>NC_059268.1:13169183-13194183 GCF_017591435.1 Portunus trituberculatus | reverse complement strand
AACAAGCCCCACTAATCGCGTAATTGCTACTCCCGTGCTGTCCTGCCTCTGGTTCAGGGAAAGCCTCACTGAGCACTTTGTGGATGAATTGTACAAGCTAATTCTTCACACATAATGTAGCTTCCGTTTTGCACAGGCTGTACCAATATATCTCCCCACCATCACCCCTCTATCTATCTCTCCACCACCAACCCTCCATCTACCACCATCCATCTATCTCTCCACCACCAACCCTCCATCTCCCCACCACCACCTGTCTATCTCCCCACCACTCGTCCTTCTCCCCACCACCTGTCTGTCTCCCCACCACAACCTGTCTGTCTCCCCACCACCATCTGTTTTTCTCCCCATCCCCACCTGTCTATCTCCCACCACCACCTGTCATTTTCCCCACCACCACCTGTCTTTCTCCCCACCACCTGTTTGTCTCCCCACCACCTGTCCATCTCCCCACCACCACCTTTCTGTCTCCCAACCACCACCCGTCTAACTCCCCACCAGCAAGCTCTATCTCCCCACTAGTTTCCCTTTATCTCCCCACCAGGACTATCTCCCCACCACCACCCCTCTTTCTCCCTACCACCATCCCTCTATCTCCCCAACAGCTCCCCCACCACCATCTGTCTCTCTCCCCACCAATATATTTCTATCTCCCCACCAATACATTTTATCTCCCCACCACCACCATTTTATCTCTTTATTTATACACCATCTTTGTTTCACCTCCCCAACAGTTCTCCTTTACATTTCCACCTTCTTTACCCTTCATGACACACACAAACAATTATTTTTTTGTTTTTATTTGTATTAGTTCATTTACGTATCCTATTATCATTATTATTATTATTATTAAAATTTCGACTTATCTGAACGCTCAAGCTTAATTAAAAGTGCTTCTATACTTGACATTCAGCACTGGAGGCAATTCCACGCCATCACAACACCTATTGTTGATCAGAATTGAGGAAATATGAATGCAAGTGTTGAGGTATGATTTCTCATCCCTTCATCACGAAAAAAAAAAAAATCACTATACTTTAAGGTTTTAATGATATTCAGAAAGTATTAATAAACAGGTGCCGTAACACTCAAGGGGCAGGACAGGAAAGATTAAGAAGTGAGTGGATTTGCAGTCACTAGTCACAGTTAATAATGGTACAAGTCTGCCAGCGTTTGTCAGCGTCTGTTTGAACAAGAATATAATAGTCATCATTCCTATCTAGCACTCCCTGTGAGAGAGAGAACTAGATATTTAAGGGCAGACTCACTCAAACTGAAGATGTACTTGTTGCTTTCTATGAATTTGTTCTGTATGTACTGAAGCTGAAGAAGGAGTGTCTTTGACTATTTATAAGTATTATTAATTCATAGATATCAAGAAGTGGCCAGTAAGGAATGGACGATAATTAGATAAGGCGAGTCATTCCATAATGCGCTACGTATCTGAAGGTACTAAAAGTGACGGGAGAGAAGTTATCATATTTCCTACTCGGAAAGAGAGAGAGAGAGAGAGAGAGAGAGAGAGAGAGAGAGAGAGAGAGAGAGAGAGAGAGAGAGAGAGAGAGAGAGAGAGAGAGAGAGAGAGAGAGAGAGAGAGAGAGAGAGAGAGAGAGAGAGAGAGAATGGCCATCTTAACTCCAATCTACGTACAAGAACTTAGGGAATGCAAAAACTATGTAGATCTATCCGTGACCTTTCAATAACCCCCGAAGCGTCAGCAGGTATAAAGAAATGTTACCAGCACTGTGCCTCTACACTTTCCTTCCTCAGATCCTCTACTATGAAAACATTATCTTTACCTTGGAGAAAATCCTATTTTTTTTTTTTTTCATGTGAAAGAGGCTAGCCGAGGGCAAAAAAAAAAATCACTTGAGTGCTGGTTCTCTACAAGAAAGAAAAGCGTCAGCCAAAATTAAGAAGCAAATGCCTTGATACCTCCCTCTTGAAAGAAGACAAGTCGTAGGAAGTCGGAAATACAGAAGCAGGAAGGGAGTTCCAGAGTTTACCAGTGAAAGGTATGAATGATTGAGAGTACTAGTTAACTCTTGCGTTAGATAGTTGGACAGAATAGGGATGAGAGGAAGAAAGCTTTGTGCAGCGAGGCCGCAAGAAGAGGGGAGGCATGCAGTTAGCAAAATCAATAGAACAGTTAGCATGAAAATAGCGATAAAAGATAGAAAGAGATGCAACATTTCGGCGATGAGAAAGAGACTGAAGACAGTTAGTCAGAGGAGGGGAGTTGATGAGACGAAGAGCTTTCGATTCCACCCTATCAAGCAAAGCTGTGTGACTGGAACCCCCAAAACATGCGAAGAGTACTCCATACAGGGGCAGATAAGCCCCTTGTACAGAGTTAGCAGTTGGAGGGGCGAGAAAAACTAGCGGAGACGCCTCAGTTTTTATTTGTACTTTATTAATTGCTAAGGAGGAAAGCACACAGACTTTTTCAAGCTAACAGTCTACACAGGCACAGTCGTGAATCTCCACCTCTTTACCGGATCTCACTGGCACCTAAACTAATATCAATGGTATATGACGCTGCCACGAGTTCGTCCCTGCCTCCCGTCACCCAGCCCAACCAGCGGCACGCCACCTCACATCCCCACCACGTGAAATGAGGAAATGATTATCGAGTCCCCGAACTGAGACTTGCTTCCTAATACCAGTTCAGTGTATTAACCCCTTGAATACCGTGACGCGTTTCCATATTCATTCTGCTTATTATTTGGTGATTTTATAGTTTCAGAAACTTGCGTGTGGAATTAAAATAGGATTTAGGACATTAATCTTCTGAACTCCATAGACTCTTCCTAATGTCAATGAAATCGTCTAATCGTACACAAATCTCAAGATAAAAATGTGTCCCAGTATTGAAGGGGGTTAAGATCCAGTTAACCTCTTTAGTACTGGAACGCATTTCTACCTTCAGTTTTGGGCATGATTAGACGATTTATTTACAATAGGAAGGATTTATGGAGGTCAGAAAATTGATGGCCAGAGCCTTTACTGTTACAATCCCCACATAAGTTTCTGAAAATCACCAAATAGTAACCAGAATGAATATGAAAACGCGTCATGGTACTGAAGGGGTTAATGTGGCTTTCGCTGTACTTCATAGTAAGTGTTATTCACGAGAAAGAATATTGAAGTTAACTAGTTTGTGCCAACGAGGTCGATATCTTCTGCTCGGTATAAGTAATAGAGTAACGCATTTACGAGGATCAGATACGGAGGCAAATACTGGCGCTGTATGGCAGGTGAAGGCAAAGGGCTCGCCATGCGTTTGCTGGCAGCAGTAATTACTGCACGAATTTCCAAATTAAGGCAAATTTCGCGCCGCTTCAGTCAAACGGAACTTATTGATGCGAGCTCGTTAGAGAGTTAAGGCCGCGTGATGCCTGGGTGAGGAGGAAGAGGTGGTGGTGGTGGTGGTGGTAATGACTGGTACCGTGTGTGAGAGAGAGAGAGAGAGAGAGAGAGAGAGAGAGAGAGAGAGAGAGAGAGAGAGAGATTGGTGGACATGTATAGATATCCAAATTTACAATTTGTATTTGTATCCACACCTTTACACAATACACAATAACAAACAACTTTTTTTCCGTCTGTGTGTGTGTGTGTGTGTGTGTGTGTGTACAAGAACTTCAAGAAGGGGATACCAGAGCCGGCGGGTGGAGCCTTCAGCACGCTGCCAGATACCGAGGGGATGATCCTGTTTGGCCGCAGGAATGACCGCGACCGTCTTCCTCCTCCTCTCACTCCCAACCTGCCTTCCCCCGCTAGCACTGTGCCTCTTCTAAGCCAATATTCCTCAAATATGAGAACCTGTATGTCCCGAGTATCCAATCTCGTTTCTAGCACTACATCATAGCTTATTTTCAGTGACTGGCCACTCTTATCTCCCGCTCAGCCCGTGACTCTGGAGGAGCATCGAGTACTGGAGGGAAAAGGAGAACAGAGTCGTGAAAAGGTATAACAGTAAACACACTAACATACGTTCACCGCATAGGCTGTCCCCTCAGCACGATGTAAATCAAAACAAAACACGATGTAAACACACGGAGATAAGTCCAGACAGTCAAGGATATTTATGTGTATGATCCATCATTGTCAAGCTGAGTATAAATAATTATGCGAAAAAAAAAATACTTTCTTGATTAGTGGATCATAGCTACCAAGTTATTATAGTAAAGAAGCGCAAACATGGGCACACAGATACTTAAAGTGGAAGTCTACTAAGTAACAAGCAATGTTATCCCAGGAAGTGAGAGAATTAACCAGCATCCAAAGCCCAGGGTACGTGAAAAGATCAGTCACAAAGGTCGGGCGACCATCCTCCAACCACAAGAAGTCAACGCCTGCGGCACAACGAGCGGCCAAGAAAAATACTGACAATTAGATTTATTAACTTTTTGAAGAGACGTAAAGTGATCCGAGCCCTGGCAGTCTTACACCCCAGGGAGGACACCTCTTGCGGTCACCGAAGGCAGGGATGGTTGGCCTGTGAGGAAAGAGACACCGGGGGAGGAAATGCAAAGGGGAAAGAGGGAGAAAGTAGAATGGGAAAGCAGGGTGAAATCGAGAGGAAGTGAGCGAGTAAGGTGCGGGAAAGAGGAAAAGAATGTTGGGGTGAATTACTGTAGGATTAAATGGGAAAATAATAGCTAGATAAATTGTTTGTGAAAGAATAACGGATTGAGCAGGCCCTCTGTACAAGAATAACACGAATCTGAAAAAACAAAATGTAATCTAGAAATAGCAAAAATAAAAACTAATAACCTAAAGAAAATTAACCGTGTAAAAGGAACATAATAAAAACACTAGGCGGTATAAAAAGAATCAGTAAGAAGAATCCAGAACAACTGAAAATGAGTACTCGTACCTCAAAATATGACGCTTTAATGTGTAGCTAACATGTACTTACGGAGGCCAGCTCTGCATTATGCCACGTCATGTAATGGGCAGAGGGATAAAACTTATGAGGTGGAGACTGCCAGAGGGCAAGGTCACGGGGCGAGGCGAGGGATGGTGATGGTGGTGGTGGCGGTGGAGAAAGGAGGTTACAGATAAGCAAGAAGGTCAAGGCTAACGTAGAAGTGACAGTGACAAATAAGATAGAGATAAGACACCAACCCTTCTTCCTCAGCACACCAGGAAAACAATAATAACTATCTCCCTCTCGCACACACACACACACACACACACACACACAAAGCATTAACAAACCCACTGCTTCGCTAACAGGCAAGGATCATAAACATTTCTCTCTCTCTCTCTCTCTCTCTCTCATGATGATTACCTTTCCCTAAGTATCCGTTGGGCGTCAGAGTGTGGGGGCGGCCACTCTGACAGGTGGGGCATCAGTGTTTCCTATTTGTTGATCATAAGTGAAGGCGAGGGCTGACAGTCAGCCGGTGTCACATGCCAAACTGTGGCCCGTGAGTGTTTAGTTGCGTCTTCTGCGCATGCGCGGCCCGGGAGCGAACGACAGACACTAATGCCTGTAGCTATGCAGAATGTGACAAGTGATATTGTGTGAATTTGAACAATTCGATTTTTTTTTTTTTAATATTACAGTAGCCATTGGCTTTCAGCATGTATCGGTGGAAAGACTAGTGCCTCACTATGGTAGAAAAAGAACCAAAGCAGAAATATCACTATTTGTTTGATATGGGTGGCCTAAAATATCCTGTGACTGAAAACAGTTTTAATATAGCTTATTTTTCAATGATACACTAAACATGGGCCTTGAAATGTATGTCATACCTTCTCCATAATCCCGTTGGATGCTTCCATGCCACAGCAGGCCGCGGCGTCGTCTACTCCCGGATCGCGCATGCGCAGAAGACGCATCTAAACACTGTCACAGCCACACTATATCACGGGACACCGGTGTAAAGCGCGGTTCACACGAGGAATGTTTACCCTTATTCGCGTCAGTACCGGGGTTAAACATCATGACAGTGATGCGTGCTCTCTCTCTCTCTCTCTCTCTGAAAAATAAATTCTTACAAACCATCAGTCCAGGGTTCACGATTAATAATCCTCAAAGGGGGATCCACGGCCGGTGTTGACGCGGGGCTTTCCATCACTCGACCGTATGATTTCTTTTGTTAGTCAAATGTTTAGGAAGCGATCCTCTGACTCCCCGGAGAGCAAACACCTCGTCACTGTACCTGAAACTCATGTTAATCTTTCACTAGAACCTTCAAACTTTCCTTAAAAAACATTGTGACTGAAACTAGAAACCAGTAAAAGTATTGGTAATGTGACCACTATTTCAAAAAGCCAAGATGAAAAAAATTATTCCTGTTTTTGCTATTTGTAACCTTAAAATCATGTTAATCTGTCACTAAAACCACAATTGCCTTAAAAAAAAAATTGTGACGGAACTTGAGACCTTTCAAAATATTGGTAATGTGGCCACTAATTAAAAAAAAAAAAAAAGTCCAAAGAGATGAAAAAAAAAATTCCTAAAAATGTTTTTGCTATTGGTAACCTAAAAATTGTATTAATCCATAACAAGAACCATCAATCCTGCCTTAAAAAAACATTGTGACTTAAACTACAGATCTTTTAAAATATTGGTAATGTGGCCGGCCATTATTTAAAATCACCACAGAGATAATAAAATCTGAGTGTATTTGCTATTGGTAACCGGTAACCAAGAAATCATGTTAATCTGTGACAAGAACCATTGACTTGCCTTAATAAACATTGTAATTGAAAATCGAGAACTTTGAAAGTATTGGTAATATGGCAACTATTTCAAAAGGCCAAGATTAAAAAAATTGTTCAGAAGAATGTTTTTTTTTATTGGTAACCTAGAATTCATAATTAATCTGTCATTGGAACCATAAAATTTTCTTCAAAAAACATTATGACTGAAACTAGAGACCTTTGAAAATATTGGTAATGTGGCCATTATTTCAAAAGGCCACAGAGATGAAAAAGTTTGTTTCTAAGTGTTTTTGCTATTGGTAACCTAAAAAATATGTCAATCTGTCACTACAGCCATCAAAGTTGCCTTAAAAGCCACTTTGACTGAAACTAGAAACCTTTAGAAATATTATTAATGTGGCCACTATTTCAAAGGTCCACAGAGATGAAAAAATTTGTTCCTTAGAGTGTTATTGCTATTTATTCAATCAATCATGGGGGGTATACCATTGGCACCTTACCTCGCCTACCCTATGGCTCCACTCAAAGCAGTCACACCTCGTAGGTCTCCATGCAGGCTCCCTTCCCATTCCAAGTAACTCCCAGCAGGAGGCATCAAATTTCCACAGCCATGAGTTCTGAGGATGTCCTTTTGACGTCCTCTTTGCTGGGTTATCATTTTTGGAGACAACCCAATGTGCAGGATCGATTTCCAGATAGCATACCACATGCTCATGCAGTCGCAGTTGCCACTGACAGACTATGCTGGTACTGTAATTGGCCTCGAATCAGTCTCACAGAGCAATCACTGATTTGACATAAAGTTATACCAGTAGTACCCTATGATCCTGCAAAGGCATCTAGTACCAAAGACATCAATTCGCCTCTTCAGATCAGTGTTCAACCTCCATGTCTCACAACCATAGAGTAAGACAGGGATCACCAGCGACTTGAAGATCCGAATCTTTGTCAGTCTACACAGGTACCGACAATGCAAAATACTCGTGTTGAGTGAGTCCATAACGCCGTGGGCCAGGCCAATCCACCATACAACTTCCTGGCTCAATCTACCGTCATTACACACTACACTACCAAGGTATGTGAAGTTTTCCAAGATCTTCATGTCCTCTGTATAACTCTGTGCAAGGACCTTATCTGTCCTTGTATGGAGTACTCTTCGTTCCACTTACACAGTTTTATTAGAAAGGGTGGAATCAAAAGCTTTTCATCTCATCAATTCCCCTCCTCTGACTGACTGTCTTCAGCCTCTTTCTAACTGCTGGAATGTTGAATCTCTTTCTATCTTTTATCACTATTTTCATGCTAACTTCTTTACTGATCTTGCTAACTGCATGCCTCCCTTCTTCCTGCAGCCTTGCTTCACAAGGCTTTCATCTTCCTCTCACCCCTATTCTGTTCAACTCTACAAGAGTTAACCAGTACTCTCAATCATTCATACCTTTCTCTGGTAAACTCTGGAACTTCCTGCCACATTTGTATTTCCATCTTCCCACGACTTGACTTCTTTTAAGAGAGAGGTCTCAAGATTTGTCCCTGAATTTTGGTTAACTTTCGTGTCTTTTAGAGGAACTGGCAACTCAGTGGGCCTTTTTACCAAGTTCTTACCTGGTTGGGCTCCATTGGAGGGAACCCTACAGTGCTTATCATGCCAGTCCAAAAGGAACACCAATCAAAGCAAAACCAGGATGAAAACATGACTGGAAAGTGTGCTATAAACCCATATACTAAGACAAGGAGAATATGATGGCAGTTAGTGACTCTCACTATAGTTGAATAGTTCATCACCTAAAAAGTCATTGATTCCCCTTTTAAATGTAGTAAGGTTGTCCATTTCAGCTAATTCAGCAGGGAGAGCATTCCAGTGCTTAACCAGTCAAACTGAAAAATATCTATGTCTGGCCTCACAGGATACATGAGGAACAAAGGTCTTAAATTCATGACTTCTCAACATCCCTCTCAAAGGGGCCATGGGGCCATGATAAAAATATCAGTAGGAGCAACACCAGACATCCCATGGAAGATCTTTCAGCACTTGATTAAATCAGCACAAAGCAAAGACCCTTTGACAGAATATTTTTTGAGACGTTGGCCATAAGACATGTTACCTAGACTTGTTTAGTCCAACGTTGCTGAACAGATTCCAAAAGAGTCATATCCATGATGTAGCCTGTATTCTAGACTGGGGAAGCAAACTCACGTAGAGGATGCATATGAGTGACAAAAAGCTTAACCATGAGGAGAGGAGACTGGCACAGAATAGATTTCAGAAGTGAGTTTGCTAATCCAGCCGCTTTAGACACCAAGGATTGAACGTGAATGCGAAATCTTGATGATGGCTCTATAGTTATACCTAAATTCACTACATCACTCAAATGCAATGGTTTACCTTTTACCATATATAATGAATAGGGTTCCAGATCATAAATCTGACGAAGATTGACTGCGAAACTTCTACACTTGGTCTTGTCAGCATTAATTTTTAGATCCCAGGATTCAGCAACTGCAAGCAAAGAATCAATATCTCTTTGATCTGTACTAATATCTTGCAATATAATGGAGAGATTATAAAGCTTTATAAAGTGATATAATTTAAGGTTATCAGCAAATAGTTTAAAGTTACATGACAAAGAAGCCCCTATGTGGCTTATATAGGTAAGAAGAAGAACAGGACCTAACTACTGGAAATAAAGAACTGACCTGACTACCCACAATTACCTCTATTGATTTGTGAGAAATAAAAGCCTTTATCCAAGAGAGAAGAACACCTATATTAATATTAGTATATTCCTATACTAATAGAGTTTAGTGAGAAGAATCTGGTGGTTTAGTGTCAAAAGCCTAAAAAAAATCAAAGAGTATGAGATCAACCATATATCCCTTGTCTATCCAGTTTGTTACTACATCACAGGTTAGCAAAAGCTGATCCTCCACAGAATTACCACGTCAGAAACCAAACTTTGTTTCCAAATACTCATATAATTGTACCACAATAAGCCTTTCCTGAGTTTTACAACAAACCCATGTAAGACTTACTGGTCTATAATTTAGGGGATCACTTCTTTTGCCTTTTTTAAATATTGTAACTATGGTAATTTTTTTCAAAATAACAGGAATTTCACTCACAGTGATAGATAGTAAAAAGATCTTATACAATGGATAAGCCAAGTTCTTCACACAGTTTTTCAGCACTGCTGGGTATATAAGTCAGGCCCCATTGCAGAAGATATATCCATGTTATTCAATATTTCTAAAATATCATTGACTGTAAAATGGATTTGCTGAAAGGATCCATCATGAATCTGATGTGGGAACTGTGGAAGTCCAGATGATGTCGTGTAAACTGAGGCAAAGGATGTAACAAAGATGTGAGCCATGTCTTTGGGATCGGAAATCAGATTATCAATGTTGCCAAGGAGGGACTGAGGGACCAACTGAGGGACATCCAACATTTTCCCCTCTTATATAACCATGAAAGAGCTTAGGCTTTGTAAAATAACTTTCAAGTATGTGTTCTTCATAAGTTACCTGCCTTTTGTGTTGCATAATTTCTGTATTCAAAATTCACATAAAAAGATTGTAATACTTCAAAAGCAGGAACCATGCGTGCTTTGGGGTCCGAGGGGTCTCCAAGCGCAGGTTTGAATCCTGTCCACGGTCTGAGTGTAGGTTGGGCTTCCTCATTTGGGGCAACGGTTTCCTAGCGGGTGGGCTTTCAGATAGGAGGTAACCCCAAAAAGTATCACCTTTAGCCCATAAATTTCCACCAAAAGCCCACATGATTAAAAAAAAAAAAAAAAGAGTTCTAAGTTGTTTGTAACACGTCTAGCAATTTTTTTGTTCCTTAATAAGTTCTTTAGAGTGTTTGTAATCCCATGCTTTGTACAGTTCCTTTGAAGTTAAATGTCGAGGGCTCTGTGGAGCAAAAGATCTTCCTAAATCGGTCACTATGGAGATAAGTTTATTGTAAAACTCATTCACATTTAGATTAAAGAATTCAAAGTCCCAATCTACAGTGCTTAGGAAGTAGTCAACTGTTTTGAAATCAGCCCTGGGCCAGAAAGGGCACGTATCATCTGAATCTGTCGGTGTAGGTTTAAATTGGAAAACACTTCTGCAAAGTATAACACAATGATCACAATTAGGGTAAGGGGGAAAAAAGTGCAGGAAACTACTCGGTCTGCTTTTGTGGCAAGAAAATATCTGAGATGTTATTTGCTTTAATGTTAGTTGGTTCATTAATCCATTGAATGAGACCTAGTGAAGTAAACAATTTAGAAAAGTCTGTCTGTAAAGGACAAGGCACTGTCTTGTAATACTGTACCATCTGACCAAGACAGAGTTGGAAGATTAAAGTCCCCAATCACAATTATTTCCTTATTAGTACAGAAGTCCATTAGAAAATTTATTATTTGAGCATTGTCATCCAAAGAGCAGGAAGGAGGTCTATAGATAACTAATATATGTAGACCTTATAATCAGGAAGGAAAACAGAACATGTACGTATTAGGTTTTTTATTACCCATATTCAAACATCTAATTGAACTGTTAACATATAAACAAACTCCATGTTTACATATTGAACCATCATTTCTGCATACATATATTATGATTTGGAATAGATACTACCATCTGGTATTGAGTTAATGAGCCAAGTCTCTGTAACCCCTAACACTGCTGGAACACAAAAAGTGTTTTGAGATATTCCCAATGACTTTCTCTTTCCTCGTTTTAGATGACATGATAGACAGCTCTCATGGACTAAATCCCCAAATGCCAATGGCAATTGATAACAGTCAGCCGTCGTATTCACGAGAAGAGACACGTCCGCTCGCCGCCACACCAGCTGCCATATTTTGTTGCTCTTGGCCCTGCATAAAAAAAAAAAAAAACATTAACCAGCCATGAAGTATTACATAAAATGTGGAAAACAAGACAAAACACGATAATACTGCAACAAAAATAAACAACACAGCTGACAGCTGCACATCTAGCCATCTACGTCTACAGAATATCTAGCATCACCCAAAGCCAGCCAAGTCAAGCAAAGCAAAGCTAAACCAATAGTTACACAATTCTGGATTATTTGTGCATATTCCTCCTAGAATATCCTTTATTTTTTGTGTAACATGTTAGGTGTGGGAAGAATATGTTATACATTTTTAATTCATGGTTCTTGCTTCTTTTCTTCTCTTCCCTTCCACTGTACTTGCTGCCTATATATATATATATATATATATATATATATATATATATATATATATATATATATATATATATATATATATATATATATATATATATATATATATATATATGTACAATAGTGCATTTTCTTACAGCCCATCAACTTACCTTGGCCTTTGTTGTGATTTTATTCTTCTTTTTTTTTTTCAACCAATACACCTTATGTAATTATAGCCCATCGCAGTGCTTACATTTCTGTCTGGACAATTTCTAGTATTATTTTACCATGTCCATTTACCTTATTGGAAAGGGCAGTGTCAGGTGTCCATGGGAAGCAATCACCCTGGCTCTCAACCAGAAGTTAATACAACTTTATGGGCTGGTTCATCCTGGGGATGTTGCAGGTAAAGCTTCTTAGTAGGTTACCAAAAGTTAGTTTACCTTTTGTGGTGTGTTAGTAGGTAAAACAGAGTTAAGCAGGGATTATAATAGCTCTTCACTACGGCTGAATCAGATGTTATGTGCTTTCATGTAATGTATTATTATATTTAAATGTCTTACTTTCACATCAGTGCATATAGAAGTAACAAATAACCACTGTCTACTATACTTATCTCAAAATCATAATCAAGGTTGAAGTGGTGCCCTGAATCTGATGTCATAAGGAGTTACAACTAACTTACAAGCGCTCCCAGTAGCTCGCAGCTTGTGACGTCCATTTACAACATAATATGTCTGCACCCATTAGCGGATGATTTTCACGATACGTTGTAACAAGTTATGAGGTCGGACGTGTAAGGTGAGTTATGAGAGCTCACAAGACATATGGTGTTTCGAGTATATGGCCCCAGTCTCAGATCTTTCTAGCCTCCACCAATGCACAAAACTAAATCACTGCGTTTTCTTTTAAGCTGTCCGTATCCTTGTTACCTTCAGATTTTTGCAACCTCTACAAATGCATTAAAAACCAACTTGCCACCCTCAACAAGATGAGTAGCTTGAGAAGTAACAATAAAAGAAGAGTATATTAATATTTCAAGGTTTATTTACAGAACGTTACATCATAAAAACCACTTAATCCCATTTAGACTTTTTAAGCAAAAGGACCTTTGAATCGTCTTCACCTATTGCAACATATGTTTTGGATTCTTTGAGCTGTGACTTCATGTAAGCCAGGTAGATTGCACTGCACAGTATTGCCACTGTGCCAAATCCCATTACTACTATATTCTGAAAAGAAAGAAAATACACAATATAAACTCTGGGTACATAAATATAAAACTCTAAAATACCAATTCATTTTTCTACTAAACAGATTACTAAACTTAGTATTTTCTTTTTTCATCTCAAAGCACCTTGAAGGAAGAATTTTTCATAAAATCATTACTCTTAAGTGTTGTTACACTTACAGGTTTAACATATAGTTCAAAGTTAACTGCTTTGAACACACTGGTAGTTCTAATGGATTTGATACCGTCCCCTGCTGCAGGTTCATGGGCAGCCTTTGGAATGGAATCTTGTCTTGCTGCTACACTGCTGCCTCCTCCCATGGCTTGACCTGTTAAATAAATGACACTATAAGATTCATTTACCAAGCTGGTTCACAAAGCATTCACCTAAACACAAACCTTCACATACAAGATCTAGCCATGTAGAAAAGAAAGAATGTAGTATATGCTCAATTTTTGCGTTTTCACTTTGTAATCTGTATTTTGGCACAAGAATGATGCAATGCCCCTTTGGTGACAAACAACCTTAAAAGGATGGGGCAGGTGAAGATAAGCTTACTGCCAGTCAATTTAGTCCAAATTTTGGGGGACTGTTCCTAGGTACTTCTAACTGAAACCTAATTAAGCTAAGCCTAACCTAACCAAACCTGAACCTACTAAACCCTAATCTAATTACATCGGAAAATATGGACGCGTCCAAAGAAAGCAAATACTTTTTGGTAATCACTGACGGCGTTATTACTAATTATAGCCATAAAGAAGAAAAAAAAAATCCACGCGGAGCTAAGACAATGAAACAAGTCATGAAGGTAGAAGCGAGTTAGTACATATTCTGGACAAACACCGAAAACACCATTGAATACAAACAGTATGTGGAGACTGAAGAACATCAAACGTAACGCCAAAGGGATGTATTATGTAGTTAATGAGTCCCGACACTGCCGTGAGGCCCTTGCTTGCTGGACATGTTGCGTTATCTTGGAGGATTTCTTTTCTTGTCCAAACTGAAGAAACCAAACGTAGCTACAAGTATTGAGTGAGCCCCTACGGTACAGTTGGCAACTTGTTGGCCCTTTATTACTCAAGGCAGCTTCTTTGACCCATAGTATGCTGTTAATTCCGAGTCAGCCCTTGTCGGCAACTCCTGCATTTGTTGTGTTTCTGATAAACCGCATTCCAAAGGTTGTTATAAGTTCTTTATTGTCTGTCTGTTTGTGCTTTCCTTCTACATTGCAAATTTTTACATGAATTATGTTATAGTCCTTTTCTTTTCTTATTGTATGAGTAGACTGAAAAAGCAATCCACTTTATGCACCTTCAAGTTGATAAAACTCCACGTAGATTAGCATAGCCAGGTATTGAGATTCATTTGAAGAACTGGGCTGGTATATTGTCCTATTAAAAAGTTTACATATATTTATATTTTATTAAAAAGTCTATATATATTTATCTTTTAGGTTTCTGAAATGTTCACTCAGTGGTTGTACGGGATCACAAACCCATCATAAGTGTAAACAAAAGATAAAGTTACGTCTTCAGAGGTGGAAGCTACATCGAGGTTGGTGGATGTTACATTATACTCCTTGATGTTCTGACAGGGAAGGGTTAATTTAGTCAGAGTTGGTGTGATAAGGGAGAGAGGAAGGTGCAGATGATGTCCCATAGAAATAAGTCTTATTGGTTTCTTTTCCTGGTGTGTATGATTAATCAGCATTGCGACACACTTCACTGACTCTGACGTGTTGCAATAGTGTCATAAGATTCGCTGAAAACTGGTATATAGAGTTAAGTATTCCATTATCCCCATTGACTCCTTAAGATTCTCTCTCTCTCTCTCTCTCTCTCTCTCTCTCTCATTAACACCACTGTTTTAGGAAAGGAATCAATGTTCTGGGGAGTTTAGATATGTCTCCATGAGGATCTGGTATTGGTAAGTTTAACCAGATTGCATTATCTTGTCTGTAAGAGATTCCAGTAGATAATTGTTCTTTAACTTTTATTTGCATTTTTCTGATCTGCTCAGATATATTATAATTGTATAATTTTCTTTACTAATTCCTTATTGAAAGCATCCATTGTATGTTCCTAAATCTGATTTCTGATTCTTTCTCTCTCTCTCTCTCTCTCTCTCTCTCTCTCTCATGGTAAATTTAGTCCTTAGTCACATGATGCTCAAGACAGTTGCACAAGATCGTCCACTGCCCACATGGCTGCAAACAAGGATGACTTCCCCATCAAGTAACTCGTGGTTTAGCAGACCTCTTGCTTTGTAACACCCAACTAGAACCCAAATCCTGGATGTGCATCTCAGTCTTTATTCATGTGTTGTGCTATGTACTATTTGCATAATGACACACCAGACATTATTAACCAAGCATGGACAAACCAGACTTAACTTTAGTACATACAGAAGTCATAGAATAGTAGAAATGATGAAGTCCATACAAAAGTTAGGGAGAGTTACAAAGGATGACTACTCAATTTCACATATTTTAAGTCCTGAGAATATATGAACATAATAACACTGATACTCACTGCTGCTCTTTGTTGCTTATTGGTTTAGATATTACATGAATAATTTCAGAATTTTCTTAGTGAATATGTATGTATTTCTATACAGTTGATACTGCATGTAGTGAAATAGTCATTAAAGTGTTCAAATACTGAGATGTGCTAGAAATTTAAGGAATTACAAATACACACACAATATAATTAGATAAGAATAGTAATACTGCTATGTCTGCTTTCTTTAGAGTTACAGTGAACATATAGTTTTATATTACCATTTGTTGAGAAAGCTCAGTATACAATTTACCTTCCATTGGCTGGATATGATGCAATAAATCCAAGGTACTGCTTTGTTAAAATATTAAGTTGTTCGTTATGGATGTTTGACATCGGGGTGCATTATAATAGAATGTTCATTAGTGTCATATTAGAGTGCAGTCTGTTCTCCTCCTGTGTGCCTTTATTAATCTTTTTGACAAGCTGACAGAGAAAATTGATAAGATTAGCTGTGTGGACATTCCCATAACTCCTCTTATTTTGTAGCGTGGATTGTGTTATAATAATAAGAGAGTATGTTTTGTTTCTCATCAAATTTATAACTCCTGACACACAAATAACTTTACATAACAAAGAACTACTTAGCAGTGCATAGACTGAAATTAATACCATACCTTAACATGCAGTTCTTGTTTGTGTTATTAGTTACATTGTAGTGTTTAGACAGTATTAAGTATTTAACAGTGAGTAATGAATTATTACAGAGAGAATGCTGAATAAATTTTAAGTACTGTAAGATAACAACTGTAGAACAAAGGATCCAATAAGTAATTTAGAGTGTTGTGTTGCTGTCTTGCCAGGAATGATGTCAAGTGAACCTGATTATGGTGCAGCCCTGGGCCTCATCAACCACCTGCCAACAGAACAACTTCGTGACCTTGTCAATAATGATGATAAACTCACTGACCTTGTGAAGGATCTGCCAGAGGTGGGTTATTGTTGTGCATAACTATTGTGGAACACAGTTACAGTATTGAGTATTTAGACTGATAAAAGAGTTCTTGCATTTGTTCTATATATGTGCTAAGTCTCTCATTCTCCTTCCTTCCCTTTCTGTCACATAATTCATTACTCAGTCCTACACACACACACACACACACAAAAGTAGATTTTTTCACATACACATTCTTTTACAGATGAAGAACTTGGCCAATGAACAAGAGATGCTGCTTGCTGCCAACAAGTCCTTGGCAGAATTCAATTTGTCACTGGAACCAAAATTATCACAGGTATTGTTCTATATTACTTATCTGCAATTTTTTTTTTTTTTTTTTTTTTTTTTTGCCACACCAAGATAAGACATAGGTTGATTTAATTCTTATTCTTCCCTTATCTTGCTTAGTATATTATTCACAGTGATCTTGTTATTTCCTTTCAGGCCAAACAAACTATAATATCTAAATATCAAGAGGCAGCACAACTTTCAGAGGAGGTTAACACACTGAAGGAGGAAGTTGGTGAGTGTGCAAATATGCTTGTGCATGTGCCTTTAATATATAATGTATTCTCTTCGTGGGAAAACTGAGTATTAATGTCAAGCAGAATGACACTGAACCTCTGCCATTTAAAATATGTTTTCCACTTTTAAAATAGAGCTCTCTTTCTATGATTAAATAGCTTCAAGAGGCTTTTTTTTTTTTTTTTTTTTTTCTTTTCCCCTAACACGCACACACACACAAGGTCCCAAAAATCCCCTGTCCTGGCATGCGATTGTTGTTACAACTATATCTACTTCATGTGGAAAGGAGTTGCTACTTATCGGATATCACTTTATTATAAGAAGAAACGTTTGATATTTTTCATAACAAGTGTTAACAGGATTCAGTTGGTGAGAGTGACTAGAGTTTCAATGAGGTTCCCTTGGTGCTCTCGAAGTGCTCGTTCAGCCTTTTGTTTGGGGATCTCCAGCTCCCTCATAATCAGCTCAACATCTTCCTTCTTGATGGACACCTTGGCAAGCTCCTGCTCCTTGGCAAGCTGTAACAACATATGACAGGTTCATAAAACCTGCCCATATTACAACCATAATTTCAACTGGAATATCATTCATATTTAGGGAGGCAGTGGCGCAATGGATAAAGTGGTGAGCATGAGATCGAGCAGACGTCCACACAAAGGTTCAAATTCCACCACATATCGCCTTGATACTTTGCCATTTGACAAGTGGTTTATAGTTACTTACATATCACTATGATACCCAGGTTCTAGGTGGTTACACCAAAGATGCGCTTGGGTGGTGATATAGATACCACTATAAGTAATATTGACTGTGCCACTAATGGGTGGGAGCTTAACAGCACTTTCAATACTCTTCAAGTTACCTATAGGCACTGCAAAATAGTTTGAAGTACAATAGGGTGACCAGATTTCTGAGACAAATTCCAGGGACATTTTCAGTTCAGGGAGGTAAAAACATTTAGTGTTTTTGCAGTGGAAAAACTAAAACGGGGACACTATCTGTACCATTTCTAAACCAGCAATCAAAAGTTTCTCTCGCCTTATTTACCCAAGTTGCAAAAAAAAAAAAAAAATCTACCTGATGAAATATCTGAGATCATGAACACCCATTAGCTGTTAAAATGTGTCCGCCATACACTTCACCATCTTCACGGAAACTAAAGCCTCCTTAATCTTGACATTCTAAAAGAGTAATGATAAAAGGACATAATTATCAAAACCTACCCCTAGGTTCTGATCTTTCAGTTACAGAAAACTGGGGACAGCAGTAGCCAGGGACAGGTCACTGAAATCGGGGATGTCTGGTCACCCTACAGTACAATTAACCCCTTCAGTACCATGACATGTTTTCATATTCATTCGGGTTACTATTTGGTGATCTTATACAGCTACAGAAATTTATCTTGGATATTAAAATGTGAGGATTATGACCATTAATCTTTTGACTTCCATAGACCCTTCCTAATGTAAATAAAATTGTCAAATCATACTCAAAACTTATGGTTAAAATGCATCCCAGTAATAAAGGGGTTAAATGTGTCATGTAGATATAAAATAAAGAGGAACAAGAAAACATACACCAAGATAGAGAAGAAGGATGAGGATAGAGAAGAGGAAGAGGAAGATACGAGAAGAAAGGATATAGACTAACCTTGTTTGCATCATCTTGTCGCTTGACATCGTTGATCACTGAAATGAAACTGGCATCCGATTTGATTTCTTTCTCTTCAGCATAGTTGGTGACACGTTCTAAGTCTGCTGCACCACTGTCGTGCTTGGCCACTTTGCGTTCCTTGCTTTTAGTTTCCACCTCATCCTCCATTTCGTGATTTTCGTCATGGGACATTCCTGTTCAAGAAATATTGATTCCATGAGAGAGAGAGAGAGAGAGAGAGAGAGAGAGAGAGAGAGAGAGAGAGAGAGATTTAGGTACATAGAATAGATTGCATGTTTTTTAGTGACAAACAGAAAACTAAACTTGGAAGGGGACAAAATCCACCATCTATAGGACAGCAAAGGTCACGTGGTGTTTACTGTGGCATGTGCTCCCCCCGGCCTCTCATTGCCTCATTCTGATAGGCTAGGACTGGGGTTGCCTCTGTATTGCACTCCCGTATCGTTTCCCTTCCCACAGAATAATTTAATACATGTCAAGAAGTATGGGCGGCATTATACACTTAAATTATAATATATGTAGCTACGCTTGAGGAAAATACTAGCGGCGTTTACCAGCAATGTGACGCACGTTTCTCTGGTCGCCTCTGCCGCACTGTTTACACCACCACCACCACCGCTGCCAAGTGTGTGACTCGCACTGGCTCCCTTGTCAAAACCTGCGATATAGGTATGCTTGGTGTTAAATACTTTGCCAGTGGTTATATGTTTTATTATAATTTGACACTCATTGTATTTGTTTGTATCAAATGATCGTATTAGCCAGTTATACAGCATACGCTATGCGGTATTCATTCCACTAGAATTGGCAACACTGACGAGTAGTTGCGGCTGCTGCCGCGGGATTGCTCATCTCAAACTAGTCTAGAAAATAACCCAATTATTCAGCATGTTCTTTAGCACTAAATATTTCACTGTTGTTATTTCTAAATATGTTCTTGGTTAGAATGGGTGAAGTGGATGAAGGACCAAAATATGTTTGGGAGGAAAAAATAATAAATTAAATAAAGGAAGCTGCAAAATGTAAATGGCCTACTATAAATGTACAATAAATATATATAGTGTCACCGTGGCTGGACATTGCTTATATGTATTGTGAGTCAGTTCAGTATAGGGACTCTCTGTCCTGATGATCCTGCTAAAGTGACATTAACTCCTCAGGTGATGATTACTGATGCTGTGTGCATTGCTTCTTTTTTTTTTTTTTTTCTTCAGCTTTTTATTTTCTGGCTATGTTTTACAGTGATATATTCAGTAGTACATCTCCTGTTTATTATCCATAAATGATCAATGAATGAGATAATCACATCACTTATATATGTACAAGTCTTGCTGGAATGTATAAACAAATCTTCCAAATTTATGTGGTCTATTTGTTCTAGTTAGTATTTCTTGTTTCTCACAGTGGAAAAATTGGACTTTACTGAGAGAAGCTTCTTCTTTCTAGAAATTAAATTACCTTTATTACTAAAAGGTATTTGTGTGTTCCAGACTCTTCCAGTGGCCAGTACACAGCAGATAGCATTGTAGCTCTCATGCAGTCATTCACCCGTACCACAGAGGAGGAAACAGAGGTAGGCCTATATAACCATACACTATCTTGTATACTCACAACTAATTGAAATTTACCTGAACCATTTCATGATAGGAATTCCACAATGAAAGTAACTTAGTTTATAATAAAGTTTCAGTGTAAAAGTACAAAATAATGTCACCACCATGTTTGGCACTCAATGAACCTGTTAGCCTGTGTCTAACAATACTTACCATAGCCCACTGTAGATTCTTCAGAACAATGTATAATGTATAGAGTATATGAGAAGATATGTACAAGACCTGAACAGAAGCAGGTCATGTTTTTGTCTTGCAAGTTTATCACATACAAACTCAAATGGAGTATATTATTTGATCATTCTTTTCTCCTCCTGAAGAACCTTGTCCAGTCATTCTTAGACAAGGAGCAAGAAGTGGATGAGTTCTTGTCTGAATTCTTGTCAAAGCGAAAGTTAGCACACCTAAGGAGAATCAAGGCTGACAAGATTACGGACATCATCAACCAGCAGAACAGCAGCTCCCACAACACCCCATATCCAGCACCACCCTCTGCTGGGGGAGGCCTAGGCTATGGAGGATCACAATGGGGTACTCCATATCCAACTCAACCTGTCAACATGCCCCTGCCTGGATTCCCTTAAGGCAGCAATACAGTAAAAGAAGTCAGTGATTGTGTTACCAGTAATCAACATTGATGTGTGAACAAGTTATTGAAATGTGCATTGAGGTTATCTTCATTATTCTTTACTCTGTCACCTTTTCTTCTGATTATTTTCTTGTGGGTGACTGGGTATATTAGGAATCATGTTGAGTTAAGCACCACCATCTTGTGTTCCTCAATGCAGGAATATTAGACAAGATTTTCTCCTACATATTTATTCAGACTTTATTTTTTATGTATTTGTAAAAAAATTCTTATTTATTATTTTTCCTTTCGGTAATTTCTTTTAAAGCTGGCACACACACACACACACACACACACACACACACACACACACACACACACACACACACACACACACACACACACACACACACACACACACACACACACACACACACACACACACACACATATTAGTATTATAGTACTATATTTTGGTTTTATTTTTATTTTATTATTATTATTATTATAATTATTATTATTATTATTATTATTATTATTATTATTATTATTATTATTATTATTATTACTGCTGCTGTTTTTGTTATTATTTTATCATTATCTTATTAAAAACAGAAACGTGCAGTATTTCAGTACTAATTATACTACTTTATACTCTATATCATAATTTGAAATGTATTTAATGAAAGTGTTATATTGATTGATAAATTATCTTCATTCTATACAAATGCTTTGTATGTATGTACAATACATAAGACTTTAAAATAAAAGTAATATCATTGAGTTCCTGGATTAATAATGATAACTGTGTCCAGAGGTTAAGTGATAATATTCCTGCATGTAGTTTGCTGCTTTCAGTAAAGCACTGTTGTCCACACCTCAAGATCCTGCCTGATTCTCTTGGTCATCCTCTATGCCTTCCTTACAGGAGTGCCGAGTGAATATAAGAGGAGCACTAGCAAAAAATTATTTATCTTAACCATATTTTTATGTGTATCCTGCAATCTCAATAGTAAAAACATCCATGAGATCCTAATGAAATAATATCTGATAGTTTCTGGTTAAAAAAAAGTTGTACTTTTATGTACTTTGGATCAAGCTTTATTGTCACACTGAATGGTTCAGAATAAGGCAGTGTGGGACTATGATGGTGAATCTCCACTGTACCCTTCCAGTGATTTTGTAGAGACCAATCTGTAGTTAAGACAAGGAAATTTCCACAACATGCCCAAAATCTTGCTCAGAGATTAATAACAGTGAATGGTGGGAATTTATCTACTTAGACAAAGCAAATCCCATACGAGTCTGGCCAACATCAAACTCAGTGTAGTAGCGAGCGATGAAGGGATCTCCCAGAATCCATGCTTCAATAGAGCCCAATTCCAAGCCAAGGATGCCCACAATACACACAGTGGTGCCTGTCTGGTCTGTGCTCTGTCAGGGGAAGCAATTAAATCACATCATTGATCAACCAACATAGAGAAGGAAGTGACATGTCATGAAATGGTTTACACTGTATTAAGTAATAAGAAAAGAGTGAGATTTCTCTCTCTTTCTCACCTCAATGACCAACTCGGGTCCAGTCATATCAAAGTCCCTCCCATTGAGAGTGAAGGAAGTGACAGGCATGTCTGCTACCTTCTTGCATGGGATGATGTATTCCCCAGCGATCAGTGGGAAGGCACCATAGTCCTTCATGATGTCCTGAGGGAAACATGGCATTCCTTTTATTCTGCATGTGTGCGGATTCATATGTGGTTGTCAGGTTGTAAGGAGAACACACACACATACACACACACACAGGCATACACACACCTTAACATCAGCAGCTGGTCCTGCAATCAGAGAGGTGCCTGTGTCAACAATGGTCTCACAAGGGTGGCAGAAAGGTTTAGCTACACCTCCGATCTTGATGCTGCGTGCAGAGAGAGAGAGAGAACAAAAAAAGACATGATTGTATGTATTTCGAAATCATTTTTGAAACCAGTCCTTTAAAATAATTCCACAACTTATTCTCTGTTTTTTTCTGTTTATGCATCATTCCTTTTTACAGTGCTTTGAATGTGAACAAAAGGTGATCATAGTAGAGTGAGAGAGTGAAATTGATGCACAACACTCACGCTTCTGCTGTAGCCTGCCAGTAGCCAACACGAGACACAGGCACATAGTGGAACTCTCCCTCATAATGGTTGGAGTCAGAGCCACCCAGTACCAACTCTCCTCCCAAGTTACCTTCCTGGTCGCTGTCAGGAGTACCAGAGGGTCATTCACAGGTCACAACAAGGCAATCCAATGCAAATTTTGTGTATATAAGGTGCCTTTTCCTTTCTTTCCTCCTTCCTATAATTTGAACAGCTAAAAACAAACTATCACATCCTGAATTAATCTAGGCAAAATGAGTGGACTTCTTGCAATTATCTTAGTGTTCTTATGTTCTTCCAACTCACTGGTTGAGGTAGAAGGAGAAGACAGGCTGATCCACCTGCCCCTGAGCCACCAAGGTATCAAAAACAGTCGGGATACCCATCACAGAGATTGTGGAGAAGCCCATGCCAAGAATACCATCAAATCTGCCAGCGACGAAGGCCAGGCCAGGCTCCTCTGTGGCCTCAGCAAAAGTCTGATCCTGAGCCACCAAGCCGCCAAGAGACACATGGTCACTGGGAACAGGAGATGAAGCCTAGGAATGTTACTTTTGTTGAGGTAAGTTTGTTTTTGTTCAGATTCTACATGGTGCATTATGTTACTATCTGTGTAAACTCTGGAACTGTCCCCAGTTTCTGTATTTCTTCCTATCTATGACTTAAGAGGGAGATATCACTACACTTCTTTTAGTACTAAATATATACTTTTGAAGTCCTTTCTTTGATTGTTGGCTTTGGCTAGTCCCACTTACATAAAAAAAAAAAGGCAAGTGTCATGAAGTCTCTGGAAACAAAACAAGTAGCTTTAAAATTGTTATGTTTATGAGTACGTACATATTTTTATTTGTATCTTGCCTTGCCTCTAATATTGACTTTACAAACTTTATTTTTTATGCTTTACCAAGTGTTCTCAAAGGCATTTTCATGACACTAGTAATGCTTTAACTTAAGAACTATATCAACAATAAGAAGGATTTATAATAATCTGACTAGTTATCTCTTTGGCTTAGGAAAAAGTCCTTATGACAACCCAAGGTGCTTCAAACTGGTTGATGCAGACACGTGATGCAGAGCCAACACCTCAACTCACCTGGACAGGAAACCTTTCATTGCCCCAGAGCCATACTGGATGTCAAAGTCAGTACCATTGGGTTTGTAGGTAGTGGACAATGAGGAGTCATAACGGTTGTGGAGTTCTGTAAGGTGCAGTTGGGGGAGAGAGAGAGAGAGAGAGTTATCTTTCACAATGTTGCATTTCTCACTATCTTTTATCATTATTTCTGTCACTACTATTCTTCTGAATGTGCTAACTGCATACCCTCCCTCTCTTGCACAAGACTTGGTCACTCTTTCCTATCCACCACTCTAACGTATGAGATCTTAGATCCTTCATTCCTTTCACTGCTAAATTTTGGAAGTTTCAGCCTGTTCCTGTTATTTCTTCTTTCCTATGACTTGAACTGTTTCAAAAGAGGGAGCGTAGCTATATAATGAGACACCTCAAAGATCCATTCAATGTCTCTGTGCACTAGCATATACGTTAGGAACTCACGACAGGCCAGGTTGAGAATGGAGCATTGTTCTGATGGGATCCACAGATTAGAGGAACCTGTGTCGAAGATCACCTTGAAGTACTGGCCAGGTGTTCCAATGTCGATGGGACCATAATACTGAGCCTGTGATGAGGGAGGCAGGGAAAGTATGAACATAACAGGCAGTCCATGTGTGCAAAGCATATCCACCTATCATAGTATTCATTAATCAATTCTTTAAGCTCCAAAAATTACCATATTACCTGTGTCCATTTCATTCATGTAACCTATAGTCTGTAAACTTTTTTTTTTATTAATTACTTCATATCTATTTCTGATCATTAACCGTAAAGACAG
>NC_059268.1:13136683-13164183 GCF_017591435.1 Portunus trituberculatus | reverse complement strand
AAATAATTAAAGGAAGGAAGACATACCGAACAGAGAAGGAAATGTGTGAAATAATGAATGAGAGCTTCAAAACGGTGTTCACTTCAGAAGATTTCACAGAATCTAATAGGACATTGCATTGCCAAGGATTACAGGAAATCGCAGTGCACATATTGGAAGATTATTGGATAGTTTGGATGTCAGAAATTCAATGGGGCCAGATAGTGTATCAGGTTGGGTTAAAAGAATGTAAAGAGCAACTACTAGATCCAATTTGGGAAATAATTACATGTTCAATAAATGAAGGAAAGTTCCTCTAGAATGGAAGAGACCCAACGTAATACCGATGTTTAAAGGAGGAAAGGCAACTGAACCACTAAACTACAGACCAGTGTCACTTTCAAGTGTTTTGGGGAAGCTGTGTGAAATAATTATCAAAGAAAAATGGGTTAAATTTATAGAAGAGGAGCAAGTCATATCGAACACACAATTTGGGTTCAGGACAGGGAGGTCATGTGCATCAAACTTACTAATCTTCTACTCGAGAGTTATTGCAGGACTGAAAAAATAAAGACTGATGGTTGGACACAGTAGAAATGAAACAAATTTAGTAAAAGTTGGAATCGGTTTCTCTTAAAATGTTTCCGAAACCAGGGAGTGTCTATACTTGGGTGAATTGTATCCCAGAAGCTTTCAGTTGTGGGTTTCTGTACAATTCCCATATTCAGACTGTTTGGGTGCCTGGCTAGGAACTCTTGCTTTTCTTCAGAGTACTGGGTCGTTGTACCTAGTTGTTTCTTCGACAGTTTTGTCAATAAAAGCATCATTGAAGAATAAATTAAAGTAGTCAATTGGTTTGTTAGTATTTTCCGGAATGTATTTAGGACCTGGAGTTGCAGTAAAGTGAATATAGGCACTGCTCCTCTGTCATCACCTGTCAGGCGTCTCCACTCCCTATCACCAACCGAGTCCTCATCATCCTGAAGCGTAGTCAAGGCTGTCGTTGTCATTAGTTGCAAGTCAGACGAAGTATCATTGTCACTGACTTCACCGTCTGTTGGCTGGCTTGATTGGTTCATCGACATCTGATCAGTCATATAACCATGAAGCCATTTTGCACCATAAACCTCCTGGAAAATAAGACAGTGTGAAATAGGTGAAGCGACTGAAAGAACGGGAAAGGAATGGATGGGGCTGGCAGTTCTTGGGTCTGTGTGAGGAAATAATTGTGGACCTATTATGATACAGGCAGTATTTTTCTATTTGTATATTTTTTTCCTTATTTATTTATTTATGTATCTGGTATGTGTAAGACAATAAAGACTTGTTTTTTTTTTGCTTTTTGTCTATTGTTATTCATTGCGAGCCAAGAAAAGTTACTATTTCTCGAGAGTGCGAAGAATCTCTCCTTCTGCCCCAGCCTCTCTCTCTCTCTCTCTCTCTCTGCTGGCCGTGTGAGTTGCGATAGCATCAATTATTATTTACATTATTATATACTGCATGTAAAGGATAAACTAAGTAACACACTAACATAATCATAATTATAGATAATTATCATATTTATAAGTATCCATCAAATACATGCTAGTGAAATGGAACTAACCTAATATAATGAGCGTAGGTATCATGCGTCCCAGGCAGTGTGTTCGTTTCAGCCGAAGAAGACTTCTATATTGTTGTCTTTATTTTCTATTTCTTTCTCTTCTTTCTTTTCTTTTTTTTCAGCTCCAATAATTTTCTGTTATTTTTACTTTATGGATACAATTTATCTTACGTGTACATAGGTACTTTTTTAAGCGTTTGTGGAAGATAGGAACGCACGAGAAGGAAATGCTGTGTTCGAAGACGGAAGTTTGATAAAAATATTGAGTCGACTTTGCCTCTCCTCTTTCTTCATTAGTACAGTGCTTCATTATTACGTTTCATTATGTATTGATGATGAAATATGCATAATAACATTATATAAATATGAGAATATAAATAGAATGTGGTGATGACGCGAGAAGGTCTGGAAAGTTTGTGGCGTGTGACATGAGCTCATGAACTGCAGCTTGGCAATATAAGGGTTAACCATTGGCATTGACTCCTACCACGCCCCCTTTTTCTTTCCATCAAGTAATGCAGTATATGTGTAAGTACCTCCCCATGAATTCTTAATGTTAATCTTTATCCACGTAGACAAACGTAAACTAAACACAGTTATTGTTTTGTACTATTTCAGAAAGCATATGGAGACAAAAGCTAAACAGGTGACACAAAAAGAGGGGTTAAACTTCATAGATGCTCATTTTTTCAGGTAAGGTTCATTGAGTGCTTTCACACTTACCGACATACTATACTACTTACTTAGCTGAAGGGGCCACTTCTCGTACCTGTTGTGTCAACTTTTTGTTGTTGTTGTTGTTATTGTGAATGACTGGGCAGGGAGCTGTTGTCCAGGCTGTGGGATGACTAGCCTTTTATGTAGGTGAACTACCTATCTTGTTTGTATTATGAAAATGTCACTGAAAGAACATTGTGATTGTGCCTATACCAGTATTTCTGGTTTATTCTTTATGATGTCTATGTCATATACAGTAAGAACATTTATATTTAATGTAGGATACACTGTGTGCTTGCCATGAGTATAAAAATCTTTTGTGGGACAAATTTCATGTTGTAATAGGTATGATAGCAAATGTGGTGTGTCTTACATTCTCAATGATCTGTTAAACATTACTTTCCATCTTGATATTGATGATGTTTATTGCTTCCAGCCTACCATCCCAAGGCAACATTTACACCCTAAGTCCCCTCACAGATGCCCAGGGTTACACAAAGCTGCTGGTGGCCTCACTACAAAGAAAGGCAAGCATTTCTATGACGATGTGTATTTTCTTAAACTCACTTGTTTAGGTAGTGGAATATTTAATGATGTCGTCTTCTCTGCAGAGAGAGAGAGAGAGAGATAGGTTGATCAAGGATAAGAGTAGAAATAGAAATATAGATTGAGATAACAGGAAAAGAAACTTAAGAAAATTGCTGTAGCAATGGCACAGTCACACAACAATCAACAGACTGGCTGCTCGCTGCTAATGTGGCTCCCTCGGTCTTTGCTTTTCCACTGTTTCTAATACCCAAATATGCCAAACTGTTTATGCCATGATTTACCCTAAATAATTTATTTACACCATAACTACAAGTACATACAATATCACCAATACTGGGATTGACAGACACAGTAAAGAAACTAATAATAATAGAAAGCCGTTAACAGGTCATTAACTTTTTTTCACAGATATATTGTTTAGAATACAAGAATGGGCGGCCCTGTATGAGAGAAGTCCCTTTCACTTACATACCTGGTGAGCAGTGTTTGTGTAATATTGTGGATGTAGAAACTGAGAAAGGATTTTCTGAAAAATCTGATCACTGCTTTAACTGCAGAAATGAAGTTATGGAAGAAGCAAGTATGTATTTGGTCTCTGAAGTTTTATTTGTTCTTTCTTTGCAGCTGGGGCAGAAATAGTGTCCATTGACGCTGTGAACAGATCTGTCATTCAGGAAGATTTCATTATAGGAATCACAATAATAAAGGTAAGACAAAATGTTTCCAACCCTTTTTGTTATACATCATGCCTTTCTGAAAGTTATGTGTGTGTTGTTACTTAATTATCCTTGCCTAATTGTATATTTACAGGATCGAGTCAAGCTTTTAAAGTTACTTTGTCACATTTGTCTTTAGTTATATAAGTTCCTTGCATGCAAATTTGTTTGTCAATGTATTGCAGTGGCTGATTGCTGTGTGTGTTTCACTGTTTGATCTGCTGCAGTCTCTGATGAGACAGCCAGACGTTACCCTATGGAACGAGCTCAGAGCTCATTATTTCTGATCTTCGGATAGGCCTGAGACTAGGCACACACTACACACCAGGACAACAAGATCACAATTCCTCGATTTACATCCCGTACCTACTCACTGCTAGGTGAACAGGGGCTAGACGTGAAAGGAGACACACCCAAATATCTCCACCTGGCTGGGGAATCGAACTCCGGTCCTCTGGCTTCTGAAGCCAGCGCTCTAACCATTGAGCTACTGTGTGTGTGTGTGTGTGTGTGTGTGTGTGTGTGTGTGTGTGTGTGTGTGTGTGTGTTTAAATTCTTACTTGTATACAGAACCTGAACTACTCTTGTATAGTTTTATTTCTGTTCCTATATTTATAATTTTTCTGTAGTAAGTTTTTCAATTCTCTTCAGAAAGAAGATGGAAAGGGTCAGCAGAGTCATTTCTTTAATATATATTCTGATTGGGACCTGAACTCAGACAGTGCCTTGGAGGTGGTGTCTCAAAACTGCCTTACTCTCAACTTAGATTTTGTGCCTTACTACCTCTGCCACACACAGACTAATGGCAAGGCTGGATGGGAGGTAATACATTTTTCCACATAAAATCAGTCTTTACTTTTTACAGTGTATGTCTGTATATACATAATTGGTTTTGTTCTTTAAATTTTCTTTCTTTTATGCAAATTTGGCCATTAAGTTTTGTTGTATCCATATATTGTTTGTTAAGATGATAAGGATAATTATGACATTTACACCATAATGAATGACATTTATATTGATCAAATATATATAGTAGTATTAACATTGACAATAGTGATGATGACGATGTGTTTTGCCAGACGGTATGGCTGCTTAGTGGCAGTGACCATCGCATCCATGTGTACCACTCAGATGAGGTGTCCTACCAGGAGGAGGAAGGAGACTCACCATCCTTCCCCGAGTTCAGCAACCTTACTCAAATCACTCTGTGGATGGATATCTTATATTCTCCAGATAAAAAGAGGTATGCCAAAAATTCAGCTGCATTATTTGTACTATTTTATAATTTGGACATCCAGTAGACAAACTTTTTTTTTTATTACTTTTGTTGTTACAGACGTGTATCAGCTGTGGCTGGTGAGGGTGGGAAGGTAGAGGTGTTTGGCGTCACTTTGGATCCTCTGCCACGCGTCACCAGCAGTCAGTCAGTGTCATGGGATTACCCTGTGGCAACAGTCAACACTTTCCGTCTGAACAACACACTGCCAGTCCCTGAGTTTCTCAAAGGTAAGATATATTTTGTAGACTTCTTTGTTTTTGTATTCCATATTCTTTTCCTTTAATATTAATGATGGTAAAATTTCTGTCTATTTGCACGCGCAATTTAGTATCCTATTAAGTAAGTAAAAATTCTGTTTGCTGTAAATTCCAAAACAGTCAGCAATACAAGGAGTGGGTGAGAACATTGGCTCTTAACTGTGTTACCATGTTTATGCTTTTGAGTGTTAAAAGTTATAATGTTCAAAATGTGGAAGACCCACAATCTTGCTCAGGGAAGAAGTGCACTAATTGCTCATTCTTTACCATACTGTCCTTCCATGCTGAGTCCTGGATTTGATCTCTGTCACAGCATCTTTCTTCTAAAGCTCAGATTTATTTTAATTTTGATTGGTGATTATTTCAAAGTAGCTACTAACTGTGTTGTGGTTACGTTTAGTTTTTAGGCATTACAGTTAGCCATTACCTTGTTTGAGGCAATATAAAACAAACCAGAATGAGTGAAACGGCATATAATATGGTAGTAGTTGTCTAGTATAGCTACTTAGATCAGGTGTCTTCACCACAACAAGATCGTGTTCTATTAAAGAGTTAACTAACTAACGTTTGGTATTTCAGCTTTCAGATTGCAGGATCACCAGGACTGTGAGGAAGATGCAGTCCACATAGCAGTGTGTACTGCATTGGAGTCTTGCTTTATATACAGGTATGTGTGGCTAGTAGCTTACTGGGTGTTGTGGTCTTGCTTATGACTACAATATGCTATTCCTCTTCTAACTAGGCCTCTAAAATATATAAAAGGCATTTGTTGTACTGCACATGTGTTACTTATAATACTTGAAATTTGTGTTGTGTTTCAGGGACTTCTTGGGGTCTCATGAAAGCTGCCTCTTACCTGAGTCAAGTGCACACGATGTAGTGCTGTGCTGCACTGTTTGTGATATTGACCATGACAGCAAGAATGAAGTGCTCGTTGGCACGTATGGGCAAGTAAGTTGATGAATTGTGAGAGTGAAGCATTCTCCATTACCACTTTCTCAACCTGATTGATATCATGTCATATTTCCCATAGGTAGTGCTGGTATATAAGTTGGTAGAGGAGGAAGAAGAGGAAGAGAAGGAGAAATCACCTGCTGCATGGAAGGTAGTGCATACTATAAAGCTGCCATGTCCTGTGCTCTCCATAGCATATTGTGATGTTACTGGTGATGGCTGCTTTGAGCTTATCATCATGACCTCTGCAGGGATCCACATTTTTCAGGTAAATATATTTTCTTGGCTAACCCAATTGCATAAAAACACTGAGGAATTAGTATGCAGACTAGATGAATTTCCCAAGAGACCATCATTGGCACTACATGTAAAGACTGATCATTCAAGTGCCTTTTTGACTTTTTGCCGCTGACCACATCTTTCATTAGTAACATTCTTTAGTGTAGGAAACCTACTTGCCCTCTTTGTCCAAATTATCTCAAGTTTCTTGTTTTATTAATACATCTTTCACATATATCTCATATTCCTTTACTCTATCCTTCCATCTTCCATGCAGCTGTCTTTTATTTATTAGGATCTTCAATTTCTCTCATATATTTATTTTTACCATCATTTAACTTTTCATCCTCTCAGGATGACTGAACCATATTACTGTGTAGCTACCCATTTTTATCCATCCCACCATCCTTACACCTCATTGTATTTGCATAGCTGCCTGCATTCATTTTTCATTGTTTTCATTATCTTGCAGACAAAATCAATGGGAGAAGTGAACTATCCAACATTATGATTTATATGTGATCTTTATTTTTCAGCATGATCCCAGAGACATGGCAGTGCTTGTCCTGAGGAGGCTGAGGACTCTTACTGAACATAAAACTTCCTCAATGCTGGAGGCTTAGCTGCAGTGCCAGTTTTGCTTAGTGTATTAATATATCCATCAAAACATAAGTCATCACAGGTTTTCTCATTACAGACCATCTGAAAAATATATCTGGTGCTACTGTAACTCTAACTCAGATTGTGTGGCAGGATATTTAAAAAATTGTGATTAATTTTAGTCAACAATATCATATATTTAATTATTGACTTGTTCTTTTACCTATTGATATATATATATATATATATATATATATATATATATATATATATATATATATATATATATATATATATATATATATATATATATATATATATATATATATGTGTGTGTGTGTGTGTGTGTGTGTGTGTGTGTGTGTGTGTGTGTGTGTGTGTGTGTGTGTGTTAGCAGACAGTAAGATTTTTATATTCTTCAATGCTCAATTTTAGATATAGATATCCATTCAATTTTCATTATCAAATAATTTTATTAATGAAAATTTGCAGCATATTTGGTTTATTAATATATGTATAGAAAGGCTCAAGTATCTGAGTATGATTGTGTGAGTGGGTGTTTGTGTATGTGTTGTCCTAGCTATCTCATTGTGTGGGGATGTTAGTTTGTTAAATTGATATATGCACACACCACACCAAGAAGCATTATTTGAAAACAAAGTTTGCAAATATTTTACAAATTGTGTGTGTGTGTGTGTGTGTGTGTGTGTGTGTGTGTGTGTGTGTGTGTGTGTGTGTATTTACCTATTTGTATTTACCTATTTGTGATTACAGGGCCCGAGCCATAGCTCTCTGTGTCCTGTCTCTTTGTCCATACTTGTCCAATTTTTCCTTCATTTGACTGACACTCGCCGCACACACCACATCCGCGCTCAGTTTGTTCCATGCACCAATGCTCCGATATGGGAAGCTATACTTCTTGATGTCGCTTGTGCAGGAATCCTTCAGTATTTTCTTTGGGTGTCCTCTTAGGTAATTACTGGATACCATCGTGATCAGGTTCTCCCTATCCAATATGTCCACTCCATGTACTATTTTGAACATTGTAATCATATCCTCTCTGACTCTTCTTTCTTTCAACATGCTTAATTCCAGCCTATTTAACCTCTCCTCATATGGTACCTCCTTAAAGTGTGGTATCATTCTTGTTGCTAACCTCTGCACTCTTTCCAGTTTCTTGACATATTTCTTCATGTATGGTGACCAAATTACTGATGCATATTCCAACTGTGGCCTAATCAGGGTGGTCAATATTTTCTTTATCATGTTCCCGTCCAGGTAATTAAATGCCCATCCTTTACTTTGGAGCATGCTGTACGTTTTGCAAAAATATTCTATTAATGTGCTTTTCTGGAGACAGATTACTCTGTACAGTCACTCCCAAGTCTTTTTCTTCACTGACTTCAATTACAGTCTTCCCCCCCAGCTGGTAGTCTTTATATGGTCTATATTTACTTCTACCCATTCTCATTACACAGCTTTTGTTGGTATTGAATTCCATTTGCCACATCCTGCTCCATTCATATATTTTGTCCAAGTCCTTCTGCAGTATATTACAGTCATGCATATTCCTCACTCTCCTCATAATCTTTGCATCATCTGCAAACATATTCATATAACTTCTCACTCCCTCTGGCATGTCATTTATATAGATCAGGAACATGATGGGACCAAGCACCGAATCTTGGGGAACTCCACTGGTTACCTTCCAGGAACTCACACCACTTTCTTTTGATCACTTCTTCACATATCTTATACATAATGCTGGTCGATGAAACAGGTCTATAATTCAATGGTTCCATGGGACATCCACTTCTGTAAATTGGTACTACATTTGCCCTTTTCCATTCTACTGGCACCTGTCCTGTGTTGATAGATGTTCTTGTTAAATCTAAACTAGTAACTGCTCTTGACATTCTTTTAACATTCTTCCAGACACACCATCTGGTCCCATTGCCTTGTTAACATCTAATTGACTCAAAACTTTTGCAATGTCACTCTTTGTTACTATAATTTCTTGCATCCATCTTGTCACAGGTAACATCTGTCGATTGAATTGTGTTTCTTCTGTGAATACTTTGCAGAAATTCTCATTCAATTTTTCAACAATGACACTTGTATCTTCATATATATAATCTCCAACCTTTAATTTATCAACTGTTTTTTTTCTGTAATTTACCATTAATGCTTCCCTTAGCATGATTTAGGCATTCCTCCTTGTATCCAACTTCATTGTCTTTGCTGAACCCCACCTTTACCTCAAATTTCAATAATTCATGATCACTCTTCCCCAAAGGACACTCATGTTCAATCTCATTTTCTAGATTTACTCCTTTGTGAATATCAAGTCCAGTCTCGACGGGGCATCACCCCTCCTTCCCCTTGTTGGATGCCTCACCCACTGTGTCATCAAATTTCCCACTGCATAATTTAATAGCTGCTCACCCCATTCTACACCATTCCCCATTTCAAATTTTTCCCAATTGATGTCTTTACAGTTGAAATCTCCAACTATAACCATTTTTGCTTTCTTTGCAGCTTCATTTCTCATTCTTTCCAATGTGCTTTCCACCATACTATTATACTGATCATTTGACCATGCACTTGTTTTTGGTGGTACATACACAGTTACAATATTGATATCTTGCCTTCCATCAGTCACCACCACACCCACCACTTCCTCCTCGTCTCCTCCAAGGCACACATTTTGCACTATTAAGTCTTTTCTTGTTAACACAATTATTTCACCTCTACTTTTATTCACTCCATCTTTTCTCCACATTCTATAATTTCCCCCTCCAAACCAATCTATTTGTATATTCGGTCTCAATTTAGTCTCCACTATACACATAATATCTGGTGTGTGTGTGTGTGTGTGTGTGTGTGTGTGTGTGTGTGTGTGTGTGTGTGTGTGTGTGTATTTACCTAGTTATGTTTATGTAGTTGTGGTTTATGGGAGGGGAGTAAATTATGTCTTTTATCAAATTTCTCCTTAAAAGTATGCACAGTCCCAGCCATTACAACCTCCTCATCAAGTTCATTCCAATTGTTCACAACTCTATGAGGGAAACTATACTTCTTGACATCTCTTCTACAAAAACCCTTTTTCAACTTTAAACTGTGTCCTCTTGTACTGTGTTTGTCCAATAGTAAAAAGTCTTCTTTATCCACATCCTCCATACCATTAACCATTCTATATAGATGTATCAAATCTCATCTATTCCTTCTCTCTTCCAGTGTAGTAATATCCAGTTTTCTCAGTCTTTCTCTATAGGTTAAAGTACTTAAATTTGGAACCATCTTTGTAATTGCTTTCTGCATTCTTTCCAACTTCATAATATTTTTCTTTTTATGAGGAGACCACACTAGCGCCGCATCTTCCAATTTTGGTCGTATCACAGAAATCAATATCCTCTTAATCATTCTTTCATCAAGATACGAAAGGGCCACTCTCCCACTCTTTAATGAATTCATCATACCATTAATAATTCTATTTATATATTTGCCTGGAGTCAATTAATCTGTAACAGTCACTCCTGAATCCATTTCCTCTTTCGATATCTCCAGGACACCATTCATATTATGGTTGTATCGTATTCTCTTTTCTCTCTTAGCAAACTCCATAACCCTACACTAATTCAAGTTAAATTCTATTTGCCAAGTTTTACTCCAATTACTAATCCTATCTAAATCACTTTGCAGCCCTACAGTCATTCACATTTTCGACTTTCCTCATCAGTTTTGTATCATCAGCAAACAGGTTTATATAACTTTCAACTTCTTCACTCAAGTCATTAACATACATAACAAACATTAGTGGTTCCAACACAGATCCCTGTGGGACACCACTAGTTACCTTAAACCAAGATGAACACTGGTCACTTATTACTGTTCTCATTTCTCTGTCATTAAGATAATCTTTCATCCACTCAAGTAATCTTCCACCAATGCCTCCATACTCCTTTATCTTCAATAACAATCTTCGATGTGGTACCTTATCAATGCTTTTTTTCAAGTCAAGATATATCGCGTCCACCCATCCATTTCTTTCTTGAATGACGTCAATCACTCAAGTAAAATGATCACAAATTTGTGGAGCATGACCTACCTTTTCTAAAACCAAACTGACAGTTTGTTATTATATTTTGTCTCTCCCAAGCACTCCAACCATGTGTCTCTTTAACCACTCTCTCTCACAACTTCCCCACTTCACTGGTCAATGACACTGGTCTATAGTTTAAAGGATTTTCTTTACCACCTTTAAATATTGATGTGATATTTGCTCTTTTCCAATCCTTAGGCACTAAACCTTTCGTCAAAGATGTTACCACCAAACTATGGATTTTTCCAGCTAGTTGTGCTGTACATTCCTTCAAGATCCAGTTTGACACTCTGTCTGGTTCTATTGATTTACTTACATCAAGCTCCTTTAACATTTTTAAAATTTCATCATATGTCACGGAGATAGTGTTCAATGAGTTATATACTGTACATCTAATAATTTCACCATCAGGGTTGAACTTTCTTTCCTCAGTGAAGACAGAACTAAAACATACATTCATCACTTCTGCCATATCACATGCTTCCTCATAAACTGTGTCTTCAACTTTAAGCCTAGTTATCCCTTCTCTCTGTTTCATCTTACTATTTATGTGTCCAAAAACCAACTTGGGTTCATCTATACACTTGTCAATTATATCGCCCTCATATTTCTTTCTCTCCAGCCTTATCGTCTTGACATATTCATTTCTAACTGTAATATATTCATCCCATCTGTTTTCAGTTTTACACTTCCTCCATCTATTCCAAGCATTAATCTTGTCATTTTTGGCATTTACACATTTAGCATTAAACCACACTTTCACTTTTTTGGCTCCAGGTCCTCCTCTAGGTACAAAACTCCCGACTGCAGCGTTGTAAATTTTCAAAAATTTATTTCATTTATCTTGGACATCCTCAGCCTTCTCAAAATCACTCCAATCCAGCTTAGCAAAGAATTTTCTCAATTTCCTGAAATCAGCTCTAGCATATCTAAGTCTTTTTACCTTATACTCCTCATTTATGGTCTCATTTTCTTTTAATACATCAAACGTCATTAACACATGGTTGCTTTTACCCAAGGGACTTTCACATTGCAAATTTATAATACTGTCCACATCTTTGGTAAACACTAAATCAAGCCTCGATGGTGAATCACTCGTCTAAATCTAGTATCACAATCAACCCATTGAGTCAACAAGTTTTCTCTTGACTAATTTAAAAGCTTATTGCTCCAGAAGTTTTCACCTCCACTGGGTGTCATCGTTTCCCAGTTCACTTGACAATTAAAATCACCTGCAATAACCACATTAAAGTTTTCGTAACCACTTCCTCTAAAATTCTTAAAACATTCACCAACATATCATCGTGCTCATCCCTTCCCCAAACATTACTCTTTGGGGGTACCTACACTCCCACATAATTTGCATTTTTACCATTGGTACCTGAGACTATTACCTGTAAAATCTCAGAATTTCCTTCACTTCTAATTATCTCCTCCACATTAAGTCCTCCACCTTCTTTAATTCTTCTATTTCTCATCCACACTTCATACATGGATAAGGGAGATGGTGGCGTAGTGGATAAGGTGGTGAGCGTGGGATCGGGCAGACATCCACGCGTAGGTTCGAATCCCACCACGTACAGCCTTAAACACTGCCATTTGTCGAGTGGTTTAATGTTACCTACATGTCACCATGATACCCAGGTTCTAGGTGGTTACACCCAAGATGAGCTTGGGTGGTGATATGGGCCCTAATATTGGTACCACTATAAATAAAATTGCCTGCGCCACTAATGGGCGTAAGCTGAACAGCGCTTCCTATACACTCTTCAAGTGAGCCTACAGGCACTATAGGCCTTAACATAAAAAAGAAAAAAAGAAAACACCAACATCAGGAATCTCCCATTCACTTTTCCACTTTGTTTCAGTCAGTATCATAACATCCAGTTTAATTCTACCTAGCAACTCATTAATTTCCACCATTGAAGACAACATTCCATCAACATTTGTATACAATACTTTACTTAGTTTCCTGGAAGCTTTTTCTTTAACATTTTCATGTCTCTCACTTTCCAGTAAAATTGACTCTTTTTTTCCTCCTTTGTTCTATATTCATTTTTTTGCTTGGCCTCATTAATCATTTATCTTCTTTTAGTCCTCTCTGCTTCATCATGTTCCCTTCTTATTCAGACATTGCCAAATTCATCATTACCAGACAACCTCCATGATCTATTTAAGACAAACTCTGCCTGGGCCTGAGTTGCAAACCTGATTTTCATCAGTCTAACTTTGTTAGTCTCAAATTTACCAATTCTGAAGAAATCCTCCTTCTGTTGTACCTCTATCTTCTTCAGCCACCTTCCTTATTATTCAATGTTTTCTTTTCCTTTTCCTCTCTTTCCTTTCTATTTACAACATTTTGTTCTTTTAGACCAAATACAATAACCTGTTTATACTTCTCCACAGTATTTCTAACTAGTTTCTCCACTTTCTTGATAACTTTAACCTGATAACTTTAACCACTATCTGCCTCAAATCTTGTTTATCCTTCTTCTGATCTTCAATAATCTTTTCCAAAGACTCCTCCTCATTACAAACCATAATCCAGTGTGTGTGTGTGTGTGTGTGTGTGCTTCACTGTTTGATCTGATGCAGTCTCTGACGAGACAGCCAGACGTTATCCTACGGAGCAAGCTCAGAGCTCATTATTTTCGATCTTTGGACAGGCCTGAGACCAGGCACACACCACACACCGGGACAACAAGGTCACAACTCCTCGATTTACATCCTGTACCTGCTCACTGCTTGGTGAACAGGGGTTACACGTGAAAGGAGACACACCCAAATATCTCCACCCGGCCGGGGAATCGAACCCCGGTATTCTGGCTTGTAAAGCCAGCGCTCTAACCACTGAGCTACCAGGCGTGTCCTCATTACAAACCGTAATCCAGTGTGTGTATGTGTGTGTGTTATTCATCTATGGTTGTCTGCTGGTCACCCAACCATCCATTCCCATACAGAAAGAGCTCAGACCTCATACTGACCAATCTTCAGTTGGGACTGAGACCACACATTAAGAAGCTCACACATTTGCCATACCGGTCCCAGAAATTGAACTCAGGCCTTCTGAATTGTGAGCCAAGAGTACTAACCACTACATGGTGTGTGTGTGTGTGCGTGTGTGCATGCTGCACGTGGCAATGTACCAGCATGAGGCTTCCAGTGATAATACCATGTGGTGAACAGAAAAACAAAACTTACTGAATTGTTCCTTTCATCTCCAGTGTTGTGGGATGTAACATGCATCAATAAAGATGAAGATGAATGCTATCACATAAGATCAAAACCATCAAAGTGTAGCTCAGAAGAGAATGTCTCCCCCAAAAATTTGTGAAGCTTGGTCCATGTACTCTCAGATCTGCTGGAAGCAAGTCATCATGAAAGGAAATTTTCTAAAGATTTCCTCACCCTTCTATTTTTATTGGCCTTCCTTGTGTGTATTATTGAAAGCACTAAGTAAAACAGAGAATCAGCTGCAGCAATTTTTACTTTCACAAGCATCTTGACAACAATTGCAGTCTGGACAGGAAACATTGTGAGGAAACATGTTTCAAATGATGTTTCTTGGTGTGGACTGGTGTTGAGAATTCAAGAAAGAGGCAGAAGTTTTATGTACCCTGTTCTGAGAAATATCACCAGGTATCATGTTATTTCTATATTTGTTGAGATATATGTATTTAACATTCAAGGTAAAGATGTGCTTTGTAAGAAAAAATCAGATGCTTCATTCATGCTTTGATTTTGTTCCTTTCTGGGTCTCTAAAAGATTCAATAACATAGGATAGTAAAGTTACAAGTATAGAATTTGGAAACAAAAGATATAATGGCAAGTCCCCCAGCTGGAAGGACTGAAAATTACCTAAGCTGTGTGGCATCTTCTATTCAGTGCTCCTGTGAGGGGATATACACCATCAGCCTTCACTATCATTCTCAGACAAGCTTAGTCTTCCATGTCTGTCAGTCATACCCATTATAAGTCTCTTCTCTTTCACTGCATCCGTACATAATTCTCTCTCTCTCTCTCTCTCTCTTGGTGGGTAGATTAATTTCTAGCAAGCTCCTCCAAATATAACTACTCGTCTCTTATCCTGATATGCCCAACCACTGCAGTCTCACCTCTCTAATTGTGTCCCTAAAATCAATATATATCCCTTATGTCTCTGATGTATTCATTCTTGATTTTGTCTAGCCTTGTTAATCATAAAAAAAAAAAAAAGGAAAATGACCGTGACTGGCATTTAATGTGCAGCACAGTTGGGTAGGTTCTAATTAATCATATATATATATATATATATATATATATATATATATATATATATATATATATATATATATATATATATATATATATATATATATATATATATATATATATATATATATATAGAGAGAGAGAGAGAGAGAGAGAGAGAGAGAGAGCAATTTTCGGCTCTAAATGATATAATTACTAATTTGGGAGATTACATTTAATTTTTATATATTTCATATATCTTTTTGAGTGAATGCAATGTTTTGGAAAGTGGAACCGAATTTATATTTCCTAGCGTAACAAATTTCTCAAGAATAAGCCTAAAGATTCATTAATGTTCTTTCATTCTGCCAGCCATTTAATTTTCCACAGATGCGTATTGCATTGTATGCCTTTTTTCTTCACTGAAGACAGAACTTTTGAGAATATACTCATCTCGGTTTGCCAGCCATTTTGTCTGTATTGTCTCTTTATCCTCACTAATTTCAATGGAATGTCACCAATCGTTTACAAGAGAAGTATTGGTGATATTTTGAAGAGGCGCCAGTTTTAAAGATGAGGCCAACAAATATATGTAGTTACTTTAAAACGCTTCGGGCTCATAGAATAATAAATATTTTCAAAGGTCACGTTTTTTTCTCCATTGGTGACGCAGAATACTTATAAAAACTTTACTAGTATCACGAAAACATCCCTTGAAGTCCCAATGACTCCCACTGTAGGGTGTTACAAGTCAAGATAAGACACATACAACAGTGTTTAGAATGCGATACCTGGCATGTGAGGAAACAGATATCAACTTTACTCAGATAACATTTCAGGCCACAGAGGCTTATTTTACAAGATGTAAACGGGAGCATCAGAAAAGGTCCTCTAAAAGATTATAGTCACTGGCAAGGTTAAGGTGAAGGTCAGTAGGGACATTCTTGCGGGTTTTAGCAATGAGTGATACTTCTGACAGTGGTGCGGGGGAGAATGAGCTGTCTGGTTTAGGAACACGTCACTTACATATCCTTATTCAATACGGAAGAACCAGTCATGATTATCAGCAGAATTTTTTTTCTCTCTCTCTCTCTCTCTCTCTCTCTCTCTCTCTCTCTCTCTCTCTCTCTCTCTCTCTCTCTCTCTCTCTCTTTCCGTGTGTGTGTGTGTGTGTGTGTGTGTGTGTGCTTATTTGTCTATCTGGGTATATCTACAGCATCTGTGTATGTATGTATGTAAGTAGATATGTTTATATTTATATATCAACGTGTATATATGCGCATGCATCTATCTACTTGTCTAGTGTAATAAACAAATAATGTAAAGATCGAGGTTAATAAATGTACAGTCAGAAAACGAGAGAGAGAGAGAGAGAGAGAGAGAGAGAGAGAGAGAGAGAGAGAGAGAGGGGCGCTGACCCCTGTACGTTGTCTTTCCCTGTCTTTATACAATCACCTCAGAAAGGGACTTTAACCTGAGAGAGAGAGAGAGAGAGAGAGAGAGAGAGAGAGAGAGAGAGAGAGAGAGAGAGAGAGAGAGCGGGTGGAGAGGAAAGAGGGGAAAAGGGAAAGGAAGAATTACCTGCCGCCACACAATCAGATAAACCTATTACTACTGCGTACTAGCATCTGTCATCAGCCAGTACAGATGTATTTTCTCGAACAAATAATTAAGAAACGTGGTATTACCCGAAACAATGATGTGGCAACTGAGTCTTAGGGCACTGCAACCTCGGACAAGGAATTTCTGAGTGAGAATTTCTGTCTACGTGAAAAAAAGTGATTTAAATCAAGCTGAAACTATTGGGAAGATGAGGCGGTGGACGGGGAGGAAGGTCCGGAGCGAGCATCAACCCTGTGGCTTGCCCGTGGAAAGTTGGCCAGGCTCCCCGCGTGGTGGAGGCGCGCGGCTGGAGATCATTGACCCCGCCGAGCTGCTACCTCTGCCTCTCATATGTTCTTGCTGTTCACTACCACACAAACCAATGTCCGGGCCTTCCATGACTGAAAAGATCTTGTATTATATCCCTTTTCATCTCCTCTACTATAGTTTACCTTCAAATTCTAGCTGTGATGTAAGAGAGGACAAAAATCTCTCCTTTAGCCAATCTATAGGAAAATTTTAGAATCCGATTGAATTTCCTGCTTTCCGATGATTTCTTTCATAGTGGTCGTGCAGAAAAATTATCATTGTATAAATGTATACCTTTATAATAACGAAAATAATGGAATCTTTGATTTGAGAAGAGGTAGAAAGAGTTCAGTCTGAGACCGGGTTCACGGTGCCAGTGACCCTAGGCTGACGTCGTCTGCTCTCTAGGAATCAATTTTCGCGCCACGGGAATACGTCACAGCCGCGGACTAATACACAACACTGTAAGCGAGATTATTTCAACATCTAAGGATAAATGTTGTACGGAATCAGAGTATAAATGTATATAGAAGGGAAATACATATTCTGAATGGTCCAAGAAGGTCTATCACCTCGGAGGAAGGAAAGCGCTGAAAACCCAAACATTGCACTACTTGGCCTGAGAGAACAGCTGAGCGCGGGTGTGAGGGTCAATGACTCGGGTCCTCCACAGCGAGTGTGAGCGAGTATTCCCTCAACTCCCTCAGCTAAAGACAGCTCTGTTGCATTTTGGCCACTGTCACGCCAACACTGGACTGTGAAAGGTCGTTAGTGTTGTCTGTGAGTGTTGCATCTGTTGTCAATACTTTGTTGGCAGTGAGATGAGCACAGTGCATGTTGACGAAAACTTAGTGAAACTACATGTATGTGATAGAGTGAGCGTTGCAGACCCGTTGTAGAAGTCCCGTTGCAGGCGCCACGGAGAACAGGACTTACCTTACTGTTGGAACGCTACAGTTTTATTCAATGATGTAATACTTTGATGGCAGTGAAGACCAGGCTAGCTGTTAACATTACTACAGTGAAACATCCAGTGCCCGTCCCCTCCTGTCAAGTGTGTTGCGGTGTGGCGCGAGGAGCAGTGAAACGCAACGCTACGACTAAAAATCAAACGCAGAATTGCAAATGATATTACTTTATGTGTAGAAAATGCAATTAATTGAAATCAACTTATATAACTACAACTGATAGGTCAGAAAGAAAGAAAAAAAAAAAAACGCAGTGAAAAAAAAACGTGTGTAAAGAAAAAAATACATATTACATAATTGATATGATAATTATTTTTGATTAGCAAGAATATAGAATACTTTATAGAGGCTGGAGAAACGTGCCCCTGGCTACCATTAAGACGGAAGGGGCGTCTCGATGCATTTATCAGGCGGTGACCTAGCATGAGGAAGCCGCTGATAAGAAAGGGTGCTGCTCTTTTATCTTATCCACGCCTGGCCGCAAGCTGGGTCACTGGGAAGTGTTGGTATTGTGTCAGCCCTCAACCACACATCCTGCTTTAGATGAGGATAATGTTAACCCCGCTTCGTGTTACCATCATGTCATTAAGGTAAGATTAAGCGTTGTTCCCTTTAATGGGGTCATCGTGGATAAGGCGGGGCGGGCCGTGAGTGGAAATTGTAGTGAATGTTGCACCAAATGATGTGTTCCTGCATGTACTGGGGCGGAAGGAGGCTTGCTTGGATTGGCAGCGGTGTGTCATGAGGGCAGGGTGTGGGCAAGGTCCGCGACGCCGGGAGTAGGGCGATGGAGGCGGCATGTGAGTTTGAACTTGGCGCCACAGGGGTGAACACCCTCTGTGTGTACGCGTGAGGGCTGTTGCCAAGTCTCGCTGCCATCGTCGTCCGTCCAGCTGTCCCACCGCGCTGGCTGCCCTTACATCACACCTTTATATAGTGGATATGTGTATGCATATACACTATGTTTGTTTATTTATATATTTATTTGTCTGTCTCTCCACACACACACACACACACACACACACACACACACACACACACACACACACACACACTACTGTATATAAATCTGAATGTATTTTTGTATTTTGTACATTTCGTGCCGGCATGTGTTAAATTGTTATCAGTAGAAAGAATATAAAGGTTGTTATCGTATCCATGTTGCCTTTATTCTAACATCACAACATTGCTTAAAAAAATCTTCTCACATTAATCACATTCTTACAAGTCATATTTCACAAGAGATAACGAGAAAAAAAAATAATAAAAGGAAAAAAAAGAAAAAAAAAAAAAGAACGTGGATGAGGAAGCTCAGCATATAAACTCTGTCCCAAACACCCAGAGCTCTACCAATTCATCTCTTTCTGCATGAAGTTGCTCTAATACTAATGCGTTTAAATGGTAATGTGATGTATTGACTGGAGGATTTATTAAACTGGCCCGGGTTTGAGACTTGGCTGAGTTAGTCAGCGCACTGCCACCCAGCTGTTGGTTCTTCTCACGGAATAGGACCAGCGGTTTATCCTCTTCACAGCTCGATCAATAAGTACTTGAGTAGACCTGTAGAGGCTAAACAAGAAACCCGGATGGCAAGGCAGCTAACATTGTTGTGGTGACTTACCACCATGTTGCATCACTGAGGCAGCGTGTTCCTAGTGGTCTCCTTTAGCTAAGAGGTCAGGGACCTTGCTTGAAGTGCTCCTCACTTGGCTCCCCAGGATGAAGTTAGCTTGCTAATTTTGTAGTTGGTTTGTTAATTTATTCACTAGTCACTAGTCGTGTGCATTCAGATAAGACACCTGAAAACTTCAAGAAAGCCTATGAACTAATTCAAACACTATAGATATTGTGTTATATATATATATATATATATATATATATATATATATATATATATATATATATATATATATATATATACCAAATGAACTAATTCAAACACTATAGATATTGTGTTATATATATATATATATATATATATATATATATATATATATATATATATATATACATATATATATATATAACATTCAAATAACTAAACAGAGAGAGAGAGAGAGAGAGAGAGAGAGAGAGAGAGAGAGAGAGAGAGAGAGAGAGAGACCTTTTTTCTTTTTACTTTGATTTGTCTCGCGCTCCTTAGGAATTTAAATCATCAATTAAGAGGGCGTTCAAGAATTCTGGAATCCCCCTTCCTCCCATTGATTTGTCTGGCTCTCCTCAGCTAGGGACGTGACGATTGGTGGCAGCGGCGTGACGAATCAGATTAAGTTAAGATGAGGTTATGAACTCTGGTTATGTAAGATGGTTTCCCAGAGGAGAGGAAAGAATACACAGAACTAAGTGACAAGAAACAGCGACTCCTTATGTAAAAGGGGAAAAAAAATGAGTTAGATGACAGGAAAGTTGCGTAAAGTAGTCATGTTCTACTAAGACTTATGCTGGCTAAATGTTGTCATCGCGAACCAAATAGTTACTCCTATTGAAAAGAAAGATTGAGTTGCTGTACTCATGTCCTCATGTGAGCTATCCTTCCAGAATATTATTACAACGTATAGGTAAGATTAAAATCGTTTATTATGTAAAAGGAAATATGCTCTTGAATAATCAGTAACGATATGCACTTCGTAATGTCGCCGTTAGGACAGATAGAGTCAGTCAGTCATGCAGCTTTGTAGATCTAGGGATACTCTCCGTGGTGACTCAGTGGTTCATTGTTACGCAGCCTGTCATCTAAGTTTTATGTGATGTAAACTCGAGCTCCTAAAATCTGTGCTTGTATATACAGCTTGATATCTTCTCACTATCATTCTTATTCGGTTCTTCTTTGTTATGCAAGAATTAGTCAACACCTTCACTCTTTTATCCTTTTCATTGGTAAACTCTTTAACTCTCAGCCTGTTTCTTCTTTTTACCCTTATCCTGTGACTTGAGCTGCTGAATAACAGAAAAAAAAGACAAAACAAGACAAAACAAAGCCGAATATTAATACACCTTTTTGATATATTTTGATTTGATTTGATTTGATTTGATTTTTTGAGCGTCATGTTTAGGTAATTTTTTATGTCTCCGTCTTTCTTTCTTTTCGACTTTCTTTTCTTTTCCTTCATTTTTCTTTTGTGCGTGTAACTTTGTGACTTACACATAAAAAATGAGAAAGAAAAGAGAGACCATTGCTTTATTCTTTTATCCCTACACACACAAAAAAAAGAGAGAAAAGAGACCATTCCTTTATCCTTTTATCCCTACACACACACACACACATGAAAAGAGAGAGAGAGAGAGAGAGAGAGAGAGAGAGAGAGAGAGAGAGAGAGAGAGAGAGAGAAGAGAGTCCATGAGTTCTTATCCTTTTATCCCTACACACAAAAGAGAGAAAAAAAGAGACCATGCGTTCTTATCCTTTTATCCTTACACACAAAAGGGGAAAGGAAAGAGAGAGAGAGAGAGAGAGAGAGAGAGAGAGAGAGAGAGAGAGAGAGAGAGAGAGAGAGAGAGCATGTGTTCTTACTCTTTTATCCCTACATCACCGCACTCAGCCAGACTAGAATTAGAAAAGAGGGGAATGAAGTCAATGAACTCTGTCTACATATGACGCAACAGGTTCTCGGGAAAGATAGGCAACATGTACTATATAATATTCTGTTACATATATTGCGTCATCTGTAAGTCTTTTTATAGTCTGTCTGTATGGATGCCTGTTTATCTATTTATTTATCTATCTATGTGTTTGTATCTAAGAAAACAAAGCTAATAGTAGTCTTTTGTACAACACAATGTAATATAGCATAAGTACATTCTCTCTCTCTCTCTCATAAAGTATAAAGAATAACCTTTTATTTATCAACGCCACGTTAATTTCGCACCTTAGGCATTATGTAGGTACACGAAAGAAACAGATTTACACACACACACACACACACACACACACACACACACCACATAGTGTAGTGGTTAGCACGCTTGACTCACAATCGAGAGGCCCGGGTTCGAGTCCCGGAAAGTGGCGAGGCAAATGGGCAAGCCTCTTAATGTGTGGCCCCTGGTCACCTAGCAGTAAATAGGTACGGGATGTAACTCGAGGGGTTGTGGCCTCACTTTCCCGGTGTGTGGAGTGTGTGATGTGGTCTCAGTCCTACCTGAAGATCGGTCTATGAGTTCGAAGCTCGCTCCGTAATGGGGAAGACTGGCTGGGTGACCAGCAAACGACTGAGGTGAATTACACAGACACACACACACACACACACACACACACACACACACACACACACACACCGCGTAGTGTAGTGGTTAGCACGCTCGACTCACAATCGAGAGGGCCGGGTTCGAGTCCCGGTAAGCGGCGAGGCAAATGGGCAAGTCTTAATGTGTGGCCCCTGTTATCTAGCAGTAAATAGGTACGGGATGTAACTCGAGGGGTTGTGGCCTCGCTTTCCCGGTGTGTGGAGTGTGTTGTGGTCTCAGTCCTACCCGAAGATCGGTCTATGAGCTCTGAGCTCGCTCCGTAATGGGGAAGACTGGCTAGGTGACCAGCAGGCGACCGAGGTGAATCACACACAGACACACAAACACACACACACACACACACACACACACACACGGCCCGGTAGCTCAGTGGTTAGAGCGCTGGCTTCACAAGCCAGATGACCGGGGTTCGATTCCCCGGCCGGGTGGAGATATTTGGGTGTGTCTCCTTTCACGTGTAGCCCCTGTTCACCTAGCAGTGAGTAGGTACGGGATGTAAATCGAGGAGTTGTGACCTTGTTGTCCCGGTGTATGGTGTGTGCCTGGTCTCAGACCTATCCCAAGATCGGAAATAATGAGCTCTGAGTTCGTTCCGTAGGGTAACGTCTGGCTGTCTCGTCAGACTGCAGCAGATCAAACAGTGAATTTACACACACACACACACACACACACACACACACACCGCGTAGTGTAGTCGTTAGCACGCTCGACTCACAATCGAGAGGGCCGGGTTCGAGTCCCGGGGCGCCGAGGCAAATGAACAAGCCTCTTAATGTGTGGCCCCTGTTCACCTAGCAGTAAATAGGTACGGGATGTAACTCGAGGGGTTGTGGCCTTGCTTTCCCGGTGTGTGTTGTGTGTGATGTGGTCTCAGTTCTACCCGAAGATCGGTCTATGAGCTCTGAGCTCGCTCCGTAATGGGGAAGCAGCAGGTGACTAGCAGCGACCGAGGTGAATTACACACACACACATACACACACACATATACAGACACACTTGATAGCTACCGTAAGAGGAAGAAGACCAAGAGATATTATTTACCCAATCAATCAATCATCTTGTACATCGTAGGAGGAACGCGAAGGGTAGTGGTCATATCGCGGAAGGTGTCCCTCACTCCCAGACCCTCTCACATCCCAGTCTCTCCCTATACAGTACTCCATGAAAAGCCTCGGACCCAAATACTCGTGTGTACGGTGCGCTGGGTATGAAAGAGGGTACGGAAGGAGGTATGGTGTTGACATGCATGAGTTGGTGAGGATGTCGTAGAGGGAGTGAGGTATGGAGGTATGGAGAAGTCAGTGTGTGTGTGTGTGTGTGAGATGGAGGAGGGGACAACATGTGAGAGCAGTTAATATTTTGATGTAAACTTTCCCTCTCCATGGAATTTGTGTTAATGAGCAACAAGGTCAGACAAAAAAGAAGCAAAAATAATGTTGTCAGGTGTAAAAGTTGATAGTGTCACATGAGTTTGTGATGTCCTCGCTTCCTCTTCCTCTTCCTGTCTCCCTCTCTCTTCTCTTTTTCTTTCCTCTTCCTGGTCCTCCCCTCCTTCGTCTCTTCTCCCATTCTTGTCTCAGCTTCTCGCCACAGGTTACCACGGCAAACAGGCGGGAGATAACGACTAGAGGAAGAGAAGGAGGAGGAGGAGGAGAAAGAAGAAGAAGAAGAAGAAGAAGAAGAAGAAGAAGAAGAGGAGGAGGAGGAGGAGGAGGAGGAGGAGAAGGAGTAGTCTGGTGCCCTTTTACCTTCTTACGTCTTGAACAAATTCTTGAAAACACCACCAAGAGAAAAAAAAGTCGGTATTTTCCCCAAGTCTGACCTTGCGGGACGCCATTGTTATGCATCAGTGCCGTGTTGGATACACTTCGCCCTTGACATCCATCTTTGTGTTGAAAATTCGATATAGGACGTTGTTGGGTATGATGCGAGGCGGATAAGTGGAGGACAGGGCACGGCGGGGTGTGGGTGGTTGGCTGGGTTGGGGTGGGGTGCCAGACAAGGGCCATGGAGAAAGGTGGCACTGCGTCCGTGAGACTCTTTTTTTTCTTGAAGCTTTTTCTCACTTGCAACTCGCGTGGTTATCTTGCTGTCTTTGTAATGGCGTGAATGCCTCAATGAAAGGCGGCGCACAGCAAGGGCTGAAGTGAGGGCCGCGGCGTAGAGACACAGAGGAGTAGGTAGGTGAGCGGCACTGCTTCCTAGAGTCTTGTGGTGGTATAGTTTTACGGGCCAGACGGGGCGGCAGACGATACCACGTACCCGTGACCTAGAATCCCGAGGCGAGAGTGCCTTGCTGCGATGCCGCCGGCCGCTCACTTGCCCTGGCACCGCCCTCTCTGTCTCGTCTCTGTCTCTGTCTCTCTCTTTCTCTCTCTCTTCTTCTCTCTCTCTCTGTCCTCCATGGCTCAGTTGATGTCTGTGTTCTGCCCCCTTTCTCTGGGCGCCGCGCGGACAGGCAGTGTGTTTGGAGTGTTGCGCTGGCGCCAAGCTCACCTCGCAGAATGATGAGTTACCTGTGAGGGGAGTGAGTGAGTGAGTGAGGAGAAAGATCCAGTGAGTGCAGTGTGACCGTGTAGTGTTGGTGGGGGTGTCGTTACTGTCGCCGCCACTCGCCATGCGTCGTTTGCCACTGCAATTGAGACTTTCGAGATGGCTGGGTAATTGAGGCCCACGGGAAGAAAGAAAGGGAGAGAGAGAGAGAGGCCGGGAGAAAAGAGAGTAAAAACGCGACTCACAAAGCAGGCATAAGAAAGCGTCTCATCACTTGTGTTTGGAAAGTTAGCGAGGTGTTCCAGTGCCTGTGTGTGTGTGTTGTGTGGGAGGTGGCATCCCTTGCTCTACTGGGAATGTACTGCCACTACTTCTTCTGACTCTGCTGCTATTACTACCATTACTACTACTGCTGCTGCTGCTGCTACTGTTACAACTCCCCCTATCAAACTCCTCGGTGAAAATCTAGCATGAATCAAGTCACTATGAAAGACTACAATGATTTACATACTCAGGTAGGTCGCATGGTGCCTGTTGGTGAAATTGTGTTGTGATAAACGTGCGCGCGCATGTGTGTGCCTGCGCCTCTTCTTTCGACATATTTTATTGGTGTTTATATTTCTTCTGTGTATACGTGAAAGCAATTGAGTGTTAAATATCATATTTTTGGACTCGAAATTACTGGTGATGGATCTGAGGCCAGTTTTGCATCATGTGTCAGCTGAATAGTGATGCGGAGATGACTTGCGCGGCACCCGGAAGGACAGGGAGACAGTGCCAGGTGCCAAGGCTGCCTGACCTCCTGAGGAACGCCTCCGGGTACACCTTGCCATTCTGGTCTTGACTTGATTGAGTTCGAGGTCCGTATTTTCCTATTTATTTATTTTCCTTTAAATATTTCGGTGTTTAACTCGACTATTTTTGACAGACTAGTGGAAGTTATTATTTTCTTCGAAATACGAGTGATAATTCAACAAGGATTCTGCGCCACTTGGAAACCGCATCTTTATATACGTGTTCTTTGAAAATAGTCTTGATGAAAGCCAAAAGTGATTGAAAATTCGAGTTACTTAACTTACTCATTTTCTTTCACTTCGTGTATCCATCCTTCCCTTATCCATCTCAATCTCTTATCTGGTGTCCTCTTTTCCCCAGTGCACGCTAACACATGCCCTGTTGTGTCTACCTTCAAGAAGGGAGAGGCTGAATATTTTGATTGTTAACAGGTACAGTAGACAGGGCCATGCAGCGCTGCCAGGCCTTTGCTTCCCCGCCGTGAGTCAAAAGCGCCGCCTTTGGCTACCCTGCACTACGAGAGCTCTGCCAACAATGTACCATCGCAGTCTCGAAGGGCGCTCTCGCCAGGCTTTCCAAAGGCTGCAGGACGGACGCACTGCAGGCTGCCTTCATCGCCTATTAGGAATAATTTGCATACGTCACCAAGAGATTGCAGTGTTTTCACGCGCCGGCACTACTTCGCGTCGGATTGTTTACATAAATATTTCTCTCCCACTCGAATATTTGTCCTTAGCTGATTTTTTTTCCTACAAAGGCGTAACTGTTTCGTCCTTTGCGAGTGCTTGGGTGTTTGGGTTTGCGTGATTGCGTGGTTGAGTGATGGCGTCACATGAGTGTCTCCAGTGACCCCGTTCACACGTGTAAGGGAAAGTGATGTTCTGTCCCTTTATGGATTTCTGTTACGATCGTACTGCACTTGTGGCCGGAAAGACGTCATGTGTCCTCGATGTGACGGTTAGTGTGTGTTGTGCGTGCGTGTGTGTATATGTGTAAGTGTGTGTCCAGGATGTGCGCCATGTGGCTGGGGTGGGGGAAGACAGAGACGCCCTCACCCCCTCACCCCCACTCCAGCCCTCAAGAGGCACAATTTTCGTAAACTTTTCTGAGGACGAATCATTGTAACTTCGTTCACAAAAAGTGTCGGCGTGATTCACAACACTTGGTGCATAAACTGATAGTCCTTCGGCTACACACACGTGAGCTAAGCGATGCGCAGTAGTGCCGCGGCGGACAGAGGCAGCCCCAGAGTGCATGGCTCAGGGGCGGCGACGCTGGTGCTCCTCCCTCGTCCTGGCGTGTGAGGGATGGGGTGGGCAGTGCGGGAGGCTGTGCTGCTGCTGGTGCTGGCTCAGGTAAGGGCTGCTGGAACGAGGGGCCAAGTGACGCCTCAACACACACACCGGAGCGGCGAGGGTCACGTGACGGCTGCCCGGGCTCGTGGTTCAGCCATTCCACGGTTTTCGAAGTGCGTCATATCGTGTATGGCGCCGCCTGGGTACGCTGCAGGGGGTGGGGCATGGCACGCCTCTCCCTCCCTGTGCTTCACTCGGTGCTTCTCACACAGATTGTCCGATTTGTAGGTCAAGTTTAGATGTGAATTAGTGAGTGTGGAGAAGGGCAGTGAGGGAGTGAGTGCGGCAGTGAGGGTCGTGGCCTGGCATGCGGGCGTGGAGTGTAAAGAGACTGTCTGAGGGCAGCGTTGAGGCCGAAACTCTTCCACCACGATGCTGTACAGAGAGAGAGAGAGAGAGAGAGAGAGAGAGAGAGAGAGAGAGAGAGATGGAGGATGATCATAAAAATCCGTGATCAAGATCTAATG
>NC_059268.1:13124183-13134183 GCF_017591435.1 Portunus trituberculatus | reverse complement strand
CCTGTTATGATTTATTTTTATCTGAGGAGGAGAGGAGGAGGAGAAGGAGGAGGAGGAGGAGGAGGAGTATTTAGTGGTGGTGATAGTGATAAGGGGAGAAGAGGGAAGCAATAGGAAAAGGAAGAAGAGAGGGAGGAAGAAGAGAAGAGAAAGGAGGAAGAAGAGGAGGAAGAAGAAGAAAAGGAGATGGTGATGATAGTGGTAAGGGGAGAAGAGGAAAGATAGTGGGAAAAATGAGAGGGGGAGGTAAGGAATAGGAAAAGTTTACATTTATTTTTTAATGGGTAAGTGGGAGGGAAATAAGATTCTTTGTGTGTGTGTGTGTGTGTGTGTGTGTGTGTGTGTGTGTGTGTGTGTGTGTGTGAGAAAAAACATTATCATCATCATCATCATCCTCATCATCATCATCGTAATCATCATAATCATCAACAGCAACAATATTTTCTTTCCTTCTTTTTAAATATCAGTATGTAAAGAAAGGTATCAGTTTTGTGTTGGCTCTAAGTTATCGCTACAACAAAGGTAGAGTGAACCAGAGAGAACCAGTCATCGTCGGTTCCATGAAAATTGAACCACATATTGGTCTATTTTCACCTTTTTCTTTTTCTTTTTCCTTTTTTTTTCTTTGTTTCTTGCGGCGAGTGGGGAGGGGTAATTTGTTCATCTAGTCTTAGTTCTAGTTGTTTTTGTTATTTTTCTATTTCAGTTCTCTCTCTCTCTCTCTCTCTCTCTCTCTCTCTCTCGTGTGTGTGTGTGTGTGTGTTTCACTGTTTGATCACTGTTTCACTGTTTGATCTGCTGCAGTCTCTGACGAGACAGCCAGACGTTACCCTACGGAACGAGCTCAGAGCTCATTATTTCCGATCTTCGGATAGGCCTGAGACCAGGCAAACACCACACACCGGGACATCAAGGTCACAACTCCTCGATTTACATCCCGTGCCTACTCACAGCTAGGTGAACAGCGGCTACACGTGAAAGGAGACACACCCAAATATCTCCACCCGGCCGGGGAATCGAACCCCGGTCCTCTGGCTTGTGAAGCCAGCGCTCTAACCACTGAGCTACCGGGCGTGTGTGTGTGTGTGTGTGTGTGTGTGTGTGTGTGACCCCACATCCATATCCTACACTCAACCTAGTTAACCTTAACCAAACCTGACCTACCTAACCTGAACCCAACCCAATCTAACCTAACCTTCACACTAAACAAAAGAACAACGCTTATTTATCACACTCTGTTGACGACGACGTGATCGTGACACAGTACAGGCGAGGACGAAGGAGGAGAAGAAGAAGAAAAGAGATAGAGGAGGAGGAGGAGGAAGAGGAGGTCGTAGACGGGAGGGCAAACTTGTAACATATTTATAGCAAGAGCCGCGAGCTGGGGACCAAATCTGGGTGCGTGAGGCAGGGTGAATGTAGGTCAGGGTATAGCCTAGCCTCGCTCTGCCTCCTTCCCCTGCCTCCTGTCTACCCTGCCCTCCTCACTCGTGCCAGCCTCATGCCCCTGGTCCTGAAGGCTCTGAGGGTGGAAGGGAGGGGAAGGGAGGCAGGGACACGGCGGAAGAAGGTCAGACAGAGGGAGGGGAGGAGGGAGAAGATAAAGGCGTAGACGAAAGAGGTGTAAATGGGAAGAGAATGGAACTTAGGGAAGAAATGTTATGAGGAGAATGGGATGGTATGAATAGAGGTGTATAAATAGTTGTTGTTTTTGTTGTTGTTGCGATTATTAGCCAAGACTTGGGTGGATTTTAAGATTAGACAATTTTGTGGATGGCGACTTAAGGTGGAAATAGATAAACTCTTTCTCTACAGTGATGGATCCTGGGTATGTCTTTCTTTCCACTCAGCCTTCCACTTCTCTGATTCATGGTGGAGGAACTTATCGGCATGCGACAACGTTCTTATGTATGGCGACGGTAGATTTAAAGGCGAGACTGTTGCCATGTGTTGAACCGATGGGGTTTTAGTAATAATAGTAGTAGTAGTAGTAGTGGTAGTAGTAGTAGTAGTAGTAGTAGTAGTAGTAGTAGTAGTAGTAGTAGTAGTAGTAGTAGTAGTAGTAGTAGTAGTAGTAGCAGTGGCTGTGGTAGTGGTTATGGTTGTGGTAGGCATGAATATGGTGACGGTAGTGGTGACGGTCCTTACCAAATATCTACCTCGTATCCCATTTCGAGCCAAATCCTTAACTTCCCTGGGATTTATACCGGTGACAAACCTTTTATGGGATGCCTTGAGACGCCAGTGAGGAGAAATAGTCCTACACACCCTAGGGATATCCTTCAGCATCCTACAGAGGTCATCTCCTGACTGCCGAGCTCCCATGGGCATCCTTGACACCTTGTTGCAGGAATTAGTTAGTGTCACCCTTGGATGGCACCTTGGCACTCTATACTAGACCTAGAAGAGTGGCACTGATACTGGTACGTGACTGATACAAACACTACAAGTACGTGGGGGTTATTGCCTTGTGCCTGTTGTTGGTACTCGCGATAGGAATAGAGGTTTGTTATCAGCTGGGTCAACTATCAGTCATCTCTTGCTTGCCTCACTGCTTCCATCCTCTTGTCTCCCTTCCTCTCTGAAGTGCCCTGCCCGAGATTCTAATGCGTGACCTGCTTTGTTGTGCAGACTGGGCAGGACACGGCAGGCAGGCAGGCAGGCAGGCAGATCTGTGGTGTGCTGGGTAGTGTAAATGTTGTTGTTATTGTTGTTGTTATTTATTCTTTCTTTTCTCTTCCTACTCCTTTTGTTCCGAGTATACGTACTTATAATTAGGTAAAGTGGCAGCACACACACACACACACACACACACACACACACACACACACACACACACACACACACACACACACACACACATAAGTTCAGTGGTAGACTCCTTGCCTGCCACTCGACACACATTAGTTTAGTTCGAACCTTGCTAAGATCAATGATTTTCCTCCTTCACTCACTCCCTTTCTGCCTCTCTCCTTCTCTCTTTCCTTTTATTCCTCTACTTCCTTCGTCTCTCCCTTTCCTATTCCCTCCCTTACTGACTCTCACTGACTTCCCTTGTTATGTGTGTACGTGTGTGTGTTTGGTCTCAACCTCGCCGGTATTAGATTGGTGTCTGTGGTCTTATGGTCTCTTGAGGGCACCAGTTGGCAGTCACGAGTCTATCACGTGATGAAAACTGAGGGTCACACACACACACACACACACACACACACACACACACACACACACACACACACACACCTTCCCATAATAATAGTATTGATTTTAGATACTAAGTGATAAAGAAAATAAGAAAATAACACACACACACACACACACACACACACACACACACACACACACACACACACACCACACCATACTGACGCCGCATGGTGACGCCTGATAACGCAGGGATAATGCTGACAAAACAGTGATGACGTAACGGTGACGCCATGATAACGGTGAAACGGTGAACTGTTACGTTATAGTAATGCAACGCGGGTGAACGCACTCATGTGACGCATTTCAAACCAGTATGTGACGCAAGGGTGAGGCCGTGACCCTGGTAAAGTGGGGATGAACACAGGTGACGTGCTGGTTAAAGTATGTGTGTGTGTGTGTGTGTGTGTGTGTGTGTGTGTGTGTGTGTGTGTGTTTGTAGTAGGTGTAACGCCGTAACGTACAGTCGCGGTAGAACAAGGAAGGTGTGTGTGTGTGTGTGTGTGTGTGTTTGTAGTAGGTGTGACGCCATAACGTACAGTCGCGGCGAAACAAGGAAGGTGTGTGTGTGTGTGTGTGTGTGTGTGTGTGTGTGTGTGTATCTACTTATCTGTCATGTATCTATCTATCCAACCTACCTTCCTACCTACCTACCTATATATCTACCTACCTATCTACCTATCTATCTATCTATTTGTTTAACTATTTACCATCTATCTACCTTCTATCTGCTTCTCTACGACCTGACAGCCAGTTATCTGCTCCTGTCTATCCTCTCACTGTTTATCTATATACGTGCCTGTTTTCCGTCCAATCTCTCAATTCTGTCTTTATCTCTCAACGCTTATCTGTCTATCTGTCAGTCTTTTCCAATTTATACTCTACGAGAGAGAGAGAGAGAGAGAGAGAGAGAGAGAGAGAGAGAGAGAGAGAGAGAGAGAGAGAGAGAGAGAGGACGTTAACCTCCCACACTTTCATCGAGAGTGAAAGTCCATCGGTCTCTCACCCCAAGAGAGAGAGAGAGAGAGAGAGAGAGAGAGAGAGAGAGAGAGAGAGAGCTGACTATACACTGTTTCTTCTTCACTCCCTCCAAATCCTTCCTCCCTTTCCTCCTCCTCCTCCTCCTCTTCCTTCTCCGCCTCCTCCTCTTCCTCCTCCTCCTCCTCCTCCTCCTCCTCCTCCTTTTGTTGCCGTGGCGGTGAATTCATGTAGCTTTTACAAGGTGTGTGTGTGTGTGTGTGTGTGTGTGTGTGTGTGTGTGTGTGTGTGTGTGTGTGTGTGTGAGCGCGCCATGCATGCGTGCGTGTTTGTGCAGTTTCCCTGATAACTCAAGCACTCAAAGATAAGACCAGTCTATCTTTCAATTTTGTCTTCGTCAGTTGACTTATATTCCAACATTACTGTCTCATTCTGTTAATCTGTCAATTAGTCTGTCTGCTTTACTAGTGCATTGTTTATTTATCGATTGATTATTTTTCCAATTTGTTTGTTTATTGATTGATTTTTCCAATTTGTGTAGTATAGAGTCTCTTAGCGCAGTGGATGGCGCGGCTATAGCTATAAATCCTTAGGCCACAAATTCAAATCCAGGCTGGGGTGGTCGGCGGTCAGTTTACTTTGTCCAGCGTTCCTTGGGATTGATCAATAAGTGGGTACGTGGGAAACCTGACTGGAGACCCGGTTATCCCAGCGGCTCTGTGTTCTGCGGTAGCGATGTCACCCACCATAGACTCAAAGGCAAGTGAGACGGAGATGACTGCCGACCCACGTGCTACTATGTCGTAATGTTCCCAACTTTATCTTAGTCGAATTCAGAGGATGAGTAGCCTTCTGCCTTGACTTCTGCAGATTTGGGAGAGAGACAGACTTAAACTGAGGAACAAAGACAGGCGTTATATAGAAGCTTAGACAGATAAATAGACAGACATATAGAAGCACAAAGACGGGAAGAAAGATGCAGAGATTGAGAGATAGAACTAGTAGAGAGACTTTTCACCACGACTATTTTCCTTTCCGAATTTTTCATCACTGCTACACTGAGAGACGAAAGCTGAGACAAAGATTAGGAAACACTATTCTTCCTTTACGAATCCTTCCTCACTCCTACCGTTCTTTTCCTCACCTTTTTCTCCTTTCGTAATTTGCGCAAGAGAAGCAAATTTAAGAGAAAAAAAAAAAACCGCTGCTGATTGTTTATGCGCTATATTCTTCAGTAATTGTCTGTAATAGTAAGACCAGAAGATGGGTGTTAAGGCAGGGCATGGGTGGGTCAGGCGACGTGTTCCCTGCTCACTCAAGTGTTTTGTTTATAAGACAATCCTTTTTTATCATACAGGAGTCGAGATAAAACGATACGAGCAGCGCTAAAGGGTTGCAACCACCATTCTAAAAGTTAAGAGGCGTGAGGTGAGAGCGACATGAGAGTTGCAACTAGGAAGATGAAATACACTAGGAATACTCTAGATGAAATACACTTTTTTATCGTTAGAAGCGGGGATAAAATATACAAAAATGACAATTGCTTACACGATTCTGAAAACAAAGAGAAGTGCGTGTAAACAATGATGAGTACTGAAAAATAGGGAAACAATCAGTAGGAGATGAGTACATTACTTATCGTGTTAGAAACTGCGATAAAAAGAGAGGAAGAAGTATAAATGTCGTTTTTTGTTGAAGGTTGGTATCACACGGGGACTGGGCCATTGTGTTGACGCCTCACGGTTCCACAATCTCTTCCGTCACTCCACCATGAATCGCAAGGATATTGAGGTGCTGGAAGGTTGTGCTGCTGCATTATACATTATGAAACATGTGTTGCGACTATAGAAGCACCATAAGAGGCTGTGGGTGCGTCATGTTCAGCAACGAGGGTGTTTCTCTGCACTGACTACTCTTTGTCAGAATTTTCTTGAATAACTCATGGCTGTGAGAGAGAGAGAGAGAGAGAAAGTCATCGGCAAAATTTCGGTCCTGCTTCGAGGTAGTAGTACTCGTTCTTATGAAGTTGGAAAAGTGAAGATACAGAGAGAAAAGATTCACTGATTTTTTTTTTTTTTTAGCCATCACCCTGTCTTGGGTATTATGCCATTTATTTATTTTATTGTTTTTTGTGACCTTTATATTTCTTTAAAATTAGGCCTTTTATTTTATTTTTTACATATATAGATGCATCTAGTGACGTGGTGCAGTGGTTAAAAATGAAAAAAAACTAATGCATGTGTACCAACGTAGAAGAGGTAGATGTGTTGCAGGGACTGTTGAGATTAGGCAGGTAGAGAGAAAGGGTGTTACACTTGTATTATATTGTGTGTGTTGCGTGTGTGAGGTGTGGAAATATCTGGACAAAAATGTCTAGTGACTCCGCACGTGATAAACGATAAAATATTCTCTAACAGCCTTCACATATAGGCAGAATGAAAAGGGATGAGACATTGTACGTACATGTCATTACGTCACATAAAACCACAACCACTCATTGAAACCAGGCGTTGGAGACATTGACCTCTACCGGAAACTCTCAGGTGGCATCAGTTAGTGACTTCTTGCCCCACTAGCAGACGGAAATATGTTAAGTGAGTAGAGGACGAGACCTGTGTGCTATAAAGACTAAACCTGATATGGATCTGACCACGGCCATGGCCAGAAGAGGCGTGGAGGGTGACAGGATCCAGTAGGGAAGCTTAGTCTGCAGTTTCTCTCGAGCCCCTTTTAATCCAATTAGCTAACTTCTTATGGTGCTTATGGGGTGCAACACAAACGAAGACGAAGGAAAAAAAAGTAACATAACGACTTTACGGGGATGTTTGTAGAAGTTATTGAATATAAAGTAAAGGAGAGAGAGAGAATAGCATTGATGAAGGAACCCCCTCCCTTCCACATCTACCGCCTTCCCAGCCAGGCCAGTGTAGAGAAACCATATAAGACTTTTTAAGGAAGATATAAGAATTATCATTATTGTTGCTCTTGAACCTAACTTAACTCAGCATAATATGTTGCTACTCCTATCTAGTGGTAGAGAGGAAGTAACAATCGCAGTGTGACATTTCATGGCAAACGCGGAGGAATTTTAACTGCAAAAGGAGGAGGAGGAGGAGGAGGAGGAGGAGGAGGGAGGAGGAGGAGGAGGAGGAGGAGGAGGAGGAGGAGGAGGAGGAGGAGGAGGAGGAGGAGGAGGAGGAGGAGGAGGAGGAGGAGGAGAGTGAGGTAAAGGAGGTTGGCATGCATTAGGGTACAAGCACACCAAGCAACTCAGTTAAAACAATCTCTGACAACAACTCAAGTGCGCCATGTGCTACATAGCCGCGTGTTGCCAACCTGTGATGGTGCCTGTGGGTGGCGGTGATGGTGATGGTGGTGGTGCTGGTGGTGACATATGCTTCTGAAAGATGTCACAACTCGAACCGTGACGATGATGCTTGCAATGGTCGACTGTGTCAGCATGTGTGTGTGTGTGTGTGTGTGTGTGTGTGTGTGTGTGTGTGCCTTTGTTTTTTCTAGGGGAGTGTGAATGGGCGAATGTGTCGGTAAGTTAAAAATTTGATAATTTTGTGCTACTCAAAAGCACGTGCACATGATTGTCTCACACACACACACACACACACACACACACACACACACACACACACACACACACACACACACACACACAAATGTTTAAAACTGGTGAGCGCCTTCGGCAAAATGAAAAATAAATCCTCCATTGTAAACAGTATGACGGACTGACAGACAGACTGACAGACTGACAGATGGACAGAGGAGAAGGTACCATGTTAGTTTTACTGAGGAGGTGATGGTGAGGGTAGCACTGATGGTAGTGATGATAGTAATAATGGTGATGGTGGTGAAGGGTATGAGGGTTACGCTTCTCCGCTTCCTCCTCCTTTCGTAATTAACAAGAAGACTACCGCTGTTTGTTTTTTCCTTTACGATCTCTTGTGTTCCTTCTCTTTTGTGTGCTTTTCACCACTTTCACCACTCCTCACCACCTTTCCTTTCTCTTCACTGTGTTGTGCTAAGATAACATCACTTCCTCGTTCACCTCCATCTTTCTCTTTTCTCCTCTCATCTTAGTTCATCACTTGACCCTTTCTTCCCCTTCCCTGCTCTTCACTGCAGTACACATTTGACTGCTGCTCCCCATCTCCCCTCTTCCCATTTTGGCTTTATACTGTATCACTAGCTCCTCTTTTCCTTAACCCTCTTCGCTTCCCTGGCCTTTCTCTCACTCGACCTCCCCTCGCCCTTATCCTGCAGTAGATGTGAGTAATTCCATACCGACCCTCTTTGTGTGTGTATGTGTGTGTGTGTGTGTGTGTGTGTGTGTGTGTGTGTGTGTGTGTGTGTGTGTGTGTGTGTGTGTGTGTGTGTGTGTTATTGGGCACAGGTTCCTCAAGTTATCAGGTGATAAGGCATATTATCTGGCCGCCAATCGCGCCTGCTGGCCTGTGTGTGTTCCATGAAGGGTGTCCGTGCATTCATACGCCGCCTACTGTTTTCCTGCTTGATAAGGAATCGAGGCCATGTCAACATAAAGCATGTCGAAAAATTGTCAGCCTTATCTTGTCCTCGCCCACCTGCTGCTTGCGTCACTGTGGTATGGTGTCCTCGAGTGGCCATGGTGGTGCGGCATGTGCCCCCCTCGACGTGTAGTAGTACGGTGTGTGCCCCTCTCGATAGCTGTCTTGCTACCTATTCTTCGCTCTACCTTTGGAAAACATTTGTTGTCTTATTTCAAGATTCAAAATGATGCGTAAGTGGTTTGGGTATGTTGCTGCAGATGGCTTGGCGTGTCTTAGCGGCCCTGTTCCTCCGTGGGCTCCATCCTGATGGGAAATACTGGAGAGAGACTAGAGGAAAGGTGCAGCTGGGCACGGTAACAACCTTCCCCTATGTCGCATCTCCTGCTCCTGCCGGTCCCTTGCAGCCTGCTCCGTGCAGCGCCGTACACCATTCGGCATGAATGGCAACAAGTGTGGGTGCATGGCAGGCAGCTTGTGTACATACATGTACCACACGCAGGCTCGGAAATGAGTAACAGGCGTGCATTACCAGTGTGGCGGCCTGTAGGGTTATCGCGGCGCGGTGACGTCACGCCTTCACAAGAGATGCCACGGCCCGGGTTACCGGTGCCGGCCTGCGGCTTCCTGGAGTTAGGTAATGCTGGCACCGGCTGCACCGGGCCGCTCCTGTTGTCCCTCACTGCTTCTTTAATGAAGAGAAACGTAAGGTCCGGTAACTCTTCACTCGGCGCGGAGGGCGACGAGGGTGCGCCGGGGAGAGATGTAAATGTGGAGAGTGGCAACAAGAGCCACGGCTCGAGAGAAGTTTAGTGGCCGGGCCTCGGTCAGTGACCCCTAGTTCACGTGCGAGACAGCACGTTGCCACTTCTTCCACCGTGCGCTGCTGCCGCTGGTTGGGAAAGGCCGCGAGGACGGTCGATGACTCCTCTTCACAGGATGTTTCTCGCAGGAACGTGGCTCGCGTACTCTTTCCCATCCATCGTTCTTGTAGCTCTCTGAATTACCACACTGGTTTTTCCTTGCAGGAGGGAGCGTCGCCGACAGCACGAGAACTTTGCGCCAAGTATTTGCATTCCGTGCCGCGCTGATGACCTCTGCCAAGACCTGTAATAATTACAGACTCAGCAGCATCGCCTATATTTTATAACGCCGTGCTGCTGCTGCTGCTGCTGCTGCTGTTTACATCCTGCAGCGTGCTGTCGCCTCTGAGTAATGGCCGGTGCCGCGGGTGGGCGGCGTGCGGCGTAGTGGGGCGAGCGTGGGCCAGGGACGGGCCGCGC
>NC_059268.1:13106683-13119183 GCF_017591435.1 Portunus trituberculatus | reverse complement strand
TTACCTTTCGTTCATTTCGTGGTAGTCTGAGGCACCACTCCACGTCACCACCAAGAACGTATTGCCGTGAAGGGGAATAATTGAGCCATATGCGAGGGTACTCCACGTGAGGGAGGAAGCCACCAACATCTGGAAGACCTTGTAATGCTATAGTACTGTAGAGGCCTTAGTGAGAAGAGTGACAATTAGTACATACCTTGAAGCCCCTACATTGTATTAGGGTGGTGATGGGGTGGTCACTGCAATAGCTGAGAGAGAGAGAGAGAGAGAGAGAGAGAGAGAGAGAGAGAGAGAGAGAGAGAGAGAGAGAACTACATGAATCATTGCAGAAAGTGAAAAGGTGAAATATTTGTCAGGGCATCCCCAGAAATTATGAACAATACTGCGTGTGGGTGGCTGGGAGGAAGGGAAGAAAAGACTGAGTGTAAATAATCCAAGTGGTTTGAATAGAGATCAATACCTCGCTAATTCTCCAACGCCTGGCTGGTTATACATATCTTCGCTCCCAGGCGCCGTCTCTGGAAGGGAGCGGGAACATTGCTGTCTTCCCCTGACATGATGTTTACCTCGCCAAACTGAACGGCACGGGAGATGTTGGGTTGCTCAAGATTAGTCAACCTTGGATACTTTATTATATCATTTGATAATATTATTACAGCTTGCCTCTGTGTATTGACCTTTCCACTGGTATGGCTTCTCTGTTTAACCACAACAGTACTGTAATGACCTTTTACCTTCAGTTTTCGGTAGGATTAGACGATTTTATTTACATCTATGAAGATCAGAAGGTTAATGCTCAAAGTCTTTACTATTCTAATCCTAATATAAGTTTCTGAAACTATAAAATCATCATAAAGCATCAGAAGAAATATAGAAATGCGTCAAGATACTGAAGGGGTTAATAGCGCAAGTATAGAGTAGTTTTGAATACTATATATAGTTTCGAAGCATTACCAAAGAGATAAATTATTTTTTACTTATTGTAGTTTTATCTTTGCTCTGTAACATTCTTCTATTTCTTCGATACATGAACCTGAAATTTGCTGCACTATATATCACTTCTTGGGGCGACTATGCAATATAATGATCTGATGCAGGGTTGATCCATTCAGTTCCATGAGGCGTTTTCATATTCATTCTGGTTACTATTTGGTGATTTTATACAGCTTCAAAAACTTACGTGGGGATTGAATAGTGAAAACTCTGGCTATTAATCTTCTGACCTCCATAGACCCTTCCTAATATCAATAAAATCGTCAAATCATACCGAAAACTCAAGGTAGAAATGAGTCCCAGTACTGAAGGGGTTAAGCTGCCCTCATGTAGCGCTGATGACATGTGGTGCCGCCTGTACCTTCGTGTGTCTGGGCGGTTAAGAGGTGTGACCCAGATAAAGTATTGATAGAAGAGGAATGTCACGTATCCTGTCTAGTGCTGAAGGGTGGAGAAGGTGAGGTGCTGCATGAAAGGGGGAGAGTTATTTCTCTTGTGTTTCCCTTGACTTGAGGGGTTACAAGAATTAATTTACTCTTTTGTCTTCGTGGTGGTATCACAATGCCTCTCTGGTGTAGTCCTCTTCTCTCATTCTTTTGGTATTTCGTAGACCATGTTTCCTTTCATCTTCCCTTGTCCTCCTCTTGGTCTTGTTCTCCCTGCCATCCACTCCTGCTACTCTTTATTCTCCCATCCTCAGTAGGTATCCATATTATCTTAACTGAGCTGAGTCTGTTTTCCTCAGTAGTGGTTTAAGACACTGACCTATTCTCTTCTTTCCTCGCTCTTCACCCGCTGCCGTCTGGCCTCTTCTACCAGGAGGGATAATGGTGGTAGTACCTGATGGTTGTGTTGGATAGAAAGAAGAGTGAGTGTTATCTGTTTTGTGTATCTGGTAACTCGTGCTGAGAGAGATTAAAGAAATAATGATAATAAATAAACAATCTGGAATTTAATTTAATTGACTAGTAAAATTCTTTTCTATTTTGCCTCTTCTTTCTTTCAACGTCAGTATTTTTGTATTCAGTTTATTTTATCTTTTAATCATATTTCTATTTTGCTTATCTTTTTTTTATTATTTTATTTACCTCTTTGTACTTATTTCCTTGTATTTTATTTGTATTTCGTATCTTATAAGCGTTATTTTATTTTAAGTCATCTAGTCCTCTATTTGCGAATCATTTCCCTTCTCTTCTCTCTCTCTCTCTCTCTCTCTCTCTCTCTCTCTCTCTCTGAAAAAATGCATTACTGACTCCATTAATTATTATCAGCTATCACGTGACGAGAAGTGATAGGGAGAGGAACAAAAGGTGATAAGAGCGACGTAGGTACAGTGACTCGTCTTGTGCAAAGTCAAGGAGGCTCTCAAAGTGTTGTGGGTTATTGAGCAGCGTGACGGGGTTCATTTGTTACCACTAAGGAGCGACTTAATGGCCCCTTGATGAGAGGTGTGTCTGCCGGGCTGGTGGTGGCATGGAGGAGAGAGGCGGATGACAGGCGTGAGTGGGGGGGGGTGATGGTGGTGGTGGTGGTTGTCGGTGCTAGGACAGTATTGTAGGATAATGCTTCACATGTACTGTACACACACACACACACACACACACACACACACACACACACACACACACACACACCGAGTAGTGTAGTGGTTAGCACGCTCGACTCACAATCGAGAGGGCCGAGTTCGAGTCCCGGAAGCGGCGAGGCAAATGGGCAAGCCTCTTAATGAGTAGTCCTTGTTCACCTAGTAGTAAATTGGTACGGGATGTAACTCGAGGGGTTGTGGCCTCGCTTTCCCGATGTGTGTTGTGTGTGTTGTGTGTGTTGTGGTCTCAGTAATTGGGAAGACTGGCTGGGTGACCAGCAGGCGACCGAGGTGAATTACAGACGAGAGAGAGAGAGAGAGAGAGAGAGAGAGAGAGAACAAAGGCTTACAATTCAGGGCACAACTGACTGACGCGAAAAAATGAGAGAGAGAGAGAGAGAGAGAGAGAGAGAGAGAGAGAGAGATTTCTTGCTTCTCTCTTTCTCTCTCTCTCTCTCTGTACCCAATGCTGCGGCTGCCTCACGCACTCCGACCTTGTCTCACGGGTACGACTGGGTCCGCGTATCCTCCTCCTCCTCCTCCTCCTCCTCTTTTCTCTTCCTGTTCCTCTGTTATTGTTTCCTCTGATTCATTTGAGTATATTCCTCATCGTCTCTCTCTCTCTCTCTCTCTCTCTCTCTCTCTCTCTCTCTCTCTCTCTAATGAGTCTCCTATCTTGTCCTAAAGTTCCTACATTGGGTCACAGGATACAAAGAAGAGGCAGGTCAAGAGAGAGTGAGAGAGAGAGAGAGAGAGAGTATTATGTTGTCCTTATACTCTCATCCACTCTTTCATTATAATATTATTTCCATTTTTACAATAATATTAATTAATATTATTGTATGTATTATATTTTTTTACATTGGGGAATAAATATTTTTCGTTCCTCACTTCATTTTTTTCTTATATTCAATTTATATTAACATTTGAGATCTAAGTCTATTTACAGATTATTATTGGTATTTATTTGAGTTATCCATTTTAGTTTTGTTAGTTTTCAATGCCTCTAGTTTTCTTTTCTCTCTCTTTTGTGGCATGTGTGATTTTTGAGTGGTGTATGAGGCAGAATTCGTTGACAATCAAGTTTTAAAATATTTTATCTTCAGCAGCTGTCGTTTTCTTTCCTTTACCTGCGATTGTTTCCTCAACTCTCAAACTCTTACCACGGCTCCCTTATACTCTCTCTCTCTCTCTCTCTCTCTCTCTCTCTCTCTCTCTCTCTCTCTCGGGGTGATTTATGAATGGCGTGTGAGGGAATTCGGCTGCCGCTTCATCACCATCTTTCTGACTGACTCACTTCACACATTTGACAAACTCGCGAGCAAAAACAAAGAACAGGTTGTTGTTGTTGGTGGTGGTGGTAGTGATGGTGATAGTCTGGTGTGCTGACCTGCCCAAGTGTAGTAACATGTAGTTGATTTGAATGGATAGATAGTTAAACAGATGGATAGGTAGATAGAGGGATGTATAAATAGATGGGTAAAGGCATGGATGGATATAACGTGTGTTCTCGTGACGGTGTTTAATTAACCCCTTCAATACTGAGGCACATATTTTCTTCGACATTTGTCCCTGAATTTTGACTAATTCTTTTGATTGTTTTATGGAGACTACAATTCGGGTGGGCATTTTTTTTTTCTAATATTCACATTTTTGCACTTGGTAGTTCTCCCTCTAACATAAAACAAAAATATGATTAGACCATTTTATTGACATTAGAAGAGTTTATTGAGCTCAGAAGATTAATAGCCAGAGTTTTCAGTATTTAAATCCCACACATGAGTTTCTGAAGCTGTTTAGAATCACCAAATAGTAAGAAGAATGAATAATGGAAACGCGTCATGGTACAGAGGGGGTTAACACAAGCATCCTCAGGTGTCATAACGAGCCTTTCTTTTCTCCCACAGGTAAGACTGCAATGAGTGACTGTGTGGAAGAGAGTGACGGAGACTCATGAGTACTGATGGGTGAGTCTTCGGTTCATCTGCCTTAATATTCCCCACTTTAACATCTTGGCGCAGTGGTTAGCTCGTCTGGCTTCGAATACCCCAGCCTCGATTCAAATAAAGGCTGGGACAGTAGGCGTTCAGGTCATCCAGTTTTTCACCCTTCCTTAGGCGTGGTCGATAAATGGATGCCTCTGGAAACTTGGTGAAGATAAACTGTGAAAACCTGAAATGACTCTGCATGACTATGTGTGGCTGTGTGTGGCTCCGTGTCCCGAGGTAAGAGTTGTCGTTTACTAGTCTCAAAGCCCAGTGAGGTGGAGATGATTGTTGTGGCCACGCGTAGTTATCTTCCGTATTCAGAAACACCTTGCTCTCTCACCACGATAGTCTTCTAAGATCACAGAGACGACTAGCCATTTTTCCAAGACAGTTTCTTCCAATAATAATCTAGAAATCTTGCCAGTCTATCACCGGAACCATAAAAAACCCTAAAAACATGAATATCCTTAACTAAATTCTTTTGAAAGTAGAGCTGGTGAGAGAACAAAGCATTTAAGAATATTGGCCTATATCTTAAGCTACAAACATTATCCTGACCTCCTTGCAGTCTCGTAGTTATTAAGTTCTGTAGGGAAACTGTGAGATGGTGAGGTTTAGAGACTTATACAAGACGTCATGCTCTTAAATACCCCACAATTATAAGTTATTTAGATCCCTGACACATGAAAGGAATCACTGTAGGGAGAAAATAGTCAGTCAGCCTGTAAAGAACTCCTTGCCAAGCATTTATGTGTCCTTAAAACATACCAACTTTGGCTTCATTGAGGGCAAGGGACAGTGCAGGTGTGTAGGTGCAGCATGCCTTAGCATAGTGAGAGGCAGTAAATGGTGGTGGTGGTATATGTTGGTGATAGTGGTGGTGGTGGTGGCGGTGGTGGCGGGGAATTAAATTATTTTCCTTCGTTTTCTTTTTATTAAGTGTCACCGGGTCTTGCCAAGGATGTGTGCGTATGTGTGTGTGTGTGTGTGTGTGTGTGTGTGTGTGTGTGTGTGTGTGTGTGTGTGTGTGTGTGTGTGTGTGTAGAGAGAGAGAGAGAGAGAGAGAGAGAGAGAGAGAGAGAGAGAGAGAGAGAGAGAGAGAGAGAGAGAGAGAGAAGAGAAAGAAAAAAGAAGAGAAGAAAATAGAATAGAATAGAAGAGAGAGAGAGAGAGAGAGAGAGAGAGAGAGAGAGAGAGCACGAGCAGTGACTCTACGCATGTTTAAGAACCACACCTAAGTTTCTTCCTGGTTTCCTCTAAGCATGAGCCGCGATGCATGTTCTACAATCTACGTTTTCTATGAGGCTGTAAAATATCGCTTCTCTAACCCCCGCAGGGAAGACGAGGCAGCATCTCGGCCCTGAACCTCCCTTTGGGCCGGCGCGCACGTTCCCTTCGTTGCGTCAGACGAGCAGCGTGAACTGGTTTTTTTTTTCATCACACCTTGCATCACTTCCAATCGTCACTTATTTTTTGTTCTTGTTCTACTACTACTACTACTACTACTACTACTACTACTCTCCTTTTTCGTTTTCTTGTCCTTGTTCTTCTTGTTTTGTTCTTGTTCTTGTTTTTTAATTTCTTCATCATTTTCTTCCTTTTCTTTTCTTCGTCTTCTTTGTCTTCTTCTTCATCTTCTTCTGAGTCGCTCTTCCTTGGTATTTTTTCCATCTCTCTCTCTCTCTCTCTCTCTCTCTCTCTCTCTCTCTCTCTCTCTCTCTCTCTCTCTCTCTCTCTCTCTCTCTCTCTCTCTCTCTCTCTCTCTCTCTCTCTCTTACCCTTATCCCTTCCTATTCCTCCTTCCCAGCATCCCAAACCTGCTTACCTGTACACTTCACCTTTACCTGTACTTACTTACCTTGCTCTCCTATCCTTACCTGCCCAACAAGTATCCTTCACGACCCTACCTGCCTCATACCTCCTCAATTTGCGTCACCAGCAGAAAGAAAGTGAGGAAGAAATAATAACTAACGAAGATACGAGGAGACAAGATTCCTAACCGAGTCTTCATCAAGCAGAGGAAGAAAGAACCATATGATCTGGTAGCAGGGTCGAACAGCGGGTAGCCTGGTGTAGTGTAGCTTGCTCTGGTGTGGTCTGGTCTGGCTGCCCGTCCCCTCTCCCCACACAAGTCCTCGTGATACGTAGGCTGACCGAGTTTCTCCAACTAGGTAGGGGCGGGAGGGAGGAAGGAAGTAAGTGTGCTGGTGCCTGCGTCGCCTTCCCGGCCAGTGAACCTCTTGTGTGACAGCATTCCAACACCTTCAGTCTTTTAAATGGACACGTTTTGGTCTGTTTCATGGCATCTGTGTGGAGAGAGAGAGAGAGAGAGAGAGAGAGAGAGAGAGAGAGAGAGAGAGAGAGAGAGAGAGAGAGAGGGAAAGATGTTAGGGGTGAGGTGAGGGTTGCTGGGGACGCTGGTCTGGGAGGGGGATGCATTGGTGTTAAAGGAAGGGGTTTTGTTGGTAGGGAGGGTGAGAGCTGAGGTTAACGAACTTGGGGAAAGTGAGAGAAGGAGGGTGAGAGTAAGGTGGTGGTGGTGGTGGTGATGGTGGTGATGGTGCATGGCGGGTTGACTCACCTCTGGGTAAATGACTGGTGATGAATGTGCCAAGGTGGCCTGAATCAACGTTTTTCATTTTGCACGTCATGTCAAGCCTTCCTGCCGGCCATTCACTCACCCTGATCTGCTGTGCCCAACCAAGACACGGCTGAATGAGAGGGAATACACAAAGGAATACAAAGGAAATTTCAAACAGCATCGTCTCTCTCTCTCTCTCTCTCTCTCTCTCTCTCTCTCTCTCTCTCTCTCTCTCTCTCTCTCTCTCTCTCTCTCTCTCTCTCTCTCTCTCTATATATATATATATATATATATATATATATATATATATATATATATATATATATATATATATATATATACTATCTATCTATAATGAAGACATGAATATTTATTGGCATGGTTATAGAGATCTGGTGATGTTGATGTTTCACTGACACATTTACACTCCCAATGACCAAATTTACCGCGTAGTGTTGAAAATTTCTTGAATACTAACAGATAGATTGATAGAGAGAGAGAGAGAGAGAGAGAGAGAGAGAGAGAGAGAGAGAGAGAGAGAGAGAGAGAGAGATCAGAAACTGGGAAAAAACAAGTCGAGATGATGAAAGAAGACAGAAGGAAAGCAGACTCCGTGACACTATTGCATCACGCCAAGAAGCCTCCTGTGTGTATGCTTGTTGTCACGCCTCACGAACACACCAGCGCAATCAGACCCTCACTGCCTCGACGCCTCCCCAGCGACTGACTTGCTTTGCGTCCCTGAGTGAAAATTAGGGGCAGCAGAAAAGAAAATGAATGCACGATGCGATTACTGTACTGAAAGCAACACACACACACACACACACACACACAGAGAGAGAGAGAGAGAGAGAGAGAGAGAGAGAGAGAGAGAGAGAGAGAGCGCTACATGTCTTCTATAGCCAGTCCTCCTGATGTCGTTGTACCGAAAGTGAAATATTTTACACTACGTACCACAACAAAGAAAACGCTGCTACATCACTGTTACCGGGAACGCGGGCTACGGTATGCATTACGTTAGCTGTTTGAACCCCTTGAGCACCATGACGCGTGCCTAGTATTTGGTGACTTTACACAGCTTCACAATCTTATATGGGGGATTAAAATAGTGAAGACTGTGGGTATTAATCTTCTGACCTCCATAGACTCATCGTAATGTCAATAAAATGGTCTAATCGTACACAGATCTCAAAGTAAAAATGTGTCCCAGTACTGAAGGGGTTAACTGGCTGATATACGAACGAAAAGAAGAAAAGCAAGAAAGGTTACATAAATAAATGGTGTGAGTATTGAGTGTGATGGGTTAGTGTTAGACGAGACTGCTGAGGGTGGGAGTGTGTTAGGCTGGTGTTAATGTACGCTTAGGTAGGCTTAGTATGAGTGGGGAGGCTGATGTAAGTAAAGTATACGTCGATTCTCTCTCTCTCTCTCTCTCTCTCTCTCTCTCTCTCTCTCTCTCTCTCTCTCTCTCTCTCTCTCTCTCTCTCTGTGTGTGTGTGTGTGTGTGTGTGTGTGTGTGTGTGTGTGTGTGTGTGTGTGTGTGTGTGTGTGTGTGTGTGTGTGTGTCACCTGTCGCCTACTGGTCACCCAGCCAGTCTTCCCAATTACGGAGCAGCTCAGAGCTCATAGACCGATCTTCTCTGAGACCACAACACATTCCACACACCGAAAGCGAGGCCACAACCCCTCGAGTTACATCCCGTCCTATTTACTGCTAGGTGAACAGGGGCCACACATTAAGAGGCTTGCCCATTTGCCTCGCCACTTACCGGGACTCGAACCGGGCCTCTCTTGTGAGTCGAGCGTGCTCTACACTACTGTGTGTGTGTGTGTGTGTGTGTGTGTGTGTGTGTGTGTGTGTGTGTGCTGTCTGTCTGTCTGTCTCTCTCTCTCTCTCTCTCTCTCTCTCTCTCTCTCTCTCTCTCTCTCTCTCTCTCTCTCTCTCTCTCTCTCTCTCTCATGTTTCAAATGTCAGCCTAACTATGTACCACTCTTGTGATCTAATTGGATGCCTGATTGTTTTTGTATGTACTTTTATCCGAACAACCTTCAATAACAGTCTATCTATTTTTTATGGTCTGATTAGGTCTGTAGGGTTTATTTCTTTTCTTTGGTCCGCTTTTTCTTTTTCTCAAGCTTCAGTGATAGACTAATTACTTTCACGGTTTAATTAGGTCGATATGGGTCTGTTTTTTGGGAGTAGCTTCTATGTCACAAACTTCTGGAATAGCCCATCTTTTTTTCTATCTTGGTCTGTTTCTGAGTGCACCTTCCTGACAGATTTCATGCATAAACAGACCAGTTATTTTCGTACCGCAAGAAAATGTGCGGTCTTTCTTTTTTTTTTTTTTATCTCTTTCATAGCCCAAGTAATGATCTGCAGTGTCTGTATTTTAGTACAGGGATAACCCACATTCTTTCATAGCTCATGAAGGAAATTTGCGTGGTATGTTGGTTTGTTATCGACTGTGTCTCCTCCTTACCCTCGTGCCTGGCAAGGACTCACCATCCTGATGAATGACTCTTGCAGGAATTCTCTCGTGTCTCTCTCGTTCCACCGTGATGGAGAACCGAAGAGCCGAAGAGCTGCCCGCCCTTTGGATGACAGTGTGGAACAGCATCTGAGGGCCCTTTCATCTCGCTTTCTGCTGCTTGTAGTTGCCTCTGGATACGGGAAAGCTGAGGGTTAAGGATAGTTTATTTAGAAGGCTGGGTTGGCATAAGCACAGAGCGGAGGGCGGCACCGTACTCCCGGGCGGCGACACCAAAGTCAAGGCCGACTTGCTGACTCAAGGTTCACTGGGAACGCTGTGTGCGTCCTCCCGTGTGCACCTGTGTACGCCATGGCTGTAGAGGGGACGTTGTGTGCACCGCGTGTGCTTGCCTGCGAGAGAGCGAGGGGGTATGGGTTGAGGTACCTGGAAGGGGTGGGGGTGTCAGACAGTACTGGCGGCGACCCCCACTACCACCACCTCCACCACCGCCTCTCTAGGATCAATAGTTGCACATTGCAGCTTATCCCCTGCCCCTGCCCCTCTTGCAGCTTGCTTGATTAGGATCGTCGCCTAGACGTAGCTCAGCTGAGGGAGGGAGTGAAAGTAATGCAGGAAGTTTGTGAGTACGGAGAGAATGACAGCAAGGCGTCCTGCTTGCTTCCTGGTCTGTAGCACGGCAGGCTCCGCGGGTCAATTAAGCGATAAGCATGCACGGTGTGCTTTCATCGGGCACGGAGCGCTAATTCAACTTGTCATCTCTTGTGTGATTGGCGCTGGTTGCAGTCCCTAGCCGCTAATTTCTTGGAGTAGCCTCCATGCAGAGTCGTCAGGGTGCGATTGATGTGTGGGTATTAAAAGACAAGAAAGATCACGTAGAGTAACAAACGCGGCCAACTGAATATAACGAACTGACAACATCGCGCCCCGCCAGCCTAGCAAACCCGCGCCAGCAACAGCAACTTTCCTCCTCCCTCCTCCACTCCCCTTCCCCAGTCTACGCCGGGTCTGGCCACACTCGATGCCGTGTTTCGCTACTCAATAAAGCATCCGCAAATAAGTAGCCTTCACATGCACTTTCCAGGCGATGACGGGAACATGGCGGCGGCGGACACTGGCTGAGAGGTGACAGCACCGCGTGGGGTCCTCCAATGCCCCGGGAGTTGGTGGGCGAAGGTCGCGGTGCCTCGGGGTCATCGCACACTTCGTACTGTAATGTTCCAGCGCTGCCTGTAGTGCCACTCACTCCTGGAACTGTAACTCGCTCCTGCCGCTCATGAAGTAAGACCAGGTGTCTTTTCCTGCACTTGTCTCCCGTCATTGAGTCTTTTGAGCAGAATGGAAGGAGTACAAAGCGAGGGGATGATTTGCCGGGTCAGTCAAGCCTCGTCAAGTTACCGGCGCCGCCTGCCGCTGACGCCGACGCCTCCGCTGCACACGCCAATGTATTACACTCGTAAATATCCTCGAACGCAAAATTGAAATGATTTTTTTTTTCCCTCTCTTTTCTCCGCATCACTAAATGAGGAGTTTTGCAGTGGTGGTGAATTATTGATACAGTGCGCCGCAGGGAGGAGTGTGTTTCCGGGTATGTCTTCATTCATGACTTTTGTGGTGATGGACTCTGCTTGTGATGATGGTGAAAGAGAGGATGAGGATGAGGAGGAGGAGGATACAACACAACGAGCAAGGGGAGGATACATCACACACACACACACACACACACACACACACACACACACACACACACACACACACACACACACACACACACACACACACACACACACACAGCTATAAAGTCCTTCACAAAGTATTACACGCCTTCACAGGATAGAGGTAAAAGATGAGTTAGGTTAGGTTAGGTTAGGCTTACTGTGACCAGCCAGGATTGACTATAGTTGGGTAAAATTAAGGCTTAAATTCTTAGATATGTCTGCAGATCATCTGACAACTTTTTTTTAACCTTTAGTGGAAATCTATTTAGTCTTCAAGTGTGTATTTATAACTCTTGACAGTTTAGGAAGGACACTTCATCATCATTGAGAGAAAACACATGATAACATCTCTGTGGCCTTTTGAAAATTATCATTACGAGATTCCAAGGTGGTAACGAGTTACTGTAGATAGGTTGAATGAGGAGAGGTCAAGCTAGATTTAGTGGCTGAGCAGGCATGGTGGGGGTGAAGATGCTACGAATGGAGAGATGGTTAGCTGTACCAGGAGGTAAAAATCTGTGCATCCCTTGCGGAGTCTGCAATCGAAGAGTCAGATGCTCCAGCAGCACCGAGCAGGTCTGTGGAGGATCACTTGAGCCTTTAACTGCTGTAGATTCCCTTCAAGATTGATAAATACTGTAGTGCAAGTTTAGTGTGATTTTGAAAGACACCACGCGCAGTAAAAAGGAATGATTGAGTACTTCAGATCTTTCAGTGACTTCAGTTTGTGTGTTCAGGGGAAGCATAGTGTAGCTCAGAAATCAGCTGTCTTTCTCCCTAGCATTCTGAGGGTTAAACTCCTACGAGCTTTTCTGGTGATATTACTCTGGCCTGTATGCAAAACTGTGCCCAGACTGAGGTGGTCTGGTTGTGTGCAGAGGAGAGGTGAGGCGTGCTGAAGGGGGATGATGGAGATTAACCCGCCAGGCAGGAGGAACAAAGGACCAAAGAGAAGGTTTATGGATGCACTGAACGAAGACAAGCTAGTGAAGGTGTGGTACTCCAGAAGACGCAAAAGACAGTACGGTGAAGAAGGGAGCTGGACAACGAAGACATGTACTCATTCATTTTCACTGTGGTGGTACTCAGTGCAGTCTTCGGGTGTGCTGGCTGATGGTGCAGCCAGTGCAAGGAGTGTGTTGC
>NC_059268.1:13086683-13094183 GCF_017591435.1 Portunus trituberculatus | reverse complement strand
GTGGCACCGTCGCATGACGCAATGTCCTCCCCCCCCTTCCTTATATTTTGGGCGCTGCTCTCCTCCACATGGCTGTCTGACGTACGAGTAAGGCTAATTTTAGGCCGAGCTTGCCTCAGAGCGCCGCATGCCGCCCTGCTCAGGGAAGATGTGCTGGCCGGAGGAGCGCAGCCTCGGAAGGGAAACTAGACAGGCTAGCACGGGCGGGGGAAAAGTCGGGTAATGTGGGCGGCGAGGTGAGCTGTGAGAGAGAGAGCAACGACCCACCACGGCACTCCTCCCTCCACTCTCTCTCTCTCTCTCTCTCTCTCTCTCTCTCCCCTTCTGGCACATGTCACGGAGGAGAACCGGGACAACAGCCGCTCCGTCGCCTGCTGCGGAGGGTCACCTGCTTGCAAGGGGGTGAAGGACCTGTTTGACTGAGGCACTCACTCTCTCGCTCACTGACTCACTCGCTGCCTGGGTGAGAGTGATGCCTGTAGAGTTACCTGCTAATGTGACACTCCCTCCACACCTGGCACGCTTGTTTTGACTTTTCCACGAAGTATTTTTTTCTGTAATGACGGTGGATAATGCAGATGATGAAATTGTAGCAGCAGAATTAATGGTAATAGTAATAGTAGTAATAATAATAACAGTAGTGGCTATAGTAGTAGTAGTAGTAGTAGTAGTAGTAGTAGTAGTAGTAGTAGTAGTAGTAGTAGTAGTAGCAGTAGCAGTAGTGAAAAAAAAAACACCGCATCAAAATGTTATCTATGTAAAGAAAACATCACCACACACTTTTGCTGACGGACTTGTCATAAACATCCACCATGCCACTATGCATAGCCACACACACACACACACACACACACACACACACACACACACACACACACACACACGGAGGAATGTTGCTATTTGCTAGAGAATGTTGAATTTGCGAACTGCAGGTGTGTGTGTGTGTGTGTGTGTGTGTGTGTGTGTGTGTGTGTGTGTGTGTGTGTGTGTGCGCGTGAATTCGTTAGCACATAGCTCCAAATGCATACTCAGAAGCAATGGAGGAAAAGGAGGGGAAGAGGAATATATATAAGGTGGAGGAGGAAGAGGAGGAGAAAACAACGAAGAGGATGAATCATAAGACAAGCTCATGATGATGTATATATTATGTCAGAGAGAGAGAGAGAGAGAGAGAGAGAGAGAGAGAGAGAGAGAGAGAGAGAGAGAGAGAGAGAGAGACTAGCAGCGAGGATTATGACCTTCACCTTAGCCAACCTTGTCTGACCTTGAAGACTCGACACGCCTGCCTGCCTGCTTGGCCTGCGCTGTCTGTCTGTGTGTGTGTGTGTGTGTGTGTGTGTGTGTGTGTGTGTGTGTGTGTGTGTGTGTGAGAGAGAGAGAGAGAGAGAGAGAGAGAGAGAGAGAGAGAGAGAGAGAGAGAGAGAGAGAGAGAAACACAGACAAGCAGAGGCAGACAGACAGACGCAAAAAAAAAAAAAAACGAGCAAGAAAGACGAAAAAGGAAGAAGGAAGAGATGCAGGATAGGAAAGAGTTAAGAAGGAAGAGGAGGAGAGGAATATCTGATGAAGGTAGTTAGGAGGGAGAGAGGAACTTGACGCGGAAGAGAAGCGACACTGAGATGGAGGAAGGGAAAAGTTATCAAGAAGGAGGAAAGAGGAAGATGAGGAGTATGGAAGCAAGAGAGAGAGAGAGAGAGAGAGAGAGAGAGAGAGAGAGAGAGAGAGAGACGGGTGGGGGGGAGGGCGGAGGTCGCTGGCCGGCGGGAAAGGTAGTGACATAAGGAAAGAATAAAAAAGAAAATAAATAAATAAAAACAATAGAAATTATCAGTCATTGAGGATAAGAAAATAATGTATATATTTAGAAACACTATACAAAAATTCACGATTAATGAAATAAGCAACAACAAAAACAACAACAACAACAACAACTACTACTACTACTACTACTACTACTACTACTACTACTACTACTACTACTATTGAACGAGATGAAAATAACGTACATCAAAAACACCGAAATAAAGATAAAGGAAAGAAAAAAAATAACTATAAAAGGAATAGATAATAATAGATAAGAGAGAGAGAGAGAGAGAGAGAGAGAGAGAGAGAGAGAGAGAGAGAGAGAATATGAGTTAGTAGTGGTGGTGGCGGCGGCGGCGGTAGTGATGGTGGTGGTGACACAGAGATTTATGTAGATAAGGACAGAGGGACGAAAAGGCTGTGTAATATTTGGACTAAAGGTGAATGGCACAGAGAGAGAGAGAGAGAGAGAGAGAGAGAGAGAGAGAGAGAGAGAGAGAGAATCATTGTTACGACATTTTCTTTATTGTGTGTGTGTGTGTGTGTGTGTGTGTGTGTGTGTGTGTGATTTAGTTTTTACAAGACTTTTTACTTCTCTTTACACACACACACACACACACACACACACACACACTCTCTCTCTCTCTCTCTCTCTGTCTCATTTGGGTACGATATATCTGATGTGATCTTACTGTAAAAGTCTCGAGTTTCAAGAGTGTCTCTGTTAACCAAACACACCACCACCACCACCACCCTCGCTCCCAGCCTACACGTGGTGGCAGTGGCGGTGGGTGAGTCACTGTGGTTAGCTCAAGGTCGGGGACGCCAAGGCAAGGCAAGGGAGACAGAGAGAGGGAGAGGAGAGAGAGAGAGAGAGGGCAAGGCAGTCACGTTGATGGAAGAGAGTCAGTGAAGGCATAGCGACCTGTGGAAGAAATGAATGGATGATATAAAGATAAGAATAGGAATGAAAGAAAACTGTATATTGTAACTTAATCAAACTTAAGGAACAGATGGAAATAAAAAGTAAGGGAAATAAAAGAAAGAAAAGCGACGTTTAATCCCTTGAGTACCATGACGCGTTTCCATATTCATTCTACTTAGTATTTGGTGATTTTATACAGCTTCAGAAACTCATATGGGGGATTAAAAAAGTGAGGACTGTGGCCATTAATCTTTTGACCTCCATAGACACTTCTTAATATCAATAAAATGGTCTAATCGTACACAAATCTCAAGGTAAAAATATGCCCAAGTGTTGAAAGGGTTAAGGAAGATAACAAGATGAAATGCTTATGAAAGTGTGAGATAGAGAAAGATTAAAATAAAACTAACGTACAGGAACCAAAAATTAAGTAATGATAAAGAGGGAAGTGTGAAATGGAGGAGAGGAGTATGAGTAAGAATTGAAAGTGAAAGATTTGAGATTAGAATGCTTTGGGTCACGAGTCGAGCAATGCGGAAGAGAACTGTGTGTATTGAATAAGACTGCGATGTATAAAGTGCATGCAGGGTATCGTATCCTATCCATGTCTTAATTATGCTACTACCTATTTACTCGTCCATGCAGAGAAGACAACCATTCATTCACCAGCATCATTCATACTCTCTCATCTTGCCTTACTCATTCTCTCATCCTTCATTCATTCATACACGCATTTCACTCAGTCATTCATCAACTCACCCACTCACTCATCGCTTCACCACCACCACCACCACCAGCACGCCCCCGTCAAGTTGTGTTGTGGGTGGGAAGAGGCTCTGGTTTACGTCACTAGCTACGTCACGGCTTACGTCACGAACTTGCAAGATCGATAGACGGCGTGTTCTACCTCTACCTCTCTCTCTCTCTCTCTCTCTCTCTCTCTCTCTCTCTGTGTGTGTGTGTGTGTGTGTGTGTGTGTGTGTGTGTGAGTCTTTCTGTCCCTCATAATAGATTCACAAGCCTGCCATTCATATTCACTGCATTCACCTTCAATCGTAGTGGGGGAGGAAGGGTTGACGTAACTCTCTCTCTCTCTCTCTCTCTCTCTCTCTCTCTCTCTCCAGGCAGTCCGTTCGTCAAAGGTAATACTAGTTATTTTTGTATCCAGTACCTGCCTCTGTCTTCTTGAGATACCCACCACATGCTTCCTTATCAGTCGAAGTCACGCGACCTGGGCACTGTGGTAGGGTTGCTCATCATGTTCTTGCTGCAGGAGACAGGTCGCGCGAGTGTATGTATGTGTGTTGGTGAGGGATAGAAAGTTGTAAGAGGCAGAAATGTGGAGGTTATTGGCAGGGAAACGATCAAGTAGCTGTGTTGAAGTGTGTGTGTGTGTGTGTGTGTGTGTGTGTGTGTGTGTGTGTGTGTGTGTGTGTGTGTAAGGAGGAAAAGGTTATCAGGAAGAATGTATAAAAAGTGAGAGAATTTAAGAAGAAAAAAAAATATTGAGTGCATCTGATGTAATAGAATGAACATGATGATCAGGAAGGATGTGTGTGTGTGTGTGTGTGTGTGTGTGTGTGTGTGTGTGTGTGTGTGTGTGTGTGTGTGTGTGGAAACAAACACATTAATGAGGCTGGTAAAGGTTATAAACACCATTAGAAGTAAAAGAATATGAAAGGATATAAGAGACAGTGAACTGCACATATTACGAAGGAAACACTGACTGGGAAGGACACGAGAAGGAAAAATAAGACGTGTCAGGAAAGAGTATTATATTATCAAAACTTATATAAGGAAAAAAATATATACCAAGAAGGAAGGAGGAAGAGCAATACCAGGAATAGTGAATAATGGACAGTATTACAAAGGATATGGAAGTGTGTACGAGCGAAGAGGCAAATTATTAGCTAAGTGGGAATAAGTTATCTGGAGGAGAGAGGAGAGAACTGTATGAAGAAGGTGTGAGTGGGTGGTGGGTGTTATTTCAATTAGTTTTTTTTAGCTTTATTTATTGTAGTGATTATAGTTTGTTGTTGTGGATGTATTCTCTTATCTTGTCTCTCCTCTTCTTCTTCTTCTTCTTCTTCGTTTTCGTCTTCTTCTTCTTCTTCTTCTTTTCTTCGTCTTCGTCTTCCTCTTCTTCTTTTTCTTTTCTTTTTCTTGTTCTTCTTCTTTCTCTTCTTCTTCTTCTTCTTCTTCTTCTTCTTCCTACTACTACTACTACTACTACTACTTCTACTACTACTACTTCTACTACTACTACCACCACCACCACCACCACCACCACCACTGCTATTGAGGTTCAGTGATATGCCTACTAAAACTAACTTGAAATACAGACTTAGCTCCACCGTGTCAGAAATACACAAGTCATACACGGACATAAATAAATTCACACAGACATACATGACTGATGAGAGACACGTCAGAAAGTAAAAATAACTGGCAGCTAGTAGTGAAAATTGCCGTGTGTGTGTGTGTGTGTGTGTGTGTGTGTGTTATCTAAGACGCGACTGAAGTTACAAGAGAGAGAGAGAGAGAGAGAGAGAGAGAGAGAGAGAGAGAGAGAGAGAGAGAGAGAGAGAGAGTTAAGATACAATGAAAGAAAATAGAAGTGGTGAGGAAGGAACAGTTAACAAATATAATAGAAAAAATAGTTAAGAATATGAAACTAAAAAGGATGAGAAAGAACTATTAGTGAGTAAAGAATTTGGAGAGAGAGAGAGAGAGAGAGAGAGAGAGAGAGAGAGAGAGAGAGAGAGAGATCAATACCCACGTGTAGGGAGGGTCATTGCCCTTAGTTGTGGATGGAAGGTAGAGAGAAGCAACGTTAAGTTTTCTCTCTCTCTCTCTCTCTGTGTGTGTGTGTGTGTGTGTGTGTGTGTGTGTGTGTGTGTGTGTGTTTTCAGCTTGGGGCGGGTGGTATAAGACGAGAACATCAGTAACAACGACACTAAGAAGAATAACAAGAACAAATAAGATAAACAGTAAATAGATGAAGGTATCGTGGGGAAAAATTAAAAAGAGGAGGAGGAGGAGGAGGAGGAGGAGGAGGAGGAGGAGGAGGAGGAGGAGGAGGAGGAGGAAGAAAAGAAGAAAACTTGAAAGGCAGTGCTGGAATAAAGAGATAAAGAGCCACACACACACACACACACACACACACACACACACACACACAGAGAGAGAGAGAGAGAGAGAGAGAGAGAGAGAGAGAGAGAGAGAGAGAGAGAGAGAGAGAGAGAGAGAGTAGTAAGGTAAATATGTAAGCGAATAGAGAAAGCTGAGGCAGGACATTTGAGTGCTGAGTATCGTGAAGGAGGCGAATAGAGACAGAGAGAGAGAGAGAGAGAGAGAGAGAGAGAGAGAGAGAGAGAGAGAGAGAGAGAGAGAGAGAGAGAGAGAGAGACGATGAGGGGAAGCTATGGGTGGTATGAATGAGGTGAGAAGAGGCTAGAGGGAATGAAGGAAAACGAGTGAAGAAAGACTAGCAACGGGACATGAGGCGTGAAGGAAGTATGAAGGAGGCGAAAGAGGAGGTGGAAGGAGATGAAAGGAGGCGTGAAGGAGGAAAGAGAAGACGAGACGAAGATGAAGAGAGGGAGAGAGAAGAAAGGTAGGTGAAGGGAGACAAGAAGGAGACGAAAAGGAGAAAGAGAACGAATAGAAAGAGAAAGTAAAGTAGGACTGCCCATCTTCCTCCTAATCTTACATAAAGAGAGAGAGAGAGAGAGAGAGAGAGAGAGAGAGAGAGAGAGAGAGAGAGAGAGAGAGAGAGAGAGAGAGAGAGAGAGAGAGGTAAGTGAAGGGAAACGAAAAGGAGACGAAGAGAAAGAGAACGAGTAGAAGGCAAGGTAGGACTCCCCATGCCTCTCCTAATCGTAAATGAAGAGAGAGAGAGAGAGAGAGAGAGAGAGAGAGAGAGAGAGAGAGAGAGAGAGAGAGAGAGAGAGAGAGAGAGAGAGAGGAAAGGAAAGGAAAGTGAAGGGAGACAAAAATTGAGACAAGATGTGAAAAGGGAATCGTTTTACCATTTCTCGAAGTATCAAACACCGTGGGACACACAGCACAAATATCTCAATTCTACACCCTACATCCTACACCTCATCCTACACCAAATCCTACACCCAACACCCTCCTTCAGGCTACACACAACACTCAAACCCTCCCTTTGACTCCCCTTACCCTGAAATCCCCTTTTTCTCTCACTAGGAAGGGACAGGACAGGGGTGGACGCTTAGGGGGTATAGGAGGACCTGGAGGTGTTGTCCCGGGTGTTCACATTATCGACGTGTTTGAGGTCGTTGCTCTGACAGACGAGGAGGAAGGGGAGGAACAGTGAGAGGAAGTCCCCAGTGCCCTCTCCTGCTGGGATGGCACTGCTGGTGGAAGCCGGTTAGGAGAGGCAGCGAGAGGCGTGAGGAATGACTGGCTTAACCCTTTTCAATACTGGGACACATTTATACTTTGAGATTTGGGTGCGATCAGATAATTTTATTGAAGAAGGATCTATGGAGGTCAGAAGATTAATAGCTAAAGTCTTCACTATTTTGATCCCCCACATGAGTTTCTGAAGCTGTAAAAAATCACTATATAGTAAGAAGAATGAAAATGGAAACGCGTCATTTGGGTTAAGTTAGGAAACACTGTATCGTGGCTGCTGGTAACTTCTGCTAGTCAATCCTATGTCGTTGGTTATTTGCGACAACACTGTGATCTTGTGACGGCGTGTGTGTGACGCTGATCATCCGCCTGTCACTCTCCCTCCAGGT
>NC_059268.1:13031683-13069183 GCF_017591435.1 Portunus trituberculatus | reverse complement strand
TCTCTGAATCAACTCATTCGCATTCCCGTCGATTTGAGAGTAGTTTCGCTCCTTGCATTCACTCTCAATAAACCCACGCAGGAGAAAAACTGGTCAGGATCGGCAGGTTGTGTAAAAACATGAGGGAAATTGGAAGAACCCAGTAGGTGTACACATGGGACTTCCTATATCTGACAAGTTTTATGTATTTTGTTGAAGTTTCGTGCTCACTAACTAGCAAGTTGATTAATGAGTCTATTGCATTCATCTGTTATTTGAGAGCCATTTTCTTTCTGGATTCTTTCTAAATTTTAACTTTGTCGAACTTGAATCCGTTTTTTCTACTTTTATCCTGCTTACTGAATCCTATCTCTTGAAGCATGCACGAGTCTTGTTATGCTCCTTGCACCGCTTCAACAAATCTGAACGGGTGCGGCATAGCTCTTCAGTGTCAGTCGGCTTATCTAAACACTTTCATCTCTCATTAGGACTATTTTCAAACGCCAAAGAGATGATAGTTTACTTCTCATTGTATTATTTGAACTATGACAAGAATCATTGGAAAAAAGTGCCCTTCAAAACTCGAACTTTCACTACAATTTGTTAGATGTAGTTGAGATAAAACACTTTTCGCATGTAATACAAAGGACAATATCATGACCAGTAGTGGCAGTGAAAAGTAACAGTGGTAGAGGAAGAGAAGGAGGAGTAATAGCAGGAGATTGATGAAAGGGAGGATTAGGATGAGCGAAGTATGAAGTTGAAATGATTGAAAATTTCTGACCTGGTACCACAACTACTAAGGTTATATGGCGCAGGGTTATAACATTGCAACAGAACAGTATTAGCAGTGTTAAAACCTAACGTAAAAGTAGCGAACAATTAAGGTTGCGTGTGTGTGTGTGTGTGTGTGTGTGTGTGTGTGTGTGTGTGTGTGTTCACGCGCGATCCTGGGGGAAGAAATAACAAGGAGTGAAGTGTTGGTGTGGAGGCCTCATCGTCGCCAGGGTGGGCGTGTTAGGGCTCCAGCAGGGCGTGGAGGAGGCGCCACCCCTGTTTGGGCGCCACTAGTAACCCGAGTGATGGAGACAGGAGGCGTGAGAGAAGAGACGGCAAGGGAGGGAGGGAAGGAGGAGGGAAGAAAGGAGTGAATGATTGTGTGTGTGTGTGTGTGTGTGTGTGTGTGTGTGTGTGTGTGTGTGTGTGTGTGTTCGAAAGACACTTCCAAAGAAAATTTGAATGTGATCCGAGAGAGAGAGAGAGAGAGAGAGAGAGAGAGAGAGAGAGAGCATGCAGACAGACAGTTGTTGTAGATGACTCACTGTTCCTTGTACTATACGCACCCTGGGAGTTATGTAAGTAGCGGGGAGAAAGACAAGAACATTTGAAAGGAAGTTAAATGATATGCAACTTACATTACCCATACACACACACACACACACACACACACACACACACACACACACACACACACACACACACACACACACACACAAATTCACATAAATTTACACAGATACTTCCAACAATTAAACTTTACAACACACCTTTGAATAACAACTTCAATTTAGGAACCTCACTAAACAACACTTCGCTTTCATAGCCCTAATTAAAAAACGCTGTGCTGTCACGAATCAGAAATAACGAAGAAATATTACAGGGTTGCGCTACACTTAAGCCTCTCAGGTGAACGCTAGGTGAATACTGTACAGGTGTGGCTCCCAATGGTGTTGTTTTGGCCATTGCTGTAGCTTTTTGATGGGAAACTAACAGATGTGATTTGATTTCATGTCCCTTGAGGGTTTCTAAAATGTTGTAATTGTAACTTGATTTATTCCTTTCTCTTTGTCTGTCTGTCTGTCTGTCTGTCTGTCTGTCTCTCTGTCTATTTGTCTGTCTGTTTCTCTCTCTCTCTCTCTCTCTTCCTTCCTTTTTTCGTGTTTAACATTCTCTCTTCACGTTGTCTTTTTCTCTTGTTTCTATTTTTCTCCATACTTTCGATGTTGTTGTTTCCTCATTTCATTTTCTCATTTTTCCTCTTATTTTTTTCGCGTGTTGATTCCTCCTCCTCCTCCTCCTCCTCCTCCTCCTCCTCCTCCTCCTCCTCCTCCTCCTCCTCCTCCTCCTCTTGCTCTTTCTACACACTTGTGAACTCACATCTTGATCTCCACTTCCGCATTGCCGTCTGTGTGTGTGTGTGTGTGTGTGTGTGTGTGTGTGTGTGTGTGTGTGTGTGTGTGTGTGTGTGTGTGTGTGTGTGTGTGTGAGAAGTTTGCTTTAATGATGAAAATGTTATAAAGTTTACTATCATATTCGTACTTACTATCGAGCTGTTATGTCCGCTCTACTTATCCTCTGGTAAATAGTCTGTCTATTAATTAACTAATTTCTGTTTTATATCCCTCCTGAGTGTAAGTTAAACCTGAACGAGAGGGGTTCTTAACCCCTTCAATACTGGGACACATTTTTACTTTCAAATTTGTGTACGATTAAACCATTTTATTGACTTTAGGAAGGGTCTATGGAGGTCAGAAGATTAATGGCCTCAGTCTTCACTATTTTAATCCTCCCACATGTTTCTGAAGCTGTACAAAATCATCAAATAGTAAGCAGAATGAATATAGAAACACGTCACGGTATTGAAGAGGTTAAGTATTTATGAAACCTTGCCTTTGTATCATTTGTTTAATCTAATATAACCTAACCTAACGTAATCTACTAATCTAATCCGACTCAAGTTAATCCAGCCCAATCTAACGAACTCAACATATCTCAGCCTATAGCGTAAGAACATAAGATTTGGGAAGCTGCGGGAAACAATCAGGGTTACACATGGTAGTCTCTAATAGAACATAAGATAAGAACAAAAGAAAATAAGTTATCTAATCTAACTTAATATATTCACTCCATTCATTTCTCGGAGAACGCAGATTAGCATATTTGAACTACACCAATGCAAATTAATCCTCTACAATGATATACAGAGCACATCTTAACGAACCTGTACAATTACAAGAGATCTTATCCTTAACAGACTCATATAGATTGATTACAAAGACCTATTCATTTGGTCAGATCATCACAGCCCTTGAATATCCTTTTTATTATCCTTCTTTCTACTAGCTGGGGAATGTTCAAGCAGTGCGAGGGCTAATCCTTCAATATACTTGTGTAGACTGATTATACAAAGAACTTTCTATTTGGTTTAATCCTCCCAGTCCTTGAATATCTTTTTGCTCTCCTCCTCTCTACTGGCTAAGGAATGCCCATCACTCCTCGAGCAGTAAGCGCACCAAAACTGTACGTCATAATTAAGATGTGGACTGACTAGAGCCAAAAATATAGTCCCAACGAGATAACCTTTTGCTCCTCTATTACTCACGCCTTGGAAAAAAAAAATGTTGCACTTGATATTTTGTTTACTAGGGATGTGGGTGAGGTGAGGAGGTCATGAGGAGGGGTTGGATTGGGTGGAGAAGGACACTGAGGGGATGTAAAGGTAGGGAAGGATGTAGAAGGAAAAAGATGGAGGAGGAAAAAGGAGATAGAGAAATAGTAGGAAGAGGATGACGAAGAAGTAAGTAAGATAACTGAAATGTACGTAATACAACAAATAAATAGACAGAGAAGGTAATACTAAGACAGTGAACACACACACACACACACACACACACACACACACACACACACACACACACACACACACTACCCCCAGCAGATACAGCCCGGCCTTCTTCCTTCCTTCCTTGGGTGCACCACGCCCCTGCCAGACCCACACCCGCCGCACCCTCACCCTCACACTGCTCCACCCCGCCACACTATTTCCTCCCAGACCAAACCTACACAGCCCCACCCACTCTCATCCTTGCCTTGCTCCATCTCATCCCGCCCTTCCCTTCCCTTTGCGGCTCTCCCCATTACCCCATCCTCTCTCATTTTCTGAAACGCCGTGTTCCCTCTTCAGGACTGCTTTTGAATTGCCACAGAGATGATAAGCTGTGTTCTAATGACTTTTTTTTTCTGTTAGCGAAGCAGAATACCTTTTGAATTATATCACTGGTATCGTGGAAACTGCTCTGAAAACTCTAGCAACTTTCACTATAGTCTGTTGAAGGTGTATTTGAGATAAGACACTTTACTGGGTGTCTCCTGCCGGGCTTCCCCACACTTGTCTCTTCTCTTGCCCTCATCTTCGTCCACTGACACTGTGGCTCCTTGTAGTTAAGGCATTAGTTTTTTCCCACTATTCTTGTTGCATCAGTAGACGGTGTGTATTTTACCACCAACACAAAGCGATGGTTCTGTAAACTTACTCACTCCCTGCCAAGCTATCACCGTAATCTATGCTCCGAGAAAGACAATACTACATTTTTACACATTTGAAAGAGATCTATTTAGAATGTCTAGCGTTTCTTGTGTCCTTCATACGAATACCGCCTGTAATTCCACTTCATGTGCTGTGTGGTTTTTATTCTTGCTCTTATTCTTGTTTAATGTATTTTTGCCTCTTCTGTATTTGATTGAGAAAGGTGACAAACAAGAAACTTCCATCGGTGTTCCATAGTTTCCGGAGAAGTGAAGGTAAATATCTCAAATTTTCGCTTCTTGGTAAAAGTTCAAAAGTTAGAGGCGAGTCCAGATCGTGTGTTGAAAAAAAAAAAAGAAAGGATGGGTACGTCTAGTGTGTGTGTGTGTGTGTGTGTGTGTGTGTGTGTGTGTGTGTGTGTGTGTGTGTGAATATTGATTAGATTTGGGCAAACATAAACATTGTATTTCTTTTTTGTTGGATGGGGATGAATTTGGTATTTAAAATTTTTCCATAAACTACTACTACTACTACTACTACTTCTTCTACTACTACTACTACTGCTACTGCTACTGCTACTGTTACTGCTACTACTGCTACTACTACTACTGCTTACGTGTGTGTGTGTGTGTGTGTGTGTGTAATCTGGCGAGTCCCCTGATAGACAAGGTGAGGTAGCACAGCGAGCAGACTCAAGCCCCTTACTGAGCGCCAAATGGGAGCCGCCTGGCCAGGTAAGGTGCCGTGGCTCTAAGGTGAGGGCTGAAGGGAGCACGGCTTAGGTCATATGATGGGTTGGTGAGAAGGCGTGGCTCGGGACTTGTAACAGAGACACCATGGACACAGAAGGTCACCATTGTGTATGTATGCATGTGTGTGTGATTACTTAGGCAGTGACGTGGCGAGGGAGGTGTGACGAGCAAAGGCGTGGTCTAGGCAAGTGAAGGCTCAGGTCGCGAGGGTGAAGGGTGAGAGGTCACAGTCGCGGGTGGCTGAATTTCAAGAACAGACAGAGGTAAAGTCACGCCCAAGCCTGTATTTTTTTTTCTCTTCCTCTCTCTCTCTCTCTCTCTCTCTCTCTCTCTCTCTCTCTCTCTCTCTCTCTCTCTGCGTTGTAAATAGGTGCTTCTCATGTGTCTAGCTCCAGGGAGTGGCCGGACTAGGTGCATAAAGTACGTGTGTAATGGTCTATATATTTCTTGCGCTTGGGAACGAACCTCACACACGAGAGCTTTAGACACTATCCTTTATGTGAAACACGCTGCGGATAAGATTTCCTTTATGATAAGTAATTATGTTGTAGATCCGTCAGTCAGACAGTCAGTTGGTCAAACAGCCAGTCATTTGTCAGTCAATCAGTCATTCAGTTATCTAATCTATCAGTCACCGAGTAGATTCCCCAAATCACACCATTCTTAATCAGTCAGTCAGTCAGTCAGTCAGTCAGTCAGTCAGTCAGTTAGTCAGTCAGTTAAGCAATCAGTCAATCAGTTCAGCAGGCAGTGGAGGCGCCGCCCACACCCTACACCCCAGACAGTCGCATGACCACATCACACCATCTTGTACAAGGCCGCGTGCAGTTCTTCCTTGAGGCGATGCGCTGCGCTGTTCGTCGCCCCGCCATGCATGCAGTGCCTGTTGAGCGAGTTCCCGGAGATGCCAAGGCCTTGCACCATTTCCTCGTGTTTGGCCCAGTGACGCGCTTTGGGTGACAACTTCCCCTTCTCGGTGATCCTCAAGGAGCTTCCCCACTATCTCACACCCGCCCCCTTCCTCGCCGCACGCCGCCCCTCCCAGGGTTGCGTGGTCTGCGGTGACGTCAGAAGCCTCATCAGTTACGACCGCTGTGGCGCCGCCGCCGTATGAAGCGACCTTCACATTTAGCAGCGGGCACCGTGCTGGCGGGCGTGGCGGCCGTTCAGGAAGATAATGCTGGTGTGTGTGTGTGTGTGTGTGTGTGTGTGTGTGTGTGTGTGTGTGTGTGTGTGTGTGTGTGTGTGTGTGTGTGTGTGTGTGTGTGTGTGTGTGTGTGTGCATCATTTCATCAATAAAGGCTTGTCGAGGTTAGGCTCAAACCTGCTTGGCCGGTGGGCAGGTGTTGTCCAAGGTCTGTACTAATGTTGTGCTGAGAAAGGTGGGATGCGCAGGTGAGTGGCGGCGGTGCTGTGGGGCGCGGCGACACCTTCCCCCTCCCTCCAAGACCCCTGCCCCTCCTCGCACCCTCAACTGTCTCTTGCCTGCTGCTGGGGGTCTCGTGGGAATTCGGCGGTGCTTTTCTAACACATGGGTAGGGTAACGCGCGCTTGCAGACACACACAACACACACACACACACACACACACACACACACACACACACACACACACACACACACACACACACACACACGTCTGAAAATCGCGTGCTGATGTGCAAGGGGAGAAATAGTATCAAATAGTATATTAGCGTCAATAATGGCTGGGTTGGGGCATGCATTCCGTCTGTTAAGGTGTAACTGTGCTGCGGCTTGTGCGTCAGAGTCCCGTGCCTGCTGTCCGTAACCCTCAGCCGCTGTGTATTTTGGCGGCGGGGCAGCAGTTGCTTGCCGCGGGTGGGAGTGCAGGCTGGGGGCAAGCAAGCCACTCTGGCCGTCAGTCTTCCGCACGTGCCTGCCACTCACGCCCCACGGCCACATTGTTGCCGCCGCCCACCCACCAATCCTGCCCTGCCCCGCCTTCGACAAAAGGCCTTGCACCTTCACTCGCCTTTGTCAGTAGAGTGACACACGCCCCGCCCTCACTTGTCTCCGCGGTCGCGCACACACGTGTTATGCCTCATTGTGTGTGTTCACGGATGCAGCGGCGCGGCTGAAACACCTGCGACCTTCCCCAGGGCGCAGTGCAGTACCTCTTTTGTTTGACTTAATGACTTGGGTGACGAGCGGCCGTGGACGTAAACACTCGTGGTGAACAAGGTCTTTCGTGTCTCACACCACCGAACCTCTCTACTCGTATAGATGTGTTAATTCTTAGGGAATAGGGATGCCTTGTTCTTGTTCTTTTATCTTTTAACCGTCACCTTTTTTATCCTTTTAAAACTTCTACTCTTTTGAGCAGCCTTTTCTACACTTCTTGTTATTTTTATTTGTATATTAATTCTTTGTCAGAAAAGGTGTAAGACTCTCCATGGCTGAGAATCACTTCATTATTTACTCGTTCACTCCTTTTCTATATTCCTTCCCCTTTTAAAAACTCCTGTTACTTCACCCCTCCGCTGTAACACCCCCTTCCAAACACTAATTACCTCTTTCGACACCCTCCTCTATTTGCAATCCTTCCCTTTAAACACAACCCTTACAACGTTCTCTCGTCTAAACCCTTTCCAGACCCCTTTCCTTTTAACTATTACCCTTAAACACCTCTTTCAACACCTTTTTCCTAATACCATACACCCCTTTTCTAAAACCCTTACTCTTCCTACAAATCTCCCCCTTTTTAATCTCCCCCCTCCTTTAAAACTACTCTAGGAACCCCCTGTCTATTAACATAACATCCCCAGCGTCGGGTCTCAGGGTCCAAGCGGGTCGTGAAATGTGTTTCTTTCCCAGTTTTAAAGCATCAGAGTCTGCCGCCTATGTAGGGTCGTCGACCTCGCTGTGAACTCTCGTGGCGGTCTCTCTCTCTCTCTCTCTCTCTCTCTCTCTCTCTCTCTCTCTCTCTCTCTCTCTCTCTCTCTCTCTCTCTCTCTCTCTCTCTCTCTCTCTCTCTCTCTCTCTCCTTATTCCAGACATCTACCCCCTTTACCCTCTTCTCTCGTTTCCGTCTCTCCTCACCTCTCCCCCCATCTCTCCCATCTCTCCTCTCTCCACCTCTCCCTCTCCCTCCCACTCTTTCGCCCACCTCCACACATTTCGTCCTCTTGTTCCCCTTTACTAATTCCATAACTGAAGTTTTTTTCCCTTTCGTCTCCTTTCCGAGTACGGCTGCTTTGTACTCAGTGCTCCAGAAGGGTGTGTGTGTGTGTGTGTGTGTGTGTATACCCTTCATTATTAGATCGGATAGACCCTGGGAGAACTTTAATTTTCCCTTCGTTAACTGGAAGAAGAAGGTAGAAAAACAAATGTTGAAATAAGCAGTGAGTATTTTTCTCCTATAATCACAAACTAAGTGAACCGAGGTACTGACGGACGAGCTTAATAGTATTGAATGAAAAAAAAAGGAACCAGTGTTTTTTTTTTTTTTTTTGTATTAATTAAGACAGCAAACATTAATATACTTAATAAATGAAGTGTTGAAGTATTTTCTTTGTAGTACTTTTATTTATTTTTTCCCCGGAGTCAATATAATCATGTGCATTTAATTAAAAAGAAAATTCGAAAAAAAGACACCAGTTAATTTGTCTTTTTTTTTTTCTCTCATTAAAGGAGCGAACACAAGCGATAGAGACAACTGTTGTTATTCCACGTCCCTTACTTTGTTTATCCTGTTTTGTGAGGAAGAGTCGAGGACAAACAGGACACCTTGACGTCCCCTTACGTGTGTGTGTGTGTGTGTGTGTGTGTGTGTGTGTGTGTGTGTAGCAAAGAGAGGAGAGAAGAGCGAGGGGACAAGAAGACAAGATGCTGAGAAGAGGAGGAGGAGGAGGAGGAGGAGGAGGAGGAGGAGGAGGAGGAGGAGGAGGAGGAGGAGGAGGAGGAAGAGGAGAAGGAGATGGAGGAAAAGGAGAAAGAGGTATGAAGAGGAGGAGGAAGAAGATAGGAAAGAGGAAAAACAGGAGGAGGAAAAGAGGAAGAAGGAGGAGGAGGAGGAGGAGGAGGAGGAGGAGGAGGAGGAGGAGGAGGAGGAGGAGGAGGAGGAGAGAGAAAGAATGGAAAGAGATATAAGAAGGAAGTAGAGGAAAGAATGCAATATTGAAGAGAGAGAGAGAGAGAGAGAGAGAGAGAGAGAGAGAGAGAGAGAGAGAGAGAGAGAGAGAGAGAGAGGTTGGAGGGCGGGGCTGTGTGGCGCATGGTGGGTGTGGAGACTTTTTTCCTGGAAGGGGGAATAGAATAAGGTAGTCAAACGATTTTTTCTTTCCTGGGATAGGTTAGTGACCTCGCCGAGAGAGAGAGAGAGAGAGAGAGAGAGAGAGAGAGAGAGAGAGAGAGAGTCGTCAAACACAAGATACAGACTCCATAAGCTTCAGTACGCGCCATAATTTCTTAAAGAGAGGGTTGCTTTGAAGTCAATCAGCGATCTTGTCTTCGTGCCTTGAGAGTTTTACTAACCACTGACATTAAACTGATGGGCTGTAATTACCGGAGAGAGAGAGAGAGAGAGAGAGAGAGAGAGAGACCATATTCTCTCTCTCTCTCTCTCTCTCTCTCTCTCTCTCTCTCTCTCTCTCTCTCTCTCTCAAGTCAAGTTTCCCTGAGGTAATAATCCGCCCTTGACTGGAGGTGTGTTAGTCAGAATGAGTCTGATTTTTATCCTTCATACGTTTTTGTCTTTCCTAGCTTGGACAGGATGTAGTGTATTATTGAGGGGGGAAGTGGGGAGCTGGATTGTCAAGGATGTTTATGTGATTCTAGTTGTCTTTTCAGTTTTTTTAAGGGCGTTTGTATGGGTTTAGTGATTTATCGAGCTGTACTGGAAGTTAGTGAGGGTTTCCAGCGGTATTTGTACGTTAGTGGTGTTTTATAAGGGTGTAGTGGATAATATTTGAATTTCCAAGTGCTTTGACGAAATGCAGCGGAAGTTATTAAGAGTTTCAAGGATGTTTATGTAATGATAGTGAAAACCTGACTATTCATCTCTGTGGTCTTGAAAATATTCCTGGTGAGAGAATAGAAGCTTTCAAAAATACTGGCCATGAGGATTCAAACTGAGCGACATAAACACTAAGAGGTACTCGAGAAGGACGTCATGGGCACTTTCCTAAGGCTACACGTTATGCTTAGTTATACGAGAAGAGTGACGTCAATTGCTATACTATTTCTGGCAGCCTCTATGTCACGTGAGCCAGCTGTGCGTCACGTGGCTTCATCAACACACGCGACATCCGCCACTGGTAATTATTGACTGTGATTAATGGATCGAAAAATACACAAGTTAATTTGGTGATCAATTTCCCTTAAAGGTTCAGAAATCGGACGCCATATAATTTCGTAAGGGGCAAAATCTAGTGATAGTTACGCATTCTATGACAGTAATCACGTGTAGGTGGCGGGAACAACTCCTGTGTGTTTCATCCTCTGTACAGATAAGTGAAAATTGCATGAGAGTGGTAAAAGGGAGAAATACTCATTTAAATCTAGTGCCATAACAGAGAGCTTTAAAAGATAGATCAATTTATGAATATGGATGATAGGTGGATATAAAAAGGCATGATTTATATAGAGACTACCATATCGATATCTACGGGCATTTTGTGGCTTCTGTGTGTGTGTGTGTGTGTGTGTGTGTGTGTGTGTGTGTGTGTGTGTGTTTTGTTTTTTTTATTATATTTTCTGAACATCTTGACCACAGAACACAGAGAATCCAACTCACTTTGTTTAGTAAGGCTTCTTTCAATGCGTTTATTCTCAAATCCTCTCAAATCAAGACTATTTTCAATGGTCTAGAAGTCTTCATTCAGATTCTTATCGATGTTTATCCCACCGATGCTACAGAAACCTTGAACTATCACTAGGACTATAAAAGCATCCTTGGAAACCTCATCAGCATCCAATAGAGACTTTCAAAACTTCTCGAGATAAGACGCGGCAACGTTTAATTAAGAACACGGTGCTAGAGTAGAGAAGTGTTGAGCAGACGGATCTAATTGTCCTGTCAAAACACTTTAATATCATACGAAGGAAGGACGTTCGCGAGGCATGGCTGTCCTTGGGCGTGTGTGCGTGAAGGAATGAGCTGTCGTATTAAATCATTGGGTAATTTCTCCCTGAATTTAGTAGTTGTAGAAATTATTGTGATCCCGGAAGTGAGGGAGATGGGTGTGAGAGAGAGAGAGAGAGAGAGAGAGAGAGAGAGAGAGAGAGAGAGAGAGGTGGGGAGGGGTATTGTGTTGTTATATAATCGTCCATTTTCTGTGCCAAATCGTTCTCTTATCAGCACTATTTTCAAAAGACAGAAGAAGAAAAAGATGTAGACGACTGAGAAAATTAATTAGTTTCTTTTTAATTTTCCTATTTTCTCATTTTTGGAAGCAGTTGTGTTTTTTATTTTTTTTTTACTTCTTTTACTGATTTCGCTGATACATAATAGAGAAAACATTTGGATATCTATTTTCCACATCCATTTCGTCCTTGTAAGCTGTCACTAAATTCATGAAAGCGTAACTTTCCTAAGAGGCAAGTGAATGTAATCAAGATATGTAGAACGCAGAAACAATTAAGAATATCGAATAGTCTTTTGTACAATGTGTTAAATGCACTTAATTTTTTCTTTCTTTTTTCCTCGGCGTGCTTTCTAACTGTATCATAATTACTCTCAAGGCTTTGTTTGGTGTTTGCTTGGGTGTCTGCTTGCACAACAACACTGTCTGCGGCCATCACCACATCTTGAACTGTTTACGCAGCCTTCGCCTTTACATCCTCATTCAATGTAGATTAGATTATAAGAAAATAAGGGAAGCTGTAAGGAATCATGCAGCCAACGCATGATAGTCCTTGTGTAAAACATGTGTACCGATTTCCACCTATCATTCCTGTCCATAGTTTAGTGTAATTTTCTCTTGATCTACTCATCACTAACGAACGGATTTCATTATTTTTTTCATATACCACTCTATAAATTTGAAAGCTAATATCTTCATGTCTCAGATTGTTTTTTTATTGTGTAGCTTATGACAAACTGCTTCGTAAGGCTTACAAGACCTACTGTTTATTCCTCTACTACTACTACTACTACTACTACTACTACTACTACTACTAGTATTAAAAATGTTATAACTTTTCTGAGTTTCGTTTGATGGAGGAAAGAGGAGGCTGGAAGAAGAAAAGACGTCGTAAAGATTAATTTCCAGAGAGTGTTTACGATCTGCTCACCTGAAGAACGTCTTGTACAGTTGTAGTATATCATGTGTTACGGCGTACCCTGACACTATGCTCTCGTTTCTCCTCCTCCTCCTCCTCCTCCTCCTCTTCATTTCCAAGGTTCTCCTCTTGTCGTCGTCGTTGTTGTTGTTTTCATCTTGTACAGAGAATCGAAGAATTTCCGCCGTTTTGTTAAATTCAGCTGGCCAATTGGATTTGTAAGAGAGAGAGAGAGAGAGAGAGAGAGAGAGAGAGAGAGAGAGAGAGAGAGTTAGGAGGGTGTTATCTCACCATTTCCCTTCCCTTCCCCTACCCTCCCATTCTCAACCATCTGCTGGCCTTCTCTCTCCTCACCCCCGGCCCCTTCCCTATACTTCCCGCCTCCACCCTCTTCACGTCCTCATGTCCCCAGTTGAGTCCACGCCGCCGGTACGGACCCAGCGACCTCCAGCCCACGCCACGCCTCACCACCACACGCACCCACTTACCTCCCTTTACGTGTGTGTGTGTATTAGAGTAGCATTTCCTGGAGATATTACGTGTACACATTCCATTCTCTACATTCCTACAGCAGTAATTATGTAGTGTGTACAGTACAACACTTAGTAGACTACCTTTCCCTTTCATACGTAGACCCAACTTTCTCCTTTTGTATGGTAGTGATAATGTGATAACAGTCTCTCTCTCTCTCTCTCTCTCTCTCTCTCTCTCTCTCTCTCTCTCTCTCTCTCTCAACAAGAACTGTCACGTACAGGTCCTATGTGTTCGTACAGCTTGACTTTTTGTTCCTATTATATCTTATTTACACACACACACACACACACACACACACACACACACACACACACACACACACACACACACACACACATGGCAGGAAATGCTACAAATATGACGTAATGCCTTCCCTCTGTACAGTATACACGGTGTTTTAATGAAGGGAGCGTGTCACTTCTATGCATAAAATGTGTCCTTTGAGAGTAACAAATATGCGAATTACTGGAGTCTCCTTGTGTGTCGGGGAGAGGGGGGGGATGAGGGGGTGGTGGGAGATGGAAATGGGACGAAGGGGAATTTGATTATTATTACTGTTATTATTATTATTATTATTATTATTATTATTATTATTATTATTATTATTATCATCATCATCATCATTATCATCATCATTATCATCATCATTAATACTGTTCCAGCTTTTCCTATTATCAACGGTCTTATTTTTGCCGTGGAGAGAATGGTGAAGTTACAATGATGTTTTTTGATGCTGTGATAGAGATGAGTAGTAGCAATAGCAATAACTGTAATAGTAGTAGAAGTAGTAGCAGTAGAAGTAGCAGCAGCAACAGTAGTAGTAGTAGTAGTAGTAGTAGTAGTAGTAGTAGTAGTAGTAGTAGTAGTAGTAGTAGTAGTAGTAGTAGTAGTAGTAGTAGTACTAATAGAAGTAGCAGCACGAGTGGAAGAGACAATTGTGGCGGCGTGGATGCAGGCGTGGCAGACAGACAAGATAATGCAGTGTGACAGCCGCGGTGGTGGACTCAACCCTCACCCTTTCCCTCACCCTTACTCACCCTCACACTGGTGGTGGCGAATCCCCGGCCTTGAGTGAGGGACGAGGCTAGGCGCGGCGAGGGGAGGCGAGGGGAGGTGAAGGGGAGGTTGAAGTCCTGAAAGGCCGAGGGCAGCGTGGTAGACGTTGTGCACCTCACGCCACGCTCTCCTTAGCTCCCCTCGGTAGTCGCTTCCGCTCTCTGTTTCCCCTCGCCCTCCCCGCCTCCCCACACCCTCCTTGGCTTACGTAACCCTCGGCCACTCTCTTTGTACTCTACGGTGTCGGCCAATAATTCGCAGGAGCGGGAGTAGAGGGCGACGCCTTCCTAACACCACCACTACCACCACCACCACCGCCAGTGCCTGCTATCACTCATACATTCTCTCTCTCTCTCTCTCTCTCTCTCTCTCTCTCTCTCTCTCTCTCTCTGCGGGGGAATTATTGGCGGAAAAAGCATTGTATTAAAAAGGTTAATTTGTTTATCTCTCCTTGCGCTCAAGTCAGGCACAGCCCTCTACTAGTATGGAGGTACTGCGCATATTGTACTCTCTCTCTCTCTCTCTCTCTCTCTCTCTCTCTCTCTCTCTCTCTCTCTCTCTCTCTCTCTCTCTCTCTTCCTCCCACTGGTTGCTCGTTGACTGCTCTCTCTTTCCTCGGCCTGCGTGCCTGCGTCCTCCTCCCTCCCCCCTCTCTCTCTCTCTCTCTCTCTCTCTCTCTCTCTCTCTCTCTCTCTCTCTCTCTCTCTCTCTCTTGCAGCCACACCGCCCCGCCTCCAACGCCGCCACCTCTTCCCTCCCCTCATCCGTGCTACTACTCCCCTTACTCTCTCTCCTCTCTCTCTCTCTCTCTCTCTCTCTCTCTCTCTCTCTCTCTCTCTCTCTCTCTCTCTCTCTCCCCGCTCTTACTCTCTACGGACTCTGCTCTCTTTGTACCGAAATTTCCTCGCCAAAAATTCCGCAAATGTCTTTTTAAGAGTTGTCTCTTTCATTTGTTTTCCCAAAATGCCTCGCCTGTTCCTGGTCTGCCGCCGCCGCTGCTGCTGCTGCTGCTACTGACGACGATGAAGTCTTGGCAGCACCGTGCACATAAACGCTGTAATGCTAATGTGTGCATGTGGTTTGGAGGGTTATGTGCGTATAACTTCATGGTGTGCGCACATACTAACACACACACACACACACACACACACACACACACACACACACACACACACGTACCTATACTGATGCTTAAACATGCAACACGTATGAAGGAATTCCAGCTTAGGTTAGGATAAGTTAGAATGGGTTACGTAAGTCACTTTTTTTTTATTGGCTAGATTAGGTTAAATTAGGTTGTTATTCTAAGAGGTCACGCTATTCCTTTGGTTAGGTTTGAATCATCAAGGCTGGTTTAAGTTAAGGTACAGCGTAGGTTAAGTTAAGTCACACATGGCTAGGTTATCCATCCTTGTTTTGATAAGATTAGGATGAACAGTCTCGCCACATGTTAAGTAAATGGGCAGGTTAAGCAAGGTCACATAAGGTCATGCATACTATTCTTGCTGTGGTTAGGTTAGGGTAAATTATATTAGCTTAAGTTGAGTTGTCAGTTAGGTGAGTTGAGGTTAGCTATTCTGGGTGCATCTCACAGGCACGGGCGTCCACCCCCACCAGGCTGCTTTAAAGGGACACCACACGTGACGGTGTATACAACTGTAGCACCAGCGATTATTGACCGGAACCCAACATCCTCCACCACCCACCCACACCCCTCTCTCTCTCTCTCTCTCTCTCTCTCTCTCTCTCTCTCTCTCTCTCTCTCTCTCTCTTGCTGACAACTGCACAACGTTGCTACCTACCGACGCTTCTGTATGGGTAGATAACGCTGCAACATGAAGGGAGAGAGAGAGGGAGAGAGTGAAAGAGAGAGAGACAGGGAGGAACAGGTAGTGAGAGAGGGAACCATGTGTCTGGTCTTGTTGCCGGGGACTCGTGTTACTACCGTGCGAGTGGTGAATGATAGCAATACCGACAGGAGACCAGCCAAAAAGGACCAGTACACTTAACATGCGATACTGAAGCCACTCACTCGCCTTCCTTCCTCCCGTCCTTCCTTCCCTGCCAGATAATGTCACCTCCTTACACTCCTCTTTAAAAAGCAGACCCTTCTATGCACTAAATATAAACTACATAGAAAGAACAGTTCAACGTGATGTGACAGAGATGAAGGAACGTTTTGAGCGGATGAGATATGATGCGTAGGAGATGTGCGTTCAGCTTCCATTGGCTCATATGACTGCTACTGGTGTTGGGGTTTTATGACTTATCTTTTTATTGCCGCGCGCTATAAAAGTCCCTGGGCAGAAACTATATATAGACTGCCTGGGATGTGACGTGGAGTTGAGTATGGATGTATTTCGGGAAACCTGCTTCTCGTTTCCTGCTAAAAGAGTAAAGCAAGGGAATTGGTTCAGTGCCTCGTGTTCAAAGCGGGATGGAAGAAAGGGAGGTGTGGGGATGGGGACGTGGGGTGTTTGTTAGTAGTGTAGTTAAAGTCAAGGTGTTAGTTCCTGTATGAAATGAAACTTTTATTTGTTAATCCTATCCTTTTTATTTTTCCTTTTTTTTTGTTTTCTACTCTTCTTTTTTATTCATCCTCTACTTCTTTTCCTTCATCCCTTCCTCCTCCTGTCCTTTCTCCTAATTTTATTCCTCCTTTTTAATGTATCACTATGTCTTTCCTTTCTTTCCTATCTACATCTTTCTTTTTCATATCTCTTAGTCTTCCTTCCTTTCTCACACATATTTCTTTCCTTACTTTTCTCCCTTTATCGCTCCATGCTTTTAATTTTTTGTCTTTCTTCTCCTACATCAGTTTTTTTTTTCCTTTCCTCAACTCTCTTCCTCGCTCTCCGCCAGCTTTTCTTTTCCCTCTTTTCTTTCTTCTTGCAGCTTCTTTTTTTCTTTCTTGCAAGACGCCATGACCAGCGGGAAGCCAAAAGAAGATGCGGTCGTCATAAATTTAGTTTGTGCAGGAAACTAAAGAATGTGGTCCTGTTTGTTAGTTTTTTTTTTTTACTTTTAAGTTTTCTGCTTCATTTTTTTTTCCTTCTTGTGAATTCACTTGGTGTGTGTGTGTGTGTGTGTGTGTGTGTGTGTGTGTGTGTGTGTGTGTGTGTGTGTGTGTGTGTGTACGTCTATCCGTATCCATTTGTCTGTCTGTTTGTCTGCCTTTCTGCCTTTCTGTCTGTCTATCTATGTCTGTTTCTCTCTCTCTCTCTCTCTCTCTCTCTCTCTCTCTCTCTCTCTCTCTCTCTCTCTCTCTACATCCCACCCACCCTTCCTCTAATCCCATAACCATCTGCTTGCGCTTCGAGATAGCAGTAAGAGCTGCAGCAGTGGCAGCGGCAGCAGCAGCAGCAACCGTGCATCAGCTGCGGAGGCGTGCCGGCTGGTAGAGGTAGCGATGGTGGTGGTGGTGGTGGTGGTGGTGGCGGGCGCGAAGGCCGTCCTCGCGTCGTGAAGGTCGGGACGGGGAAACACTGTCGGTGGTGGTGGCGGCCCGTGGACCCTTCCTCCTGCCCCACCCTCCCCCAGCAGCGGGGTGGCCTCAGGGTACGAAAATTAAAGGTGGACGGTCCAACACTCTCTCGGGTGTGAGAGGTGCACTTCCCGTATGTGTGTGTGCGTGTGTGTGTATGTGTGTGTGCATGTGTGTATCTCTGTGTGTGCGTTTGTGTGTGTGTGTGTGTTTCAGTAGGTGGGGGGGGAGGAAGGGTAGACTGGCAGTGGCCCTTCGTGGATTTCAGTTTCCCCTCCGTGCCATGGGCCAGCCGCCATGACGCCCGTACGTCCTCCACCTAGTAACAAGCGTCATGGGGGCGGGGGCATGCTGGTCCTGCCGCGTCGGGGAGGGACTGGGCGGCGGTGGCGGGGCGGCGGAGGGGCGCTGTAGTTTGCATGGTTACTTTGTTGCACAGGCGAGGCTGCGAGGCAGCTTTAGAGTGTATAAATAGATAGTCGGATAGATACACAGGTAGGCAGATGTACAAATGGATGGATGGATGTACTACGTAGTTGAGTAAATGAATATGATAGATAGGTAGATAGATAGATAGATAGGTAGACAGATAAGTATGTAGGAAGTAAGTAAATAGATAAACAAATAGATAGATAGATAAATAGGTGCACTGACAGATAGACAGATAGGTAGATAGAGTAGGTAGATAAAATGTAAAGGTTTATAGATTAACACATACGAGTACATACATAACGAAATACATGCATGCATACATACATAGATATATACACAAATCAAGGTTTCCAGCTTTCCACTCTAGTGTATATCAGTCTTTCGGTGTGTTCCCAGCCAGATGTCCGGCGTGCATACTCCTCTGTTACTCCTGCGTGTCTTTGATAATAACATAAGCTGAGATGAGAACCTTGGCGTGTGTGGCTGCTTGGAGGATGTCATGTAGCGCTGCTCTCTTGACTCTGCCGCCACTATTCTAAAACGCTTTGCTCTCTCACTGTGACCATTTTCAGAGACCACAGAGATAATTAACCTGGTTTTCGAATGTTTCTCTTCTTGATAATGTGAAAATCTTGTTACTCTGTCTCTTAAATAACCTGTTTCACTTCAAGCTGAGCCTTTTGAATGTTATAAAGTGTTTCATGATACAGCAGGGGGTGAATGGTAAATGACAAGACGCGTATGGCAAAAGTCTAACTCATGACAAACTGGGATGGAACTAATTTGGAGCTCTTTCAAGAACGTCTTCATGATTCCATTAATAGTGTGTTAGGATCCAGTGGACACAATTGTGAGGGTTTGGTTTTTAATGGTCGGTTTCGTAATGCTGATGATGGTTTATTGCGATCCAGTGGAAGGTATTGTTTTAGTTTTTTATCTCTTGTTTTATTGATGTTTTCGTAATTCCTGTGATAATTTCTTGGGATCTGGTGAAAGCTATCAAGGATGTTTATCAGGGTGTAGTGGAAGTTACTAAAGTTTCAATAGTATTTTCACAATCCAACGCCATCAAAAGAAAGTCAGTCATGAAAAAACAAACCCTTGTGTGACCTTTAAAAAAAAAAAAACAGTCCTTACCAAAATAACAAAACATTTCCGAATATAAGACTGAGTAGAGAAAGACGTAAGACTAAAACAGTACAGGAAGGAAAAGGAAGACACTCGTTTTATAATGGAAGAACTGAAGAGACAAGAGAGAGAGTGAGAGAGAGAGAATAAACAGAAGACTTAATGTGAAAGATGAAGGAGATGCATACAACCATCAAGCTAACAGAACAGCAACAGGTAAAAGTCCAACCAGTGATTTCCAGAAGGTCCTTGGGGATGTGGATGTGTTGCGTGTGCCCTCATGATGCTCCCCTCGTTCCTGGCTGGACGCTAATCCCTACAGGGGGGGTGATGATTCCCTCGGGACATCAGAGCCTTTGATTCGGCGCCTGTATAGTGAGGCCCATTAGTCAGGGTGTGACGGGCGGCGGTCCAGGAGTGTTCAGCCTTGCCTCGCCCTTTGTTGTGCAGAAACCAGTGACCATCGAGTGCTCCTGGCCAGTGTGAGCGTAAACCTTCACCGGGAGATTGTCTGTTGTGCTCCCAGGCGTGTTTCTTCTCCTGGCCAGTTTTGCTTTCAGATTTTCTCAAGTTTTTCTGTTTTTCTACAACTCTCTCTTCCAACGGTGTGTTTTTGATGTGTTTTTTCATATTTTAAATGGTTTTCTTACTTTTTCCTATCTTTTTCCTGTTTTGTTTGTCTTTTTGTTACTCAGCCATGTATTTCATTGTTTCCTGTTTTTTTTCCTTTTGTCTCTTCATCTCTTTGCCTCTTTTTCTTTTTCCCTTCCCTCTCAGCGATGGTTTGTCTTTTTTTCTGGTTTTCTCCTCTTTCAGCGATGTATTTCTGCTTTTTCTAACTGTTTTCCCATTTTCTTTACTCTTTTCCTGGTGCTTTCTCTCTTCCAGCGATGCATTTCTCGTCAATTTTTCTCATACTGTTTTCCCTCGTCTCCAAAATAATTTCCCCTTTTCCAAGCTATTTTCCTCCTTTTATGGACTGATTTCCCTTTACTTGATCATTTTTCTGCTTTCCATCTCCCAACAATGTTTTTTTCCTATCTCTCCAATTGTATTTCTCTCCCAAAACTATTTCCCCCATCCCAATTGTTCTAGTCTTCCCCTCTCCTAGCTATGGACTCATACATCTCTTCTTTGTATACCTTTATGCTTCGTGTAAGTTTCCCCACTAACAATGTATTTCCCTTTACCATCTGCTTTCTCTCTCTCTCTCTCTCTCTCTCTCTCTCTCTCTCTCTAGACTAATTTGAGAATGGCTTATCGTGAGTCTAAAGGCGTTCAGATGCTTAGGTCATTCTTAACTGATGCTGATAAAAAAAAAGTTCGTGGGTTTATATGTGAACTTGTGTCCTTTGACTGTTTTCGAAGGCCACAAGAATGATTAGTCAGGCTATCCAGGTGTTTTTATCTAACTGAAAGACTTTTAGGTTTTGAAGAGGACTGTTTTCAAAGGCCATAGAGAAGATTAATCAGGTTTTTGTATTTTTTTTTTTTTTTCCTCCCTGCTCAAGCATTCTGGATTTTCACGACTTTCTAGGGTCAGATCAAAGATTAGTAAAGTTTTCTCTCATTCACAAGTCTTCTGATATTCTCTTTAGGTGGTTCTTTCAAAATGAGAGGAATTAAGACTAAAACAAAACACTAAGATAGGAAAGATGTGCCGTATATCAATCACTCAACTTGTACCACCGACTTTATTGAGCTATTTCCCCTCCACTTTCCTTCTTTCATGCATATAGCGATGAAAAACCCTGGGCGCGGTAATGGCGGTGGTAAGGTACTGCAATGTTGCCGTGGGAAGGATAGGAGGTGCTTGGCCCGCGCTGATTGCCTCCCTGTTGGCTCTCCTCTCCCTCTCTCCCAGCCCGCCTGACAACACACCGCGAGGCCAAAGAGAACATGTGTTTCCATAAACCGTGATAGTGTTTGTATTACAGGATGGTTGTAATACAGGTCGTCCTCGATGATAGGGGATAGATAGATAGATAGATAGATAGATAGATAGATAGATAAACTGATAAATGGTTCAGAGAGAAAAATGCGAGTATTACCTTGTCTAGTGTTTGAAGTGATTTAGTATTTTTCTATTGCTAATCCTTTGTGTGTGTGTGTGTGTGTGTGTGTGTGTGTGTGTGTGTGTGTGTGTGTGTGTGTGTGTGTGTGTGTAAGAATTCAGTATTCAACAAGTAATATCTAGACAAAGGGGCAACATTCCCGTATTCAAACAAACAACAACCACATGAATGACACACGGAAATGAAAACACTCGTAGGTGACTTTACAGTCCTTCGCTTATTCTACATTTCAGTTTGATATTTTTCGTCCCCCAACATAGCTCAAAAATAAAGCCTCTCCTCGACTCTCTCTGAACATTTCACCCATCCATTCATAAAACATTCCATCGATTTACTCGCGGAACTTTTTACCAATTCATTCCTAGAACCTTTTCACTCATTCACTTCCACAAATTTCAACTTATTCACTTCAAGAATTTCTACGCATTCATTCCTAAAACGTTTTCTCCATACGTACTTTTCACTCATTCATTCTTAGAACGTCACTCATTCACTTCCATAACTTTTAGCCATTAGGTGAAAAAAAGCTTTCACTCGTTCACTCATCTCCATCTCTATTCAGCATGTCAGGTAAAGGAGGTAATGAGAGAGAGAGAGAGAGAGAGAGAGAGAGAGAGAGAGTGACTGTGTGTGTGTGTGTGTGTGTGTGTGTGTGTGTGTGTGTGTGTGTGTGTGTGTGTGTGTGTGTGTGTGTGTTTATGTATGTGTATTCACAACAACATGAGGAGAAAACCTTGATCTCAGCAGCCTCAAAATCACTAAATTATCCATCGGTCACTGACCCCGCTGTCTATTTCTAGCCACAAGAGTATCATTCGCTACAGACTCCTTAGGAATGTTTGAAAACACCTCCCAACACTTGACAAGCTGGGTGGAACTGTAAAGCTCAATCATTAGTCTTAAAGTGGAGCTACTGTGCCGTGTAGGGACGTGTAGGTTTAGTCAGTAGGTGGTGAAGTAGCATCTAGTGGCGAAGAGGTGCGAGATGAGGCCAAGATACGAGTGTACACGAGATGCATACATAAAAGTCTGGTGTTCCTGTCACACCTGAGCAGGTGAGGGCATCGGAACACCTGCGTGGGGGCCTTATGTTATGTCTAGGACGAGGCACAGGCTCCCGGGGAAATGTAAAGCAGGCAAAGACATGTTGATGCTTTTAACGGAGCCTTGGATGAACGAGGTACACGACAAGCATTTTCAGAGGTTTTGTTTTAAGGTGAAATTAGCGAAGAGTGGGGAGAAAAATATGTGTACTCCTATTTGATGCGCCCCAAGATGACTAAGATACGTATAAAGACCGTCGCCGGCTTGAGGTAAGTCAGGAACACCGGCAAGTTTGTCGTGAAGCTTGTTATTGTTGGAACTTAGATGAGTCAAGAGTCCCAGGAGACAAGAAAGCAGAGAGGATGTCACGCCGAGGATGTTTCGCTGGGACCCGGAACACACACACACACACACACACACACACACACACACAGAGAGAGAGAGAGAGAGAGAGAGAGAGAGAGAGAGAAAGGGGAGGGAAGGGGGAGAGGAGGGTGACCGGGTGGCGGGTGTTCCCCTCGCGGCAGGTTGTGCTGGCAGGCTGGCTGTCCCGGGGAGGGGAGGAGGAGGGGCCACCGGTCGTTGCCCTCAGTAACTCAGTTTGTGTTTGGACGCCGAGGAGTTTGGGCACGCTACTCGCCCCTCTGACCTGCCATCAGAGGCGTGTGAGTGACGCTCGCTCCCGGTTGCCGTGTCGCTGCCGGGAACGTTATAGTTTTGTTCTTATTGTATTGCTTGCTTCCCTGTGAGTGTGCATTGCTGTGTGAAGGAAGGAAGGGACGAAGGGGACGTTATCTAAGTGCCTTGTGGTGATATAAGACCGATTGGAAGTTTGATAAGTTTTTTTAATCTTTGTTTTTTTTGAGAGTGATGTGTTGTTCTGATGTGTCGTGGTGAGTGTCATTCGTGTCAGTCCCCTTGTGGCAGGTGACAGTTGGTGCAGGAGGAGGAGGTGCAGCAAACACTGTCAGTAGTGCATGTCAACACCTCCAGGGCCTCGCGTCCGTCACTCCTGCCTCAAGAAGCTGTAGTGTCAGAACCTCACCGCTCTCCTGCGTGAATAGACTAGTGTAGCCTGTCCGCTGTCTTGGAGGTCACGAGCCTTTGACTCTTTGTTGTGGAAGGCAAGACAACATGCTGTTCGCTCCCCTCGACCCGCCCCGCCCCGCTCCATCCCGGCCACTCACCCCATCACTGACAGCACTATCCACGGCTAGGGATGTGCAAAGGATACTGCGAGCATTACCTTCCCATTAGTAGTTTAGTTTAGCTGTGTGTGTGTGTGTGTGTGATGAATGTGTGTGTGTGTGTGTGTGTGTGTGCGAGTGTGAGAAGTATACGCGCGCACGGACAATCCATGCGGCGAGGAGAGCTGCTGTGTGAGGACTGGTGGCTGGCTGGGATGGAGAAGAACGACACACGTCTGGCCGTCCTGTCTCTCCCTCAGGCCTACACTAGTCCTGCCTGCCTACGTTTCTGCCTGCCTGTCCTGCCCTCATACCACACTCATCACTCATCACTATGCTACCCTCATCACCCTCACTAGCAATAGCCAAGCCCCTCAGAGGTGATACACAATGATCGATGACAGAGTACGGCTTGATGAGATAACTTCTGACGGAGGGCGCGGTGTTGACAGGGAAGGCAAGGAAGGGAGGATCCTGTGTCCTGATGGCATGTGGAGACCGCGCTGCATGGGGTCAACAGTCGTGTGTGTATGTGTGTGTGTATGAGGGGGAAGGCGGAAGCTGGTGGTGGTGGTGATGGTTGGTACGGTACGAGAGTTTGGGCTCCGAGAGGGAAGCAGAAAGGGGAAATGTTCAGAGTGCCTCCCCTCTCTCTCTCTTTCTCCCTCTCTGTCTCTCTCTTGGGGGGCTTTGCATACATTCTTGAGGGTTACGCCAGTACAGTGCTAAGTGTAAGGGACGAGGGGAGTGTAGGGTGTGAGTGGCGGAGAGAGAGAGAGAGAGAGAGAGAGAGAGAGAGAGAGAGAGAGAGAGAGAGAGAGAACGAGGGGGAACTGTGCTGAGGAGAGGAGTTGAGAGCAGCGGTGAGGCAGTGAACATGCAAAGTCGAGTCATTCACACATCACGGGTTTAATTACCTCACATCGTCTTTCCCATAACGTTGCAGTGCTGTGAAAGTGAAGAGAAATGGTCATTGAATGTGTCAGTGAAGTGTGAAGCGAGAAGGAGATAATAGCAAGGCGTGAGAGGCCGAGAGGAGGCGAGAGCAACGACCTGAGTGTGTTCAGTGCATGTTAGTGACCCAGGAAGGCACAGCGAGAAGTGGACGTGTTACTCTTGCACATTGTCATTCCCCACGCCACCCGTCACCTGCCTCCTGTCTCTTGTCATTGCTCTGACGTCTTGTCGCTACCGGGGGTTCCTTACACCCGGTATCTCACGATGTAAGTACGTACTTGTGTGTGTGTGTGTGTGTGTGTGTGTGTGTGTGTGTGTGTGTGTGTGTGTGTGTGTGTGTGTGCGTGTATGTTGGTGTGTGTGTTTTTGGTGGTTGCATTTCTCGTACCTTGAATTATTTGATATTTCTTATTGATTTATAAATGTAGTTATGTGAGTTATTCCGTTTTTTATTGCATCCAAGTGTAGTCAAGAGAGAGAGAGAGAGAGAGAGAGAGAGAGAGAGAGAGAGAGAGAGAGAGTGTGTATGTTAAGTCGACACTCCCATGATACATTCCATTCTGTCATTCCTGTACACACACCTTACCCAGTGAAACATCTTCCTATCTACATTGAACCACTCCTTGTTTTTTCTATATTTAACATCTGCAAGCCACGCAAACCACCTCCACTTACACTCCTCCATCAAGTCACCCAATCTTTACTTAACCACCACATCACCTTTACCTCATCTGCCTTGAATATCCCCTCAGGTACGTTAATATAAATTGATTCCCACCTTTAACCTCACACCTAGACGTTTCTCATCTGAGCCACCTTCGTCTCGCAATACCTCGTTACTTTTTACACGTCGCTGACTCATAAAACCACTCAGAGCCATCTTCTAAAAATAACACTTCTGCGCCGCACCTTGACTAATGCAAAACGCTGTAATTGAAATGACACTGGTTTTCAAGAGTATTTTCACGATTTTAGTGATAGATTAACACGAATTATACATTATTAAAAGAAAAACGTCTGACAATCCTTCTAGTCACCTCTGCTACCTCTGAAAATAGTCATGGTAAGTGTGCAAACCGTTTCTGAATACGCAGCCATGTTCTGTTTTTTCCTCTTCCGGCGGATTAGAGGTACAAAGAGTGTCGTCCCCCGTGGCCGCGATCTTTTCTTAATGTAGATCTTGCTTGGAGGTATGAATCAATACGTGTCGCTGACCCCTGTCCTCGCTCTTGTGAAGGGTGACGCCCTCGTGTCTGTGCCGCCGCTACCACCAGGAGGGGAGGAGGAGGAGGAGGAGGAGGAGGAGGATGAAAAGGAAGAGTAATAGTATGCACACACACATACACACACACACACACACACACACACACACACACACACACACACACACACACACACACACAGGTAGATGCCAGTAAAATAGGTATGAAAATATTTGATAGATAGATTAATAGATGGATAGGTAGATAGAACCATAGAACCATAGCTAGTTTACTGCCCGCAAACTTGTCCCTAACTAAAAACATGTACGTCGCTGTGTCAAAACACCTCACTAAAAATAAATAGATGAATAAATAAATGAAAAATAATCAAAGTATACCAGAATGCAAATATGCTTGAGTGACGGTTACTTATCATATTATCTCAGGATCTGTCATGAGTGATGGGACGATAGATGTACGACTATCATCCCAGCACACACACACACACACACACACACACACACACACACACACACACACACACACACACACACACACACACACACACACACACATAGCAGGATCGTTGTGCCTGTGACCAGTTGACTCTGAGTTCGAATCTTCGGTTGTAGGATCTAAATGCCTTTGCTTTCTCATGTTGTCAATGAATCGTGGTGAAGGAGACGAAAAAGAAGAGGAAGAAAGAAGAAGAAGAAGGAAGAGGAGGAGGAGGAGGAGGAGGAAGAGGAAGAAAAAAAGAAAAAGAAAAAAATGAGAACAGAAGAAGAGGAAGAAGAATTTTATGATGGGTATTGTGAAAGGAGATGAGAAGGCGGAAGGACAAGTGAGGAAGAGTTGTTAGAAACGGAGAGAAGTGAATGAAGAAGGACAAGAAAGAGAAAGCAGATATTCACGAAGTCAGATTTGAGATTCCTACGTGTATAAGATTAGCCAGATTTATAGATAGGATAGGTAGATGTAAGTATATATATATATATATTTCATAGAGGGACTTTCACGTTTAGACCGTTGGGTTTTTACAGCTTTCCCTTTTTTTCTGTTATCACGTTTGAATATTCTTTATGGTCATTATTTGCACGTAACTAAAATTTTATATTGATTTTTAGAGATACACAACAGGAACTTCTAATGCACTGGTTAAAAACAAGCGGATAGATAAAATAAGTGAAGGTCGCCTAGATGCGTGTTGGTGTATATATTTGCAAATGCTGTTTGTTTATTACTACGTAGCCTTTTGTGTATCACCTTAAGTTAATATATTAGCGATTGTAGTACAGTGTGTTGCTTTTGTAGCACCGAATGTCAAAGACAGGAACACACACACACACACACACACACACACACACACACACACACACACACACACACACACACACACACACACACACACACACACACACACACACATAGAGCAGCAATAAACAGCCGCAGGAGACATTAATTTATCTTGCAGTAGGAGGGAGAAAAGTCAAACAATGCCAGCGGGAAACAACACGATGGCTGCCAACAGTGCGGTGGCAGCGCAATACAGCCACTCCCGGAAACAGCTGTGCGTTGCCGTGACTCACAGTACCTCCACCTGCCGTACTCATGTGGACTCAACGCCACGCATCCGCCTCCACAAGCCACCTTCCACGTCCACCAACGTACAACACTCTCCCACTCCCCCACTACTCCCTAGCCTCACCAATCATCTGTCACCTGCCTCTCTGCTCCACGCCACACCACCTTACCTTCCACCCAACTGTCCTGCCATTACACATCTCTCCACTATTTCCTGTCTCCACCTCTCCTCCATCACTTAGCCTTCACCAGCCACTGTTCCTCCACACTATCCTTACCTATTTGCCTCTCCTGCCGCCTCCCTAGTGCCGGAAGTATCACCATAACCACCACTTATATAGACAGGAGGAAGATAAGGAGTGAAGTAGAATGCTTGTCACGTACTACATATAAATATAGACTAAAACATTTATTTATTTGCGAGAGAATGGTTAATGATGCAGCAAATAAAGTGAAGAATTTGCTGATCTATTACTCTTGCTTCTAAAAATAGTTATAGATAGTTGTTTGAAGTGAAGGAAGCAAAAAGGACAACTAGAAAAGAACAAAGGATTAGGTGAGGGGAGCAAATCGAGAGACACGTGACAGCTTGGCGTAGGAAGAGAATATAAATAACACAATATATCAGCTACAAAATAGAAGAGCATCCGATCCACACCACTCTTGCTTCTAAAAAGTTATGAATAGTTGTTTGAAGTGAAGAAGGGAGAAAATCGAAAGACATGAGACAGCTACGCCTAAAAAAGAGAATATAAACAACAAAAATGATCAACGACAAAATACAAAACTATCTAATCCACACCATTGATTCATAAGGCCAGGAATTTAGCACCATCTCATCCACCATTACATCCACTACCATACTGTTCCTCTCCCTCACTGCCATCACAAACGATCCAGCTCCAGTATTCTTCCTCCTTCTCATCCACTCCCCTCCACCAGTGCAAAGTTACTCATCCATCCAGCTACATATCATATTTTTCCTCCCCCTCATTCGAATCTACAGTCATTAGTTTGCTCCCCTCTTCTTCACTCTCCTCCCATTTACTCCCTTTCTGCATCTCTTACTCCTCTTCATTCAGATCTCTCAGTCCCTCTTGTCTTTACTCTTCCCTTTTACTTCTCCTTTCTTTCCCCTCTATTTCTTCTCCCCCTTCCGTCTGTTGTTCTCGTGTTTCTCCCTGTTGCTCCTCCTCCTCCTCCTCAATTGTCAATAGGCCTCTCCTTTATAATCCCAGTTCCTTACGCGTTCATTCACCCCTCCTTAATCTTTCTCTCTCTCTCTCTCTCTCTCTCTCTCTCTCTCTCTCTCTCTCTCTCTCTCTCTCTCTCTCTCTCTCTCTCTCTCTCTCTCTCTCTCTCTCTGGTCCGTAATTGTGTCCGTCTTTGTCCCAACGCGTCCTTCTCCTTTACATGTGTTGTTTGTTTGTTTATCATTGCTCTTGGTTCACTTACATGGTCAACAGGGTCTCTCTCTCTCTCTCTCTCTCTCTCTCTCTCTCTGGTATTCTCGATTCTTTTTACGTAATTTCCTCCAGTCTTGTCTTTTCTCTTCATCTCTCTCTCTCTCTCTCTCTCTCTCTCTCTCTCTCTCTCTCTCTCTCTCTCTCTCTCTCTCTCTCTCTCCCATTCTTTCTCCCTCTTTTCCTTCTTCTCTCCCTACAACCCCTTCCTCCGGTTTCCTCACACAAAAGAACCCTCAAATAACCCTCCTCCTCCTCCTCCTCCTCCTCCTCCTCCTCCTCCTCCTCCTCCTCCTCCTCCTCCTCCTCTTCGGCCTTGGACTTGAGATCAATGGCTCGATTTTACTATTCTTGTGTGTGTGTGTGTGTGTGTGTGTGTGTGTGTGTGTGGTGGGTGGGTGTGTGTCGACTCATAGAAGTGATAGTAGAGTTCGTGTGGGACGTCATGAGGTTAGTTGTGGGAAGTCCCGTGTGTGTGTGTGTGTGTGTGTGTGTGTGTGTGTTAGAGGGTGTGGTCGCCGCTGTATGGGTGTAGTGAGCTATTGGTGTGTGCGTGTGTGTGTGAGAGTGTGTGTGCGTACATGTGTGTGCGTGTGTGAGAGAGCTTGCCACGCGTTCTCTCATTGGTGTGTGAGATGACGAAGGGTGTGGCGTGTGTTGCGTTGCGTTGCCTGAGTGCGTGAGTGAGTATGTGTGTATTTCGGGGGATATGCAGTGAAGTGGTGTGTGGCTGGGTAGTGAGTAGTGTGTCATGGTGTGTGCAAGTGTGGGGCGGGTGTGTTGCAGTGTATCCAAGCGTTCACCTGAGCTACACTTCTTCAGTACATTTTGCGTCGCTTTGCTAGGTGTGCGATGAAGTGAACCTCCCATGTAACAGAATAGCGCGGTGTAATCTAGGACAACCTCTCCATAGTGCCTTGGCAGCGTGGCATGATCTATACAGCGATGGCGGACCTTGCTGGGGAGTCCCGTCGTGTGTTACTTTGACTCAGAACCGCCCGCTCTTTCAGTCTTTCGGCGTTCAGTCACTTTTACTTTGGAGAGGCTGAAGAGTAAGATATTGTTTTTTTTTATGCTATTTGTCATTGCTTAAAACGAGGATGGAAAGAAAAACGTCTATGAGAATTTGACTTTTTTTGTGAGTGTATTAGAAGTTGTTTGTTTTAGTGTTTATAATAATGCAAGTGATTTTTAGTGAGTAAAGACATTATTCAGAAGTTGGTCAGTTACATACCGAAAAATAAACAAGTCTAATCATCTTTGTAGTTTTTGGAAATCATATTAATGGGAACACAAAAGACCTCAGAATATGGGGACGAATCACAGTCTCTTGCAATACGCCAGAAGTTAAATAAGTTGTTGTTCTCACTTCCATTATGTATTGTAGCTCTCATTAATCTTAGTCCTCTGATATGCTGAACGTCTTAGAGAAGTTGATAATTGGTAGACTCGTAAAAGAGCACAGAACTTCAGAGCAAATAAGGAATACAATAAAGTGAGAGAGATTTGATGCTTGCGTTTTTGTTGGGGTTGTGACTGTGCCTGCCCCTCTCGTGACCCTCAGCGCTGGTGCGAAGGGATGTGGTTCGCTGCTAGAGAGGCGTTGCAAGCTGGTCTGATTCTTTGTGCGTGAGATAAACCATGGATTGAGAAGGTACACAGACAATTGGTACGCGACACTTCTTTATCTCCTCTTACATCGCTTGCATCTCTTCTTTCTTCTCCTTCTCCTCCTCCTCCTTCTCTTTCTCCTTCATCTTCTCCTTCTCCTCCTCCTCCTCTTCCTCCTCCTCTTCCTCCTCCTCTTCCTCCTCCTCTTCCTCCTCCTCCTCTTCCTTGCCCTCACTGCTTGTTTGATATTATCATACCCCAAAAAAGCCTCTTAATGACCAACACTCCTGCTGCTGTTTGTTTTGTCCTTTTATCTCCTTTTGTCTTCCCCTCCTTCTCCTTATCCCGTGAATTGCCACACTTCCGTACCCTAACAGCGTCCTCCAAAAATGCCTTGGGGCCACGGTGGTCAGCGGCCGCCGGACCACGAAGTACTTCATACTGGCGAGGAGGGGATACTGAAATACTATAGGAATTAAATGCTTCTGCTTCATCCAGTGATTTCTTGCGTCTAACTCTACTGACGTGTCTTGTTCATAGATGCAGAAAAAAGGTAGTAAAGGCCGAGCTTAGTTGTAAAGGGATGGATGTTGTGTTACTTGAGTGTGCGTAATGGAAAGTTTAGGTGGTGTTTTTTATTTGTGTATTTATCTTTTGCTATTTTTTTTTTTTATAACGATGGTGTAAGGACGGCAGGGTAGAGGTGAATAGAGGAAGTGTGTGTGTGTGTGTGTGTTTGTGTGTGTGTGTGTGTGTGTGTGTGTGTGTGTGTGTGTGTGTGTGTGTGTGTGTGTGTGTGTGTGTGTGTGTGTGTGTGTGTAATTCAAGTAAATAACATTTATTGCTATAGAAACATACGCATGAATACAAAATATTATGCATATAAAAATTGTTAGCAAAATGTTTGCCGAGCCGAAGCTCCTTGACAAACATAGTTTTAATTTATGTTTCAGCATGCCGAGTACTTACACATAACCAAAATCACGTGTATACCAATAGTATTGCATATGTGAAAGATAATAAACTATTGTGCTTTAAGTGATGTGTGTGTGCATGTGAGTAAATACACCATTTACTCACTCATTACAAAGTTTTCCACATTTCTTTCCATTCATCAGACCCGCCACTTATTCTCTCTTTCACCCACAAGCTCAGAACTCAATGGGATAATATCACTTTTTCTCACCCCTCCTCGTCGCACGCTTCTGTACCTTTTCATAAGAGGGCAGGGAACCCAGCAGGGTACATTGAGAGACTGAAGGTAACCGGGGAGACTGTTATGCAAGTGGAGCTGGAAGAAGGAAAGAAAAAAAAAGTGTTGAAGCGATTAAATGGCCTTGATATTTTCTTGGTGTTAATTGCTCTTTTGGTGCTACGAACTACTGGTTGTTGACGCGTGAAGGAGACCGACTTTGAAATTTAAAAATACAAAAAGGTAAAAATGAGCGTTAATTTGTCGCTCCTCTCTCCCTTCCTCGTGTCATTCAAAATAAGTAAGTAAAACAAAAATATTGTAACCGTTGATGAGAAAAAGATTTACAGAGCTGAGCCTGATGAAGTCCTGAAAATTCATCGATTCTCTACTACTACTACTACTACTACTACTACTACTACCATTACTACTACTACTACCATTACTACCACTACTACTACCATCACTACCACTACTACTACCATTACTACCACTACTACTACCATTACTACCACTACTACTACTACTACTACTACTACTACTACTACTACTACTACTACTACTACTACTACTACTATTACGAGAGAGAGAGAGAGAGAGGGGATGACTTTGAAACTTGCGTGGGTGAGGTTGGGTGGGCGAGGAAAAGGAAGGTGAGATGTGTTGCATAAGAAGGCAGCTGACCCTGAAGCTGGACACGCCGGATTTTGAAAGTGATGTCGCTAAGGAGGAGGAGGAAGAGGAGGAGGAGGAGGAGGAGGAGGAGGAGGAGGAGGAGGAGGAGGAGGAGGAGGAGGAGGAGAAGAAAAAGAAGAGAAATGGTTAGGAAAAATATACAAAGGGAGAGAAGGTGGAGATGTAATGAAAGTTAACACACACACACACACACACACACACACACACACACACACACACACACACACACACACACACACACACACACACACAACAAGCACACTGAAACAAACCAAGGGAAAAAAGTTCAAACACAAAAGAAAAATTAAAAAAGGAAAACCAACAAGTCTCAAAAAAACTCTACTAAACCGAAACACACACACACACACACACACACACACACACACACACACACACACACACTGGACAAGCCAAGGTATAATTATTTCAACGTCCAATAAGTACCTTGGCGTTGTATTCATGCGTTAGCCAATCAGATGAGCTCCCTGCACCTGGACAGCGGTGATTGGCTGGAAGTACTGGCGCCAGGGGAAGGGGAGCGATGGGGGAGTAATGGGAAGCGATAACGGATGGGAAGGGAGGGGAAGAGAAGCCGGAGGGAAAGAAGAAAGAGTACTTCAGAAAAACCGCCATTACGTACTTGATACATTTTCTAATTCGTTTTTTTTTTTCTGTTTCTTTTCTTTTATTTGTGTTTGTGAGTGTGACGTAGATTTGCTAATTAAATCTTCCTCTTATATTTCTTGCCAGGTTCATCTATTTTTCATTTTGACGGCCTTTGAGTAATACTAAATGACTTTTTTTCATTTTTCATTTGTGTTTATTCTTTCTCTCTCTTCCGTACACGAGTAGAAAAGAATTAATGCAGTTATCTATGTTTTAAGAGAAAATACAACACAAAAGAGCAAGGAATAGCTAGGAATGACTAAACAAACACGAAGGAAACAAGCAAGTAAAGAGGAATAATATGATAAATTGTACACGTGGATGAATCTTTATACAGAGTGATACTTGACTAGAATAGACAGAGTAATCGTGTTATTAATGCTGCGTCAAAGGAGTGTACAAGAAAATTTGACATATTTATGGAAGATAGATGATAGATGGAAATAGACAGACATAATACAGGACTGACACGTGTAGCTCTGATGGTTTTTTGCAGCTTCCCTTACTTTATTTTTTCCTTACTCTACGTTTTAATTAATGTACTTACCTGTATTTTTTCGTTTGTTCCAGGTGAGTGAGATGGTGATCTGCCGGGCTACAAGTTCAGGTGCGTTGACTTTACTCTGACCTTAACCTAAGCTTGATTTGACCTTACATTGACCTCCCTTCCTCTGGTTTGTCGTTGAGTGTACCGTGTGTGTGTGTGTGTGTGTGTGTGTGTGTGTGTGTGTGTGTGTGTGTGTGTGTGTGTTGTGTGTGTATTTTTATTATCAGTAGTAGTAGTAGTAGCAGTAGTAGTAGAAGTAGTAGCAGTAGTAATAGTAATAATAGTAGTAGTAGTTGTTGTTACTTTTATTATTATTATTGTTATTATTATTATTATTATTATTATTATTATTATTATTATTATTATTATTATTATTATTATTATTAACAACAACAACAACAACAACAACAACTACCACTGCACTGCTACTACTACTACTACTACTACTACTACTACTGCTACTACTACTACTGACTACTACTGCACACACACACACACACACACACACACACACACACACACACACACACACACACACACACACACACACACGACAATGTGTGTGTGTGTGTGTGTGTGTGTGTGTGTGTGTATTTTATTCAGTAGTAGTAGTAGTAGCAGTAGTAGTAGAAGTAGTAGCAGTAGTAATAGTAATAATAGTAGTAGTTGTTGTTGTTACTTTTATTATTATTATTGTTATTATTATTATTATTATTATTATTATTATTATTATTATTATTATTATTATTATTAACAACATCAACAACAACAACAACAACTACTACTACCACTGCTACTACTGCTACTACTACTACTACTACTACTACTACTACTACTACTACTACTACTACTACTACTACTACCACCACCACCACAATTACTACCACACCACGGGCAACATTATGAAAACTACTAGTAATAATAATCACAGCTTAAATGATAGTAAGAATAACATTACCAACAACCGATGAAACATTTCCTGACTAAACGTAGACTCAACTAAAACGTTTCCTTTCTTAATCTTGTGTACCTAAAAAAATAACACCTATCAAAATACTAAACTGAATATAAGTAAGAAATAACGTGAAAAAGAAATTCATTTTGCAAGTTGGAGTAACACCGAACGCTTCCGTCCATCTTGTTTGAGAGGCAGGAAGTGTTCACGGGAGGTGGAGTAGGAGGAAGAGGCAAGGGGAGTATGGGGAGAGCGGAGCAGTGCGTGAGGGGTGAGTCAGTTAGTCAGACCACTCCCGGGAACTCCAACTACTGCCAATACTACTCCCACACTATTCCAGTACTTCTCGACACGTCATCAGCTTTCAGTTCTTGTCTGAAAAATAAAGGCTGAAGGTTTGAATAAGTTATAATGCCGTCCGGAAGCTTTTTGTCTTTGTTCACCTTGTTCGCGGCCATTTCAGTTTTTGTTCATACTCTCTCTCTCTCTCTCTCTCTCTCTCTCTCTCTCTCTCTCTCTCTCTCTCTCTCTCTCTCTCTCTTTAAAACTCCACTAAAATCCACATTTCTAAATAAAACCTCAACTAATGAAATATTATCGGGGGCTACCGTAGACTTTCCCAGCGAGACACAACCCTTACCTTTCCTAACATGAAGAGCACTAGCACCTTCATCGCCTCGCATCTGCTCCTTACACGTGCACTTCCTTAACGCAGTCGGGATAGGCAAGCTCCGCCCCTCCAATACACACGGCCAGCCTGTCACAAGCGTTCTCCCCACAAACAGTCACCAATCGCGCGCTAGATGGGTCTCAGAAGGGCGGGGTTAGCAGGTGTACATACTGAGATACCTTGGTTTTAGATACGTTTTTTTTCGGAGGAGGGATTCGAAAGTTTTAGGGTTGACTTAGCTTTTTTAGTCTTGGTGTTTTGTTTGTATTGCATCTTTGAGTTTCCAGCTTCAAATGTATGTTAAGAAGAGGTGGTGCTTATGTTTACTGGTTTGATTGTGTTTATTCATCTTGTCGTTTATAGATTTGAAAGTGTGATAGATGTAATTGATCTATGTTCGTGTTGCTATTTACCGACACAGAGAGATGATTTTTTTTCTCTTCATTCTTTTCTTGTAGCGTAACAGAAGTAACTTTGTATATAATGACATGTAGAGTTTCCTAGAACTTTATCACACCTGGAAAAAAGAGAAAGTTGAAAGGCAGAGGCTGTTGATAATTTCTTTACCGAAGCGCAGTACATGTGCTCACAGCAATTACACGTTTAGTTAGTTACTGTGAGAATTTCCCGCCTTGAACACTCCAAGAACGACTGTTATTTCTTTGTAGAAGTGCAATATCATTACCTAATTATATATTGACACACTGAGAGATTGCCAGACGTGTATTGCTCTTAGGAGGTTATATATCCGTAATTATGCAGAAATATACACTAAGAGTGTGCTTCATTTGCATTACTCCTTCATATTAGAAATCATATATAAGATATTAACAATTTGCCAGACTTCCACTCTTGTTAAGAGGTAAAAAGAGTACCGAAATTGAATTGTTATGATATCGAAACAGTGTAACATATACAATTACACTAAATTGCCTGTCTTACACTAATCAAAAACCAAAAAGTGCGGAACTCATCATTCCTTAGTCAGTGAGTCGTCAGACGCCGCGGGTCACGTGACGGCCACACGTTCTTACTTGGAAAGGTCGTATTTTTAGATCCTGGAAGAGGCGTGAACCTTCCCGTGGCTCGCGGTGGGTGACACGTGATGGTGAAGCCTGCCAGGTGTCGCCCGAGACAGCACGAGGCCTGGTGCCGCTGCTGGCTTTCCATTGCCAGGCTCCTGACGCAGGTACCCGTGTATCGCATCGCTCATTGCTACCTTATCCAGAAGAAAATCAGATTGTGGAGAAGATATTTGCATAGGGAAATATAGAAAAAAAGGAAGCAAACATTATACAAATTTAGTAAGAAAATTAAAAGGAGGAAAGAGAAACATCAAGAGAGCATTGCCGCAAAAGGCATCTTCTAGACACCAATCTGAACACGAGCTCTTTGTAATGTAATCCAAGTAACTTTTGTTATTTGTTCTCGATATGATTTTGTTCAGTGTAATGGTATAATTAGATCTATTTATGAATCAATCTATGGAAAAACTTACATCATAACGATTTTGATGACAATTTTACATTTTACATTACACTGACAAACATTCGTGACTATGTCTTCTGTAAGCCGCAGATTTTTTCGGAAACTGAAACATGTATACTATTTTGCTACACCTGAGTGATGCGGCGAGCACCTGGCAGTCCTGAACGCCTCCGCCAACTCGAATCAACTTCACAATGAAAACCGTACCTTTGCTGCCACTCATATGATCACTCTACATCGTACACTCCACACACTGGCTTTCCGTCACTAGATATCATGCTTACAAATATTGGATCTGGTGTCCCGCTAACCTAAACATTCCCTGACATTCCCCTCATTTCTGTTCCCCTGTGTTAAGTCTACTACGTGCGCGACCATCTAAACATTTGATCAAGTATAAACAAAGCTGCTGTTCATATGATCTTTCCCTTTCTTTAATCAATCGACCTGCTACCTACTGCATACCTGCCTACACATCTGCCACACTCTCTCTCTCTACTTTTCCTTTTCCCTTATAAAAGTTAAACCCAACATCTTCACTCCCCCTTTCCTTTTATTGGCAAAGTTTAGAATAGTTTGTCTTTATTTTTATCAGACTTTATCTCTCTCTCTCTCTCTCTCTCTCTCTCTCTCTCTCTCTCTCTCTCTCTCTCTCTCTCTCTCTCTCTCTCTCTCTATCAGAAGGTGTGTGCTTAGTGACCTCAAGAACTGCACTAAGCTGACTTCGCTGTTTTGTAATCATTGACTTCCTTATGGAGGAACGTGATGTGGGTTTATTTCTTTACATTTCTGTCTTTTTTTTTTCTCTCTCTTGTATATCTGCTTCTCACTTCCTTGCCTTGTGTATTAGTGTATAGATAAGCAGTAGTGTTGTTTGTGAGTCAGATTAACAGGTGTGTGTACGAAACTATCATCTCAATCATCAAGGAAAGAATAATAATAATTCCTTCAATAACGCTGAGAAGGAAAACAAAAGAAAAAATAGACGAAATATAACTTAGTCACTTGAAAATCCGTGAACGCACATACACATATACAGATAACTGAAACATTACTAGTGTGTGTGTGTGTGTGTGTCTGTGTGTGTCCCTGGAGAGTGCAAGGCGGGGCGAATTAGTTAGCCAGTGTGTGTGTGAGTGTGTAGGCGAGAAGGGAAGGGGAGGGGCGGAGAGCGGAAGGAGGGAGGGAGGTGAGGAAGGGAGAAAGGGAGGGGAGGGAGACGTGCGGTGTTACTCACTCACCTCACCTTGT
>NC_059268.1:13019183-13026683 GCF_017591435.1 Portunus trituberculatus | reverse complement strand
CTCTCTCTCTCTCTCTCTCTCTCTCGTGTCCTCCTTTTTTTGTCTCTCTATCTCTCCCTCATTTCTGCATCTGTCTTCTCATCATTCACTCAACCTCATTCTGTTCTCACCCGCCTTGTCATCTTGTTCCTCTCCTCTTCTTCCTCTCACCCACCTTGCTCTCACTCACTCACCTTCCTCTTACTGTCTGATCTCCTCATCTTTACTTCACTTCCTCTTCCTCTTTCGCACGTTCTCATCATCTTAAAGCATAAGGATCGTCTCTTGCACGCACTCTCTCTCTCTGTCTCTCTCTCTCTCTCTCTCTCTGTCTCTGTTTCTGTACGTCTATCTTTCTCAGTCCCTATCTCCAGAGCTAAGAATTTCCAAACACAGTTCGTCACAAGGTCACATTTCCGCTGCCTGACCACCATTACAATTTTCTTGATAGATCTACGAATGCATTTCTCTTTTTTTTTTTTTCTTCTTCTTTATCTCAAGTATACATTCTATTCTGGATTCTGGGTTTGTGGAACGCACGTGCCGCTTATCTTGTGATTGCTATCCCGTGGAACAATAAATTCATGAACCTATTTAAGTTTTTATTAGCAAATTTATGATCTCTTTTTTTTTTTTCTTCCTCTTTTGCTCCAGTGATAAATTCTTGTGTAATTACTATTCATCATTGTCTTATATTATACTGCTGTTTTTTCTTGCTTGTTTTTATTATTTTTATCTCGTGTGTGTGTGTGTGTGTGTGTGTGTGTGTGTGTGTTAATTTGCTGGTCTGCTTACGATATAATTCAGAGTAATGGTTCAAGGAAATAGATAGCATAGCAACACTAAGAAAAGGAAGAGAAAGAGGAGGAGGAGGAGGAGGAGGAGGAGGAGGAGGAGGAGGTGGAGGAGGAGGAGGAGGAAGATTAGAACTATGATAAGAACAAGAAAGCGGGAGGAAAGGAAATAGAAACGTGAAAGTTTGTATGAGAGAGAGAGAGAGAGAGAGAGAGAGAGAGAGAGAGAGAGAGAGGCAAACTAAGTACTGAGATGCGTCATGGTGAAAGTAACCATTGTGTGTAGGTCATTACTTGGCCTCTCTCTCTCTCTCTCTCTCTCTCTCTCTCTCTCTCTCTCTCTCTCTCTCTCTCTCTTTCGTTTTCCTTTTTTTTTCTTTTTTCGTTCCTGTTTATATCTTTATTCTTTCTTTCCTAGTTATCAATATCACTTTCTTATCATCAGGCTCATCATCACCATCACCACCACCATCATTAGTCACCATCATCTCTTTTTTAACTACTTTTCTTCTCTTTCTCCCTTTCCTGCATTGCTTTCCCTCTGTCCATATCTCCCTTCCCCCTCCCCCTCCACCCCTCCCACCCCAGGTACCATTATCTTCCCTCCCTGATACTGTTGGTGTCACGTCATTCTTCGCTTCACTGTATTCGTAAGCTTTCACTGCATTATGCTTTGTCTGTCTGTCTGTCTGTCTCTGTCTCTGTCTCTTTCTGTCTATTTCTCTGTTCTTTTTCTCTGTGCCTGTCTCTTTTCTCTCTCTCTCTCTCTCTCTCTCTCTCTCTCTCTCTCTCTCTCTCTCTCTCTCTCTCTCTCTCTCTCTTACCATCTGTTATCGCAAACTTATGCAATATTTTCCTAACCTAATACTAACTGTGTGTGTGTGTGTGTGTGTGTGTGTGTGTGTGTGTGTGTGTGTGTGTGTGTGTGTGTGTGTGTGTGTGTGTGTGTGTGTGTGTGTGTGTGTGTGTGTGTGTGTGTGTGTGAGAGAGAGTGCTTCTGTTGTCCTTTCCTACACAAGCTAACATAACATAACCTCTTACTGCTACTGCTTTGCTCGCTTGCTTGCCTTAACAGTCAGTCAACAGAGAGAAGAGGAGCAGAGGCGCGTGTCGGAAACATCAGCAGAACAGGGGAGGCTGGTAACTGATGCAATAGTCTTGAGAATAAACTGTTGTAGCGAGAAACTTGCTGAGTTGTAATGCATCAGCTGTGTTTTTTAGGAGAATTATGTGGCTTTGTGATGGACTTATATATTGCTTTTATTGCTTATATTGCTTTTATTGTTACTACTACTACTACTATTATTACTACTACTACTACTACTACTACTACTACTACTACTTCTATTGGTACAACTATTGATACTGCTACTACTACTACTACTACTACTACTACTACTACTACTACTACTACTACTACTACTACTACTACTACTTTCTTCTTTAAAACAATTACCTCAAGAATGTGATGTGTGTGTGTGTGTGTGTGTGTGTGTGTGTGTGTGTGTGTGTGATGAATGTGTTATACTACCTGGGCTCATCATCACCTGTGTTTATCTGTGCCCATCTTCCCCCTTCCCCCCACCACCCTAACTCACACCTACACATACGAGTATTTCAGGTACATACATACATACACACACACACACAAACACATACCTACACACACAGCCACACCCCGGGCCTACACACATGCTCACACACGCACACATGCACAAAGCACATCATAACACAACAAACAACACAACAACACAAGAGAACACGGAAGACTTCTACAAGGTGAACCACACTCTTATTACAGCGGCGGTGTGAGCTGCTGTGGTGGTGGTGGTGGTGGTGCTGGTGGAGTGGTGCTGCTGTGGAGGTCATCTAGTGTGTGTGTGTGTGTGTGTGTGTGTGTGTGTGTGTGTGTGTGTGTGTGTGTGTGTGTGTGTGTGTGTGTGTGTGTGTGTTTTTTTTTGTGTGTGTTTGTGTGTGTGGTAATAGTTGTTATGTAGCTTTGTGTGGTTTATTTTTTGATTGTGGTGTTGGTGGTGGTGGTGGTGGTGGTGGTGGTGGTAGTAATGATGTGGTTGGCTGCAATCTTCTCTTAGTTTTGTATTCTTAAGGCCTTTATTTCTTCATCTAAGTAATATATTGAACTTCACATAGATGATAACTCAAAGTGTCACTGATGTTTATTTTTCTTTCAATATTACTGAATCCTTAAACTCATACTAGAATCAGAACCTGTCGAAAGTAAGAGAGATGAGACTCAGAAACTACTGAGAATGCGTTCCTGAGAGTTGCGCCACATTTTCCCAAGCAGGTGCGCACGTACACACCTACGCAGCACGTACTAGTGTCGGGTGTTGGCAAAGGCAGGACTTAGTGTGGGAATGCTTTCAGAGTATCCCAGCGCCTCTCCACCCTTAGACCACAGCAGGGTGGCGTGGGTGGTTAGGTGAGCTTGTGTGGGTGGAAGGTCCTTGCAGCAAGCCTGTTTTACTGCTGAAATATTTGATGCATGATGTGGGTGCCTCTTACAAACTCGTGTATTGATGTATGAGCGTCACTTTTCTCAGAAGTGAATATGAAATGTATGCATTGCTTTTCTTGACAAAAAATGGAAGGTGGAGATCGGTAGCGTGGGTGCAGTAGGGCTGCGGGCTGCATGCTGCGGGATGGCTAGCGGACACTGTAGTAAGGCAATCCAGTGCTACGTCACTACCTGCTCATCCCAGGGCCGGGCGGCGTGGGTCACGCCTCTACATCCTCCCTCGCTAATTAGGACCCACGTCTCCCTGGCCTCTTTTACCTCCGTCTGACCTGCACCGCTCCCGTGCCGTCCAGCGAGGAGCAGAGCCTACGCGGATAGGCATCCTCTGAGGACGAGGGTCGCGGTGGGACGCCCTGGATGTTCGCCACAGGAGCGGAACATCGAGGTGTCGAAGGCCGGGTAAAGGGCAGCAGGCGGCGGCCCGGGGCACCTGGAAAGGCCAGGGTTGTGTGGCTGCTGCCGCTGCATGACAACTTCTGCTTCCCCCTTCACCCTTGTGGCCCGCCGTGCTGCCTGCTGGCCTGGGTTGTTCATGTTCACCTCTTAACGATGGAATCCTGCCGGCGCCAATGTGCGGCTCAGTCTGGCACGCGGGCTTGGGTGCGGAACTGACTCGGGCAAGCCTTTGCTGACAGGCGCAGGAAAATCGTGTGTAAAAACAATTATGTAATTTACGTGCATGTGTTGTGTGACACGATGATCGATTACCTGCCTCTGTAAAGAACTGGAGGCCTCGCCATGTGACGAGGCAGTGACAGACGGTGGGAGTTCCCCATGAGAGCGCGTCGCCAGCCGGTCTGCAGCGCGGCGCTTTACGAGGGCCCTGGCACTTGCGACTGGCACGAAGCGGAGCATGCTGAGGGAGGCACCGCGGCACTTGTACCATGCTGCTTCTGGTGAAGAGCACATTCTTTTATTGATCTCTTGTTTATTTTTCATGTACTTGATTGCATAAGTCAAGAAAAAATGGACAAGACTACCTTGATCTTAACAAGAAGTGGTTTGAAAGTAAGATTTACGTATTTACATATAGTAACAACAGACATGGTGAATGGCACTCCCAGCCGTTCCCGCGTAACGACAGAGAGGATTGTCGCTTCATGTTGCTTCATCCTATGGGTGGCGCGGCCCGCGGCGAGGCCTTCCTTCATTGGAACATTGGTGGAGACATGCTGGGAATTCCAAACATAGGTGTCCGCCACGTGTGCGCGGCTCTATTACTCATGGACACTGTCTGGAATATTAAGAGTATCTGCGTTAAAATTAGCGGTGGAGAATTTCATGCATCCTCATCCACCTAGTTATGAATCAGAGAAATATTGTGATATCCAACAACAACCTTTGCAGCGGTCTGTAGCGGCTTGAGGGTGCGTCTGTGAGAGTCCCGCAAAGCTTGGTTAAAACTTTATCTATCGTGAAGCGTATGGTCAGGCTGACGCATTACAGCAAAGGTTACTGAGTGCAGGAGTGAGTGAGTGTGTGGGTGAGTGGGTGGCTGGGTGGCTGGGTGGGGTGCATGGCTCAGTCTGCAAGTCTCCCCTACGCCAAGTGCCCTTCATGTGTGAAGATGAACGGCTAACACATTCCGAGGCACGTCTGTTGATAGTCACTTCCTCTGAGCGTCGCGGGCGTGCGCGCTGTGTTTGTGTGTTTAGCAAAAGAACGAAAGGTCATATCCATCTCCAGTAATAAATTTTGTATAAACCGGTGAATCAGTCACATTGTTTCTCCTTAAACGCTCGCTCATCACAGAAACAAGAAAACCTAGTCAAGGTATACATGACTTTTTTCCACTTACTGCTCACGATGATACGAGGGAATGGGTGAATTGTAAGGGACAGGAATGGGAAAAGTACACGTGGAAAGGAAGATAGATAGATATATAGGAGGTGAGGGTTAGCAATGTACTGGCCGTAAGGAAAGTTAGGAGTGGCAGGAAGCGGAACTGAGTGTCGAGAGAGGAGGAAGGATGATGATGTGACACGACGCCGTCTGCAATGGCTCAGTGAGAACCTGTTACACACACACACACACACACACACACACACACACACACACACACACACACACACACACACACACACACACACGATGCATTGTCTCGCTTCACATCACCTTGTCTCGTGGCCGCAGGAACACCTTGCCCACCTGTCTCCTGAACCACATCCAGGTGACACGAGGCGTGGGAATTACACATTACACGAGTATTGCCAAACGGAGCTTAATGATGCACCTCGTCACGGCCACGTTCAGCCGGCCTTGGAGGTGGTGGTGGTGGTGTTGGTGGTGGGGTTGATGGTGTGGTTGGCTATACATCCGGGGAAGTGGAAAGCGTGGATTAAGTCACACAATCCACAGCGTCCACATTATCTGTTAATTTCATTTAGTTCATTCTCGCCTGTTGGTTTTGAGAACGTAAACAAAAAGAATGGAAGCTACAAATAGCCAGTAGACGTACGCGCGGAAGTCACTGTGTAAGCAAGGGAAACATAGAGAAAAAGAAGAAGTTGGCTCATTTAGTTCCGGATGTGTCTTAATACTTGGCTTCTGAAACAATCCAAGTAATAGGAAAGAGAGATAGTGAAACAAAGAGACTTTCCAGAGTTTGCTTGTGAAAGGATTGGTTAGCTCTCGCATTACACTAGTGAGGGATGTGTGTGTGTGTGTGTGTGTGTGTGTGTGTGTGTGTGTGTGTGTGTGCGACATAGAAAAGACAAAGAAATAACTGAACTGAAATGCACAAGATCAAATTTCACATAAAAAGTAAAAATTAAAGAAATCCATTTTTTTCACGTATATCTTAGCCGAGTCGAATTATGATCATACATGTGGCTGTACATATGAATTTAGATATAAGTGACATGTGTGTGCATCCGAGCGGTACGTGTCCAGGCATGTCCTCCGTCACCCAGTTGCATCCTCCACTGACCCATTGACTCGTGTTAATTTGTTCTACTCTCACATCCGTGTCACGACGCATCACCGGAGGGCCTTAAGTAACTCCTTCTAGGGCGAGCAGGAAGCAAGACTCACTAGCACACATGGAGGAAAGAGAGAGAGAGAGAGAGAGAGAGAGAGAGAGAGAGAGAGAGAGAGTAAGAGTGGATTATCATTACCTAAATTTTTATGTTTTCTCACTCTTTTTCTCACAATTGCACATTTTCGCCTCACTTCCCTAACTGATGCATTACCTCACTGAGCATTTGAAGGTTCCGTCTAGACCTGACGAGAGGAAGGAGGAAGGAGGAAGAGGAGGAGGAGGAGGACAAGTCGACGAGGACAAGGTAGATGAAGGAAAGACATGGAAATGGTAAAGAAAAGAGAACAGAAGGATGAACGATGATGTTTAATAGTGAGAGGAGAAAGGAAGACCTTGTTCTGAGGAGGGAGGAAGAAGGAAGGGACTGTGAAAGGAACTTGGACGAAAGAAAGAGGTGGCAATGAGGAGAGAGAGAGAGAGAGAGAGAGAGAGAGAGAGAGAGAGAGAGAGAGAGAGAGAGAGAGAGAGCACAAGAAAGAATGTCATGAAAGTTAGACGAAAGGATGAAACTGATAATGCAAGAGGAGAGGAAGAGAAGGAGGGAGAAGCTGTGAGAGAGGAAGATCTTGGTGAGAGTGAGACCGTTCGTTCTATGGCGCCAAACTGCGAGGTTAATAATTGTGAGGTTGGGGGTTGTCGGGGCCTAGAGGACTGGAAATCTCCCCGCTGCAACATTCCTCTAACGGTGTGTTCAGACCACGAGACTCCCCGAAGGCCGTGTTAACTTGTACGTGTTAGCGGCTCGACGGCCCTGAGGCGACGGGAGCCTTAGCCAAGCACTCAGTAAGGATCTATGTCTCACGGGACGCCTGCACTTACTAGCTACGGACGCGCGCCACCACTGTATTGCCGCCGCTGCAACCGAATCTAGTTCCTATAGACAGGAAATAGTTGTCGCCACATGTCACTGCTGAGTTCAGAGGCGTGATCCATGTTGTCATGACGCCCTCTCAGCACGTCTCAGCCACTATATTACTACTACTACTAACATCAATAACAATAACAGCAACAATAATAATAACAATATTACTACTACTACTACTACTACTACTACTACTACTACTACTACTACTACCAAGAACAATAACAGCAATAATAATAATAACAATATTACTACTACTACTTCTACTACTACTACTACTACTACT
>NC_059268.1:12991683-13006683 GCF_017591435.1 Portunus trituberculatus | reverse complement strand
AGCTTCAAAACGTGTAGTGCATTTATTTAAATCTGCTAAAACTAATCGAAAGGTAATGAATAGAAATATCACAATCCTTTTTTTTCAGTGGTGTTATAATCCTGGCTAATCTATCACTAGAATCATGAAAACAGCCTTCAAAACCCAAGTAACTTTAATTAACTTGATTCTCACGGGTGTCTCTCCGTCATCAATGGTGTAGAATCCTCGTCAACTAGAATCACGAAAACAGCCTTGGAAACCCGAACATCTACAGTAACCTTCAATAGAACTTGTCCAGCGAATTAACAGTAAAGACTAGACAACGCAGCTTTTCAGAACACGGTCACACGCCCCCTCACACCAAGACTGCCCGCCTGCCCACCCTCCTGTCCGCACCGGCCGCGCGCACAAAGGAACACATTAGCAGATCGAATGAGTGACCTTTGTTAGTCTTGGGACATGAAGTAAAAACGACCCTCAGAGACAGGCGTCCAAGGCCTCCCACACACACACACACACACACACACACATGCGCGCGGCAGGCTGTAGCAGGGTCGGGCAGGCTGAGGCCCCAAGAAGGTCTCGGTCAACCTATTTCTTACGAGAGAGAGAGAGAGAGAGAGAGAGAGAGAGAGAGAGAGAGAGAGAGACAGACAGACAGACAGAGAGAGACAGAGAGAGCAGACCTATTGACTGTTTGTGATAAACTACACTTTCCAATCTAAAATAAGAGTCATAGGATGGTAAATGAGAGAGAGAGAGAGAGAGAGAGAGAGAGAGAGAGAGAGACCCTGACTCCTGCCCCTGCTACTTTTACCCTGGGCACGGCTGAGGAAAGGGAGCCTCACTGAAGATCGAGGCCAAGGGAGTTACTCTTGGTGAGGCGTGCCGGGCTTGGCTGGGCTGAGAGGCGAGGTGCGCACGTCAACCTCACCTCCTCTCCTCCTCTCACCCCATACCGCAGTCTTGGGGGTTCCTATGAGGCGATCTGCGTCTTCTCTCCCTAACGCACTAAGAGGCTTTCAAGGGGACAAGTAACGCATGGAGCAGCAGGAAAATCAAGCTGTTTTTCTTGTATTTTTTATGATATTACAGTTAGCAGGAAGTTGAGTTCTTTCTTACACTTGTTGAATCTGGTGGGCTGAGAAATATGCAGTGCTTCTGTAAATTTGAATGGTGGCGCAGGCAGGGAGAGGGTCGCGTGCTGGGGAGGTGACGGGGCTGGCGGTGTGGGGGAGGTGCGGGGAGCAAGAGCGAGTGAAAGGGAGACCTGGAGGGTAGGAGGACGGGCCGCAGGGTCAATGACTGAGTGACACCGACCCTGGACAGGCGAGGTACAGTGCCATGGCCTCTGTTGCCTCATACCCTGACCTCTCTCTCTCTCTCTCTCTCTCTCTCTCTCTCTCTCTCTCTCTCTCTCTCTCTCTCTCTCTCTCTCTCTCTCTCTCTCTCTCTCTCTCTCTCTATCTATCTATCTATCTATCTATCTATCTTTCTTATTCTGTCCAGTAGACAAATCATTCTTCGTGTCCCTGAGAGAAGCATGCAATAGTCAGCTCACTTTTGGGGGTGTGAGCTGGTGGCGTGTTGGCAGGCGACAACAGTGGCAGCAACAGGTGGAGCAACGTGGTGGTGGTGGTGGTGGCGGCAGCAGCGGCCCTCCGTGTCAAGTGAAAGGCTGCGGCGGCGGGGTCATTGCTCCCTCGTCGGTGCCTCTCACTGCGCTAACTCTGCCACGTTCACGTTCACTGTCAGGTCGGTTGCTCATGCGCTCTTTGGCTCACTCACTCACTCGTTTCTCACTTGCTTGTTCCGCCACCCACGCCCTCACCTAGCAGCAAAGGTTCACACACACACACACACACACACACACACACACACACACACACACACACAGGTCCCGTCACGCGTGCTGCCTTACTTTCTCTCCAGCACGCCGCGGCACATCTCGATAATGCTATGTGATTACAGGGGAAAGACGCGAGGATGGGCCACGGTTTAGACACTACAGACACTTGCGCAAGCGTGAAGAGCCACCCAGCGCCGGCCACCTTGAGCCAGCGTGCGGGGCGGCTGGCTGGTGGACAGGGAGAGGGGAGGCACGGGATGTAGGGTTGGATGAGGTACAAGGAGGGATGACGGATGGTTCCCAGCACGATATAGCCTCTCAGTGTAGGCTGATTAGCGTTCATATAACCTTCAGACAACCCATGCCAAGCTACCCACACCCCAAGGCCCACCTGACCCTTACCATCTTGACCCAGAAGGGCTATATGGATACATCTGAGCATAAGATCCCTAATTTTTTTTGCGTCCCCTGTGCATTAGTGAACCCTCGGCAGGTATTTCTGTGGCGGTGCGAGTAGTGACAGGAAGGGTGAAGCTGGGATGTAGTTTTGTCTTCTGCAGCAGGGGTGACTCGTGAAGCTATGCAGCATGCTCGGGGTAATAAATAGACGTGTGGCCCCTTTCCCTAAGCTAGTTTTTTCCCCACTTTCATGTTTTTTTTTCCTTTTTCTCTTTTTTTGCGGCAAGAGCTCAGAGCAGCGTTAAGGTATTGTGATAGCCGCCCTGGTCACTGTAGCATGAGAGAGGGATATTGTGCCACTAAGTTCTTATATTACCTTGTTACTCCTTACTTTTTTTTCCTTGTTCCTCATCTTCCCTTCCTTCTTCCATTCCCTCAACTCATCACACTGAAAATAAAGGCAACGTGTAGACAGGTAGAAAATAAACAGAGGTATTGTCACTACTTTCCGCCCTTTCATCCTTTTCTTTCATTCATTCACTCACCACGTCATCATCAGAGCTAAGTTGACGTATAGAAGTGTAGACAACAGTGCTTAGAAAGTGAGCAGAGACAGAGGCCTTGAACAAACCTGCCTTAGCTTTACGACTGAGAAACTGTTTGCTTACAGTCACAACACCTTGGACTGAACTATCGCCTGTCGCTTCCTTACCTTTACCTATGACTTAGCGACTTACGACTGGCCACTACTGCCTGCTTGCTCCTCGAGGTGATCTGTTGAAGGGGGATGACGAGGAAGAAGAGGAGGAGGAGATGAAGAAGGAGGAAAGGAGGAGTAGGAGTAGGAAGAGAAGTTAAATTAGGAGGATTATAACGACGACGACGACGACGAGGAGGAAGAGGAGAAGGAGGAGAAGGAAGAAGAAGAGGAGGAGAAGGAGAAACAGGAACAGGAACAGGAATATCCAGGGGCAAAAGTGGCAGTAGTAGGAGGAGGAGGAGGAGGAGGAGGAGGAGGAGGAGGAGGAGGAGGAGGAGGAGTTAGATGGCGTCGATAATAAATGAAATAACTGACACATTGTAATTACCTGGTTCACCTCGCCGTTCACCTTTCACCTCTCGGCGCCTGGCCAGCGGTAACACACGTAGCATGGACCTTAGGGTCAATTCCGGGAGTCTTAAACCAACACGTGTTCTGCCCGTCTCCAATACCCACCTGTCTCCTTCCCCGTCGTGACTGTGTTTGTGTTTGTGTGTGTGTGTGTGTGTGTGTGTGTGTGTGTGTGTGTGTGTGTGTGTGTGTGTGTGTGTGTGTTTAGAAAATTATATAATGCCCACACACAATGAGAAGAAAAAAAAGGAAATAGAAAGCAATAAATATGGAAAAATTATAAAAAGAGACAAAAAACAGGTTTCTATTTTAAACTTGTGAACACCTAAGTGAGTGTGGAAAGAAGGAATTAGAGAAAAAATAAAAGGAAAGAAAGGAAAGCCATATCATTTTCTTTTATCTTTTATCTTTTAATGACGACTTATATCACTTTCATCATCTTTTCTTTACTTGTTTTTATTTTATGGACGTAGTAAAAGGAAAATCTTTGAATTCGGACAAAAAATAGCTTAGATTATGGGGAAACGAGAGAGAGAGAGAGAGAGAGAGAGAGAGAGAGAGAGAGAGAGAGGAAAATAACAGAATAGCAACACGCGCGCAATCTGTCAAGCTGCACACGAGAACCATCATCATAATTATAGGAGATGTCTTGAGGGAGACTTAGGTGGTTGGTCACTTTCACTGTGCCACACCAGACGCCAGCTGCTGCCTCGCGTCATGCACCTCCCGCCCACCGCCGTGAAGAGGGGCTGAGGAGGGGTGTGGGTGCTGGAGCGTAGATGGGTAAGGAATAAGGAATAGGGAGTGAAGAGGAGGCGGGACACGGAGAAAGAAGGAAAGTTATCTTGATCTGTGTGTGTGTGTGTGTGTGTGTGTGTGTGTTTGTTAGCATCTGAATCATCGTTTTTCCCTTGCTTTTCTTCTTCTTCCCTCTCCTCTTCTTCTTCTTCCTCCTCCTCCTCCTCATATTAATTTTGTGATATATATATATATATATATATATATATATATATATATATATATATATATATATATATATATATATATATATATATATATATGTATGTATGTATGTATGATGAGAGAGAGAGAGAGAGAGAGAGAGAGAGAGAGAGAGAGAGAGAGAGAGAGAGAGAGAGAGAGAGAGAATAACGTGCCTCGGTTCCACTTGACGTCTCTACACTTTCTTTCTTCCCTCGGCTTCTAATCTGCTCTTCTTTGGCTGTGCATTGCCGTAACAGAGAGTGACACAGCACCTTCACCGGTACTGCTTGTCTCCCTTCTTTCCTCCTTCCCTCCAGCACTCTCTTCTTCCCTCCTTCCGGCCTCCTTCAGTCTGTCTCTCTTCTTTCCTTCCTTATTTTTCTACCATGCATCATTCCTACAGCTTCCTCCTTACTTTCTATGTCTCTCCTCGTCTCTTTCCTTTTCTTCTCTTTTTATGCACTACATTTCTGCTTCTCACAACTCATAACTTCCCGTCTCCTTCATCTTTAAACGTGACTCGTGTCCTACATATGAAATGATCTCCTCCTCCTCCTTTTCTCACTTCCTCATCCTCGTCTTCTTCCTCCTTCTTATCCTCATCTTCGTCTTCGTATACTAATTCACAGTTTCTTCAGTTTTTCCTTTGCATTTTTGGGTATCACTAGTTTATATTGTGCTTATTTGTGATGTTCGGCAGTCTAGAAGCTTATATTTTGCCTCGTTTTTTTGTTTTTTATTACCATATCTCATTTTGTTACCTTATCTCTTGTCTCTGGGATTTTTTTTTTACTTCCCGTTGTTGTATCTTTGCAGTAAGTTGTCGTACGTATGCATACAGACCAAGTAAAGCGTCTATATGAAGCTTTATGATACTTGATAAGGATTCTACATCATCTGCTGGGGAGAAACACAAACAGACATCCAAGCACACAAACACAAATTCCTTACTAATCTTCGTGGCCTTGGTAAACAGTCATGATGAGGAACCAGTTTCAAAATACATGCCAACAAGTTTTCCTTTTAGTAACGTAATTAGAGATAAAACTTAGCAAGAAAGAAGAAAAATATTATGATAACCCGCCGTTCAATATGTGTGGCCTTGAAACATTAGCAGTCCTTACGAGAGAGCAAAAAGTTTGAAATGTTTACGTCTCTCTAAGGTCAATGGTGCTTCGATAATCTACAGAGCGCTGCAAATAAGGCTGTAGTTTATTAGTTTCTTTTAATATCGCCGGTAAACTACAAGGGGTGAGAAAATAAGAAAAAGGTGATTATCTTTCTTGTTACTTTTTTCCTTGTTGAGCACATGTGTATTAATAAGAAAACTCTCTCTCTCTCTCTCTCTCTCTCTCTCTCTCTCTCTCTCTCTCTCTCTCTCTCTCTCTCTCTCTCTCTCTCTCTCTCTCTCACTGGCCTCGATTATGCTTACACACTTTTTGTCTTGTGATTTTTTTTTATCATAACGGAAAAGAAAAAAGAAAAACTGGAATGCGGAAAAGGATTTGCTTGTTGTGTTGTGTGTATGGCCGCTAGTCTTGACCCTGGCCTCCTCTTTCTTCGCTTCAGACTACTACTACTTCTGCTACTGTTCCTCCTCCTCCTCCTCCTCCTCCTCCTCCTCCTCCTACTACTACGACTTCTACTGCTGCTACTACCACTACTACCACCACCACCGTCATTACTTTTATTATACCACTACACACAAAAACCACGCAAAAAAATCATGCCTTTTCCACTCTCTCTGTCTCTCACACACACTTACCACGTACTCACACGCATTAACTCTTACTTACAAACACTCATCATCCTTACACGTGTCTTTCCTGCCCTCCTGCAAAAACAAAAACACAGCAACACCCCACTATCACCTCCACGAGTCTCCCCGTCCCTCTCCCTCCTCGCAGTCTGTTGCGTCATATGGCCCGGGGAGGGTGTGGTATTCGGCGCACGTCACAACATTCAGGATACCGCACAGGAGAACCACAAAAAGAAGAGATATGCGAATGTTTTTGTTTTAATGTTTTTTTTATGAGTTTCTTTTGAGATGTTGAGTTGTAAGAGAAATAAATGTTTAGTTATAGATAGATGAATAGATAGTTGACAGATAGATAAGTACAATGGTAGATATATAAACAGATAGGTAGAGAGTTAGACTGATTAATTGATAGAAACTGAACTCATGTCATACAAAGCACAGTCATAAATACTCTCTCTCTCTCTCTCTCTCTCTCTCTCTCTCTCTCTCTCTCTCTCTCTCTCTCTCTCTCTCTCTCTCTCTCTCTCTCTCTCTCTCTCTCTCTCGTGGGGGTAGGGCATGTGTTCGGCGCGTGACTTTTTCGACTACCAAGAGATAAAAGTAAGTAGTAATGCGAAAAAATCTTACATAAATAAATACATAAATTGCTTTCTTGCCACGTGGGGATAAACCTCCATGTAAAGCCTCGTGACACTCTCTCTCTCTCTCTCTCTCTCTCTCTCTCTCTCTCTCTCTCTCTCTCTCTCTCTCTCTCTCTCTCTCTCGAGTAATAGTTGTTGTTAGCAGTGGTGGTGGTGGTGGTGGTGGTGGTGGTAGTGGTTGTAGTGGTGTTGGTGGTCGTGGTAGTGGTGGTGGTGGTGGTTAGTATTCTTCCTCCATTTTTTTCCTTCTTTACCTTCCATATCGCAAAATAACCTGCAGTCTGTGTGTGTGTGTGTGTGTGTGTGTGTGTGTGTGTGTGTGTGTGTGTGTGTGTGTGTGTGTGTGTGTGTGTGTTCGTTCTTCCATTGTATTGTGTTCTCTTTCCATCTCTCAATCTCTTTTTTTTTTTCTTTTTTTTCTTCTTTTTATCTTCACACGTTTATTTTTCTCTCTTCTCTTCTTTGCGTGTTCTTTATTCTTTTCCTGTTTATCCGTTTACTTCTCTTTCCTTTTCCATCCTTCTCCTGTTCTTCATTCGTCTCCTCTCTCTCTCTCTCTCTCTCTCTCTCTCTCTCTCTCTCTCTCTCTCTCTCTCTCTCCTCTTTTATTTCATCCTTCTTTCTCTGTCTCTTTTATTTTTTTTATCATTACTATCACCCCTTCCTCTCAACCTCTCCGCAATTTTCCATTCCATTATCTTCTTTCCTTTTTCTTCTCCATCACTTTACTTTTTTCCTTTTCCCTAACTGATATTCTCCTCCACTCTCCTCGTTACTCGCTTTCTTCACGTATTCTTCACACCTACCCATTCTCCTATTTCAAGCTACAACTTTCTCTCGCCTCACCTTCTCGGCGAACAAAACAAGAAGTAGTTTAGTTTGCTGATTTTCTGACTCACGAATTGTGTTGGCAGGAGTAGGAAGAACCAACAGTACTTTCTCGATTTCTGTGTGTCTGTTTATGTGTCCGTCTGTGTGCGTGTGAGGGGGAGAAAGTGGAGAGTGACGGAAGTGACCCCTGCTCCTCTTAAGTGTGTGACCTGGCTTGTTAAGAGTCACGGGTCACGAGTCTCGGGTCACTTGGGAACGGGAAGGTGTGTGCAGTGAAGTGAAGGGATTGTAACCAGAGAGAAAAACGAAAGAAAAGACAAAAAAAAGAAAGTGAAAGAGTTAAGACTGAAAATTACTATTAGAGAGAGAGAGAGAGAGAGAGAGAGAGAGAGAGAGAGAGAGAGAGAGAGAGAGAGAGAGTATTGCTAAGTCTCACTACCCTAATTCAACGTAACTTATACCTACCTACCTACCTCCCTCTCTCCCTCTTTCTCTCCCTCCATCCAACCCTCTCTCCCTCCTTCCCTCCATCCCCCCCTCTCCTTCCTTCTAGCTATCCCTCTCACTCTGTCTTGCTTCCAGAGAGAGAGAGAGAGAGAGAGAGAGAGAGAGAGAGAGAGAGAAGTAGGGGAAGCGTTGCTGACCCCATTAGCTCACCGCTTACCCCGATCCTCCTCCTCCTCCTCCTCCTCCTCCTCCTCCTCCTCCTCCTCCTCCTCCTCCTCCTCCTCCTCCTCCTCCTCCTTCTCCTTCTCCTTCTCCTTCTCCTCCTCCTCCTCCTTACGTTCGTCCTTTTGTCCTTCTCTTCCATCTTCTTCCTTAAAAAATGTAATCTCTCTCTCTCTCTCTCTCTCTCTCTCTCTCTCTCTCTCTCTCTCTCTCTCTCTCTCTCTCTCTCTCTCTCTCTCTGCATCCTCGTGTCCTAGATTTACGCCTGCTACGTAATTCTCTTCTTCCTCCCCTCCTTCCTCCCCTCCCTTCTCTCCCTCCACCTCTCCGTCCCTCCCATTAGGTCCTCCTGTCCTCTATCCTCACCTCCCTTGTACTGGTTCCTCTTTCTCTTCCTTTTTTTGTTTCTTTAGTTTTCTGCTCTTTTTATTATTGTTTATATTTTGTGTGTTTTACTAGGTTTTGATGGGAGAGTGTGTGTGGTTTGGTTTCCTTAGTAGTAGAAGTAGTAGTAGTAGTAATGGTAGTGTGTGTGTGTGTGTGTGTGTGGGTTTAGTACGTATATGTGTATTTGCATGTCATCTGTCTGTGTCGCCGGCTAGCATCGTTGGGGCGTGAGTAAGAGAGTATGTGTGGTTTGGTTTCCTTAGTAGTAGTGGTAGTGGTAGCGTGTGTATCTGTCTGCGTGTAGGGTTCATATGTGTGTCTGTCTGATGTCTGTCTGTTTGTGTCGCCGGCTAGCATCGTTGGGGCGTGAGTAAGACTGTGTGGTGTGGGGAGAGTTGCGTCATCACCAGATCAAGCCAGCAGGAGCAGCAGGGGGCTTGGTATCTTCTCTGGACCTTGGAAAAATAAAGATTGAATGCTCGCTGCCCTCACCTGTCCGCGGGAAGACGAACCTGTCTCGATGATATCACCTGGGGAACTAAACATAAGATAACGAAACCAAGGGAAGCTGTATAAACCTATCAGGTCTGCCTACGTATCTTCACTTTATCTAGCTTATCTTTTTTTCAACTCTATTAAATATCTCTGATTATTGAGTTTATTCCATTCATATACCACTCTCTGAAAGAACCAGTTCCTTTCTATGTCCTATTTTTCAGTCTAAATTTATCAAGCTTGCACATTTTATTTCCTTTCACCTCGCTATCACTGAGATCCAATTTCTTTTATCTTTCTCGCTATACAATTTTCCTATAATTTGGACACTTACTTTCCTGTTCGCCTCACACTAACTACTATCATCATACATCTCAGCATATTTTTTCACTATCCCTTCTTTTCATCCTATCTCTACACTATCACCGTGACCCCCACAGTACCTCACCATCCCATCTTCACTGTATTATTCTCCTCCTCCCTATCGCTACCACTATCACCTGTTCTTTGCTACCTGATACCATCTAACTCAAGGCCACCACTGTCTCCCCTCCTCTTCCCCTCGCTCTCACAGCCTCCACTCCTCTCCTCCCTACCCTCTTCCTCTTCTTACTCCTCGTGAAAGTTGCCCTTCTAGATCTCTCGTTGTCCATATCGCTGTCAGGCGAGATTCAAGGGTTCCTCTCTCTCTCTCTCTCTCTCTCTCTCTCTCTCTCTCTCTCTCTCTCTCTCTCTCTCTCTCTCTCTCTCTCTCTCTCTCTCTCTCTCTCTCTCTCTCTCTCTCTCTCAGCAGGCCTTTGTTTGAGTCTCCTCCTCCTCCTCTTCCTCCTCCTCCTCCTCCTCCTCCTCCTCCTCCTCCTCCTCCTCCTCCTCCTCCTCCTCCTCCTCCTCTCCTCCTCCTCCTCCTCCTCCTCCTCCTCCTCCTCCTCCTCCTCCTCCATGCTCTATCATCTCCTTCACGTCCCTCTCTTTCTTCCCCTCCTCCTCCTCCTCCTTCCCTCAGTTTAAACCACGTGCCCCATACTGGTTAGACATGTAGGTGTGTGTGTGTGTGTGTGTGTGTGTGTGTGTGTGTGTGTGTGTGTGTGTGTGTGTGTTAAAGGCACCCATATTTCTTTACCTATAACTTGCCTCCACTCACCACTAACTCTCTCTCTCTCTCTCTCTCTCTCTCTCTCTCTCTCTCTCTCTCTCTCTCTCTCTCTCTCTCTCTCTCTCTCTCTCTCTCTCTCTCTCTCTCTCTCTCTCTCTCTCTCTCTCTCTCTCTCTCTCTCAGACCTTGGTTAACTGTAAATCGAGTTGCTTTCCGCCGTCACGGTTTGTATGTGTGTGTGTGTGTGTGTGTGTTTTATTATGTTGGCGGAGGTTGGTCCCGTCCTGCCCTCACCTCTCTCTCTCTCTCTCTCTCTCTCTCTCTCTCTCTCTCTCTCTCTCTCTCTCTCTCTCTCTCTCTCTCTCTCTCTCTCTCTCTCTCATCTATCTATCTATCTATCTATCTCTGTTTGTTTCCTTTGTCATTATTATTATTATTATTATTATTGTTATTAATCGTTAATCTACCTTATAAGAAAGAGAGAGAGAGAGAGAGAGAGAGAGAGAGAGAGAGAGCTACACTTGGCGATGGTGCAAAACTCAGTGTAAGGAGAAAGTCGCACTGCCATTATACAGTCGCTGGTTCAACTTTCTACGGTGTGTGTGTGTGTGTGTGTGTGTGTGTGTGTGTGTGTGTGTGTGTGTGTGTGTAAGGAGAAGAAAGGATTGTAATAGCAGTAGTAGGTAGTAGTAGTAGTAGTAGTAGTAGTAGTAGTAGTAGTAGTAGTAGTAGAAGTATATGAACGTGGAGGAGGAGGAGGAGGAAGAAGAGGAAGAGGAAGAGGAAAAGGAGGAGGAGGAGGAGGAGGAGGAAGAAGAAGAAACGGAGTGGAGGTGGAGGTGGAGGTGAAAGAAGAGTAGAAGGTGGAGGAGGAGGAGGAGAAGGAGGAGGAGGAGGAGAAAGAGGAAGGGGAAGGGGTAGTGATGATAGTGGATGTGGTGGTGGTGGTGGTGGTGGGGGTAGAAGAGTGGTGGAGGAGGGTTGGGGGGGGTAACAAGTGAAAGTGGTGGTGCACATAGGTGAGTGACCGACCACACACACACACACACACACACACACACACACACACACACACACACACACATGATACGAATTGCTGTTATCATTATATATTATTTTTACCTCCAGCTTCAATTTTTGCACTCATCAACGTGTGTGTGTGTGTGTGTGTGTGTGTGTGTGTGTGTGTGTGTGTGTGTGTGTGTGTGTGTGTTACTTTTCCCCGTTTAGAATGTTCACACAGGTTTTTGTTTCATTCTCTTGATTTTTTTCCTCTTTTTTATTTCTTTTCTTGTACGTTTTGTTTCCCTTCTCTTTCCTCCACTACCACCACCACCACCACCACCACCACCACCACCACCACCACCACCACCAGCCATGAGCGTCCTCGACCTAACCATTCACAAGCCCACTCACCCATGACCTGCTTGTGGCCTCTCTCTCTCTCTCTCTCTCTCTCTCTCTCTCTCTCTCTCTCTCTCTCTCTCTCTCTCTCTCTCTCTCTCTCTCTCTCTCTCTCTCTCTCTCTCTCTCGACAATCATTCTACCTCTTCCTGCTATTTTTTTTTCCTCGTTCACTTCCTATTTCTTCTTTTTTTCATCACTCATTTACTGCTACCAATTAATTCCACTCGTATGTGTCCCTGTGTTTCCTCCTCCTGTGTTTCTTACCCTAGCGGCTGATGGCTTTAAAGATGGCTGCCACTTATTCTTAGTAATCTTGCTCATACATAAAGTCAGTCAGTATTCGTGGATGGTCGTAGTGATCTTTCTTCAGTACTATAACACCTTTTTATATTCATTCTGCTTAGTACTTGGTGATTTAATACAGCTTAATAGAATAGTAAAGACTCTGGCTATTAATCTGAGCTTCTATATAGACCCTTCTTAATGTAAATAAAATCGTCTAATTATGCCCAAAACTCATAGTAAAAATGCGTTCCAGTACTGAAAGGATTAATTTGCGTTTCTATTTCGAATGGTAATGGATCTTGTTTTTTTTTTTATTTATTTTTTCTATCGTTAGTTTGTTTTTTAGAGTGACGCGTGGGAGGATATGTTAGGAATCTCTCACTGTTTCGTCACTCATAAATAAACTATCCAGGTAATTTTTCTAGGATTTTTGTGGGATTTGTTTATTTGGGGAATGGCTTTCTCTTCTATTCTTGTTGCTTTCAATGCTTTCTTGTGTATCTGCTTTTTTGGGGGGAGTTTCTTAAGATAAAGACTAAAGAGAGGGATAGTTTTTTTTATAATTGGTTGCCTTTGAATTGTCAACATAAAAGTCATCTCACCTCTTTCGGCTTTTTAAAATGAGAATTAAAACAAGGACGAGTTCTTTCATCTATTATCCGTAAAGTTGAAAATTGGCTTATGTAGGTTGTGAAGGTAACAAACGATATACAAGTTTTGGTATCTGATCTTCCACACTTTCACAAATAAGGGGTCTAGTAGATAACCTGTTCTTACTTCCATTGCGTTCTATGTTTTCCTCCACTTTAAGCTTTCTGATCTACTGACATACTCATCACAAAACTAAATAGACTCAACAAACTGAAGAAAATACCGAAATACAGTAAACTACACTCACTACCATTGTGTTTGGTTACCTTTAGTTTCAAGTTCTCTAATCTACTGACAGTCTTCTGAAAAATCGTGTTTCTCAATAGAGCAGGAACCATAAAACTATACGACAAATACTTAGCACATTATGAGTGAGTGCTTTATGTTGCTCACTTGCTCGGCTACCTTCGCCAGCCAGCGTGACAGGCAACAATCGAACACGTCCAAACGGAAAGTATGTAATGTGAACACTTTCTATCTTAAGCTGAGGCGAGGGAAGGAGTGCGTGGAGCGTGGCGGAGTGAGAGTGTAGAGGAGGAAAGTGTGTGTGTGTGTGTGTGTGTGTGTGTGTGTGTGTGGCAGGGGTGGGAGGATGGGAGGGGAAGTATAAAAGTATGAGTGGTCAGGTAGTAGTAGTAGTAGTAGTAGTAGTAGTAGTAGTAGTAGTAGCAGCAGTAGTAGTAGTAGTAGTAGAAGTGTGGTACCCAATGACAATGACCACAGTTGGGATAAGGGAAGAGAGCAAGAATATATAAAAGTAGTACTGTGAAGCAAGGCAGGATGAGAGAAGGAGAGATGGAGGCACTGAGGAAGGCACAGTACGGGGTGGAGATGCTTATAGTAGTGATGGTAGTGGTGGTGGTAGAGGCAGTGAAGGGGGGAGAAGGGCGAAGTGCGTGTTCGTACCCAACCGGAACTGGTAACGCTAAGTGATGGAGTGCTTGTGAAGACGAAGACCTTAGAAACACAAATTAACACAAAGGGAGAACAAACAGCAGCATATCTACCCTTTGCTGGGCTGTTAGTGATGGCAAAGTAGTTTAAAATTAAGATATACAGGAGGATGGAGTGCCCAGGTAGTGACTCGTTGGTGGAGACTTCAAAGAGACAGTAACACGGTATCCTGGCTCGTGTTGCTCCTACAGAGACTACTTAGTATTATGTAAGAGCACCTGCTTTGAAATTTTCACTCTCCTACCAACGGTAAACTTGTATAAGCTTCAGGATCATAACTCCGCCCTATCAGATTGAAGCAAGCACGTTTGAATAAAAAAAAATGTAAGTAATAGATGTGGAGTAAATGTATATGGAACTGTGTGTTTGGCCTCTTCAGTTCCATTTGCTGTATTGAGTCTTTGTGTGAGTGTAATGTTTAGTGTATGAGAGGAGAAAAGTAAGTCATGAGGAGAGTTGTAGCAATGAGAGACTAATGACGATAAGCCTTTGTGTTTGTAAAGTCTATCGTCTTATACTCTCTCTCTCTCTCTCTCTCTCTCTCTCTCTCTCTCTCTCTCTCTCTCTCTCTCTCTCTCTCTCTCTCTCTCTCTCTCTCTCGGCACAAAAGGGAGAATGGAAAGTTGAATGATATGGTAGAATATCAAGTGCTGGTGTTACATTACACACACACACACACACACACACACACACACACACACACACACACACACACACACACACACACACACACACACACACACACACACACACACACACACACACACACACACACACAATTTTCCCACTATTATCACCTGTATATCCGCGTGGCTTCGGTTTCCCTGAAGCTGAAGGTCGAGGGAAGCTTTCTGGGTATAGAACACAATAAGGTGCGGGTCTCGTCCCCACTAGTATCTTCCACCCTTTCCTCCACAACCTTGCTCCTCTCAACCTGAATCCCCCCCGCTGTCCCGCAACACCCGCAGGTCACTCCCAGGGTAGGCTATCCTTGAGATGTCACTGATACACCTTCACACCGCCCCCAAGCACGCCAGAGTCCAGGGTATAGCAGGCGCAGTGCCAAGGAAGAACTCAACTCCTTATCGTCACGGCCCGTTGCATTTTGAGGCTCGTGTTTGAGTCTCGCCTTCGCTCCCAGTTTTTGTTAAGCTTTAGACATGCATGTTGGCTTTTTATTTTTCACTCGGCAAGTTTTCGGTGCGTAGATTGCTGACAATGGCGTATATGGCGGCAGTGTGTACCCCACGTTAGGTGAGGTGAAGTGAGGTGCGGGAATTGGCGAAGAGGTTACGTACTTAGCTACCTATGCGTGGCTCTCACAGGTGCGGGCGAGGGCTTGTGTCCCAGACGTGCGAGGATTTACGGAGGGGAAGGAATTGTTGTGATGGTCTGAGGTTTGTAGTTATGAGAAAGGAACTGTCGTGAAAATTAAAGGCTTTCTCCCGGAATCTTCACTGCCAAACGGAAATGTAATCATGAGAAAGGAATCGCAGTGAAAGA
>NC_059268.1:12966683-12986683 GCF_017591435.1 Portunus trituberculatus | reverse complement strand
AGAAGATACCATAGCAGTCCTATTGTGCAGCAAACTTACATCTCTACAATATATAAAGCTGTAGAAGAGAAAAAGCAGTAGTTTTCATATTATAAATTTAAACAAACCTTGAACAGAACCATTATGCACCATGTTATACAGTAAACTTGCATCACCACATTCTAGTAACCACGGACATAAACAGTAGCAGTCATAACAAACAGCGAACTTATACCACACTCTAATTAAGGAGAGGAAGCCTGCACCATTTTGATTAAGCTAAAACTGAACCCGTAGCAGTTCCATTATGCAGCAAATTCGCATCAACACATCAAGCTTACCAGGTCAGAGTTCACCACTAGCTTGATCCGCCACACCCGCCACGCTGGGAGGAGTCAAGAGTCACCTTTTGTACATCATCAGCACTTCCTTCCCTTGGTCTCGGGAAGAGGAGGTCACTTTCAAATGCTAAATTGGTCGTGTCCTATTTTTCGGCACTTTCTCCAGTTTCTATTAATGGCATGGCAAAGACAGGAAGTTTCTCTCTCTCTCTCTCTCTCTCTCTCTCTCTCTCTCTCTCTCTCTCTCTCTCTCTCTCTCTCTCTCTCTCTAGGAATGTATGTAAAAATAATTCAGTCAAGAAACATATATCGTCCCTTAGAAAATTCAAACAAGTTACGTTACATTCCTCTAAGCTACAACAAAGCATAGTACAGTACATTCTACTACACTTGCTTTTCTTGCACCATTCCCCGCGGCAGATGCGTCTTATCCAGGAAGGGAGAGAGAAGGAAGAACGTCAAATAGTGGTATCTTTGCATCTCATTCTAACGCTTCCTGGGAGTCTCGAGAAGAAGGAGTTTTTTTTAGTAACTCATTTTATGCCTCAGAAGTGCCTGTGTATATCCTGTTTCCTCATTCACCCCTCACGTGTTGTCTCTCTCTCTTTCCAGGTGAGTTGTGACGCAGCATAGCACGTGTGGGGAGGGAAGAGAGCGGAGCGAAGCGGAGCAAGAATGTTTTGTTCCTTGGTCACTTGCGCCGGCCCGTCCCGTCTCAGCCCAGCTCAGCTCAGCCCCGCCTTGCTTACACTCCCGCCTCACCCATTCGTCGTGTAGTGGAAGGCACGTTTCTACTGTTCAGGTTGCAGGTCGTCTCTCCCCAGCCTCCGTGATCTGACCTGCTTGTGTGGTTTGGTAGATGCGAGATATGATGAGTTGTGTTGGTGGAGGTGGTGGTAGTGGTGGTGGTGGTGGTAGTGTTGGTAGTGTTGCTGGTGGTGAGGGTGTTGTTGTTGTTGTTGTCGTTGTTGTTATTATGATTATTATTATTATTATTATTATTATTATTATTATTATTATTATTATTATTATTATTGTAAATATCATTGCTATTGTTGTTATTATTCTCATCATTCTTCTTTTTTCTTTTTCTTTATTATTATTATTATTATTATTATTATTATTATTATTATTATTATTATTATTATTGTTGTTGTTGTTCTCATCATCCTACTTTTTCGTTTTTTCTTTTCTTCTTCTATTTCTTCTTCCCTCAATTTTCCTCTTTTCGTTTTTTGTACATGTTGATTTCTTCCTTCTCGTCTCCTCTTCCTCCTCCTCTTGCCACAAATAGACAAGTTCTCGTTTCTTTAAGGAAAAGCGCCTTCACTCCACATCTTAATTTTCCTTCCCCTTGACGTCACACGAAGCCTCCTTGCGTCTCCTTGCGTCACTTCACCTGAACATCTGAACACCTTGAATTCTTAGTTGTTTTCCTCACTATTCCCATCGCACCAATTACTCTAATCAAAGTAATGTTTGAGCTTTCCCTAGAACACTCATACCTTTCCTAAAATGCTCTAACCTTTCCTAGTACGATTGATCCTTTCCTCGAGCGCGTGTTTCATAATATTAGTCACTCTCTCTCTCTCTCTCTCTCTCTCTCTCTCTCTCTCTCTCTCTCTCTCTCTCTCTCTCTCTCTCCTTACTTTCACTGGTTTTAACTCTCTAAAAGGAAGAAAACCAGAATGTCGGATCCTTTCACAGCGTACTAGATCTTTTCCAAGAAGGTTACTTGATATATAACCCACAGCCATCTATGATCCATGAACTTGCCTGATCTTGAGAAATTCAATACTGACTCTACACTGACAGCCTGATTATGTTCACTCTTGCAGTCATCAGCCATTATAAACCTAATTTCGTAAAGCTTGAACCTGTTACTTCTAGAGAGAGAGAGAGAGAGAGAGAGAGAGAGAGAGAGAGAGAGACCAGAAATATAACATGACGGGACAGGGAGAGCGAGAGGGCAATCAATTTCTCTGGAGTCGCGTGCCTGGTTGGTGGAACAGCAAGTGAGGAGAGAGGAGACTGGGATGCGCCGCCGCACGTGTTTCCTAATAAGCGATCCGATCTCTTCCTTATGGGCTTTTGATTCTCATTTCCTGGAGCACGAAGAGGTTACAGTCCCAGTGGCAGGTCATTGGAGTCTTCCTTGGTACTGGTGCTGAGTGGTTCATGTGTGTGTGTGTGTGTGTGTGTGTGTGTGTGTGTGTGTGGGTGTGGATGGATCTCTCTCTCTCTCTCTCTCTCTCTCTCTCTCTCTCTCTCTCTCTCTCTCTCTACCAAGGTGAGGGGCAGGAATCATCACCGTGTGTATAGAAAGCTCCGTGCAAATAAGTTCCCTTCAGGAGCGACAGAAGAGGCAGAAGCGGCCCTCCAGATCTACATGTGCTTTTACACCGTGTTTATTTTTCACTCTGTATTATCTTAGAGCGTAGTTAAGTATGCAGAGAGAGAGAGAGAGAGAGAGAGAGAGAGAGAGAGAAGGGGTGAATAAGCGTCCGGGGCCAGAGAGGGAGGCAGTAGGGGGGGTACGCGTGCTCAATCTATGTCACGTGGCTAGGCACGAGTGATGAAGGTCGCAGCCACGGCCGTCCATTGCACAGCCTCTACACTTCTTAGTTACTCATCGTCACCTCTCCCCCGTGCCTCTCCTCACTTCTCACCCCAATAGTAGGGTAAGAATAACAGAGGAATAGTACACAGGCAGGAGTAAATATATACGTAAAAATGTAATATGGAAGAGGGAAGACTCGTGTGGGCCTGAGGGTTCGAGTGGAGCGTGCGCCGCCGAGCGAGGGGAAGGAAGCGAGGGGAGGTCGGTGGTCTCGTGGCAAGGGATCAGTCACCTGCCTAGCCTGTCTGTGAGGAGGTGTTGCCCCGCGCTCCACCGCCTCCCTCATGACTGCTGCTGCTGCCTTCTTATTCGCTGCTCATCCTGCAGTCCTTACTCGTGCACGCTTCTCACCAAGACGAGCAGTACACGGTGAAGACCAGACACGATTGTTTATTAGTGCCGCGTCCCAGGTAGAGGAGGAATACGCACAGCCACGCCAAACGCTGGACCCGGAGAACCTCTATACTGCGTCATGTTTACTCGTGTCACTTGAGGTTGTTATCAGCACTGGCAGGAGACCGAGTGTTGTTCTTACCTGTCCTTGCTCTGAGTCAGTGAACAGAGTCTAGTTGAACATATCAGAGCGAGAGGAAGCTGAATACAATCACTGCTTATAAAAGTAAATACACAAACACCGTGTGATACATAAGTCGTCATTATAGTATTTTATTTTGCGAAACCTGTTAGATTTATAACTACTGCTTTAATCATTCGCAGTGCGCACGATACGAGTGTACTGGAATCAAACGCTACTTTTGATCTGCTGTCATTGAGTTACTGATGCAAGGAACTAGCACTGTAATACACAAGTGACAGGCCACCTAGCGCCCTCACCTCGCCGCCTGCCAGCCTGTCATTCATGGTGCAGCGGCACGGGAGCTGCTTTCTTTGATCCCGAGTGACGTAGAGAGAGAGAGAGAGAGAGAGAGAGAGAGAGAGAGAGAGAGAGAAGTTCGTTAACATCACTTATGAAAGGAATGTGAGAAATTCAGTGATTATCAATAGTTATTATTGGTCATGAGAGAGAGAGAGAGAGAGAGAGAGTGTGTGTGTGTGTGTGTGTGTTATAACGAAAACTTAATGAACGATTATTTGCAAACATTGACATCAACGTGCGTGACTAGCCAGTCCTATATACTCACACCGCACGTCCCTCTACTTGTAGGAAAGCAATAGGGGAAAGTACACCCCGACACGAGCGGACAGTTTTTCATGCCGCATGATGCTGTGAGATAACCACGAGGGAAACACGTGTCGCACAATAATAGACTGCAGCAAACATGACCAGCTAAAGTTGACCCACCTCTTGGCCTTTGAATACCAGAGCGACGGGAGGCGGAGATAAAGCAAGTTGTGTGCGTGACATAAACTCTAGATACTGTGAACTACTGTGTTGAAAGTGCGTCCCGTCACGATGCAGCACAACCGTCTTCAGTATAATTTAGACGCCAGAGCGCTGTCACACTTCCGCAGGCTGTCCTCGCACGGTAAGTCCTTAGAGGAATTGTAATGTAAATATACACTGCTTAGGTATAGTAATCAGGATACGATAAGTAGTAACTGGTTCAAGGTTGATTTACAAGATAGATAGAAGAAAACCGGTTTTTAGATATCTTCATTAAAGACATCGAGATTAAGAGGTGATCTGGAAGAGATAGTGAAGTGTTCTATGAGAATAACAAAGGAGTTATAGACAATATCCTTAGAGTTTGTGATTATAATAGTATTGGATGTAATAGATAATAATTTCATAAACTTAGTAAGAGAGAGAGAGAGAGAGAGAGAGAGAGAGAGAGAGAGAGAGAGAGAACCATGACAGGCAGCCTTTCTTAAACTTCAATATGGGAGGCAGGTATCTTCCCTTTCTGCTTTAAGAAAACGAGAAGAATTGAGACAAGTTACTGGTAGTGGTTGTGTACGTATTGACAGCCGCCCGGGGACAACAGAGAGGATATCTGACAGGTGTTTTCACGTCCCCTTGAAGTCACACGCCTGATTAATGCAATCCCTCTCTCTCAAAGCTTTGCCTCTCCCACTCTTGTTTCTACGAAGGTTAGAAAATAGATATTGATTTATGAATTCAAATTTCTAGGTGAAACAAAATTGCAGGTAATAGTAGTTTAGTGAGAGAGAGAGAGAGAGAGAGAGAGAGAGAGAGAGAGAGAGAGAGAGAGAGAGAGAGAGAGAGAGAGAGAGAGAGAGAGAGAGAGAGAGGTGAAGTCGAGCACACGCAGACAAACAAACACACAAACAGGTAGACAGACAAACAGGAAAAGGAAAGCAAAATGATCACGTCACGAGAAGCCATAGCGACACACACACACACACACACACACACACACACACACACACACACACACACACACACACCTCCATTTATAGACATCCTTGTGCTTAGTAAACACAGGTTATAATTAAAAATAGACAAGAGAAAGAGGAGGTGAAAGAGAACAAAGTATTTAAGACGATTAAATTTAAATACTTGATTGTAATTTGTTACGTCATGTTTGTTTGAGGAACACTTGTGGGGAAGCAAAGATGAAGAAGCTAATTTGTTGTTTACGTGTGTGTGTGTGTGTGTGTGTGTGTGTGTGTGTGTGTGTGTGTGTGTGTGTGTGTGTGTGAGAAAGGAAATGGTCGGTTTGTGGTGCATTGTACTCTGGATATGTTATTATTCTCCTTATTGTCGGTGTCATCATCATCATCATTATTTTCATTGTCTTCATTATTTTCATTATCATCGTCATCATCGTGGGTGTATTTTTTGTTAGCTTAAGTTTTCTACGGTACTGTCATCATCATTATCACCAACAGCATCATCTTCAACACCATTCCTTAAATAAGATTTACTGTTAGTTTCACCACCACCACCACAACCACCACCACCACAATTACCGTCACATAACAAAAGCTTCTCTCAACTTTCCCCATTCATCTAACTCTATCACTTGTTAATTCACTCTATTTCATCTTTTCATCTTCTCTCCTCCTTCCCTCTTCGTCTGCCTCGCCTTCCTTTCCTCCCTAACCTTCCTTCCCTTCAATTTCCTTAATTTTTCCTTACTTTCATTCCTTCATGTCTGTTCTTTGTTCATCTTTTGTGTTCCTCCTCCTCTTCTTCCTCTTCCTCCTTCCTCCTCCTTCTCGTCCTCCTTCTCCTCCTCATGCAAGTCTTATCACCTCCTATTCATTATTATAAACATCTTCATTCGCATCTCTCTGAATTACTTTTTATATCCATTCAGTTCCAAATATTAGGATTCGGTAAAGTTTAAGAGGCGGGTTAATGTGCGCCTCTCTGAGAATTATTTATGGCGTAGGAAAAAACCCAACGAGAACAAAAAACAAGTAAGGAAAAGGTGTTAGTTTGCTGTAGTAGTAGTAGTAGTTGTTGTTGTTATTGTTGTTGTTTTTGTGGTTCACCATTCTCATCATTGTCTTTTACTCCTCTCTTTCCTCTTCTTTTCTTCTTGCTATCATTCTTATTTTTATTATTGTTATTGTTATTATTATTTTCATTGTTATTCTTCATCCTCCTGTTGTTACTAGCATTTTATCATCACTATTGCTATTATTTGTATTATTTATCTTGTTTTGTTGTTGGTGGTTGTGGTGGTGGTGGTGGTGATGGTGGTGGTGGTGTTGTTAGAGTTGGTGATGCTTGTAGTGCGGCTCTTCCTGCTGCGTGTAATGGTGACAGTCACGTGTGTGGAGGTGATGCCGCGTGCCTCTACCAGTGCTTCGGGAAGACCTTCGCTGACCCGAGATCCCTTTCCTTCCATCACCGCCGCCGCCACCACCACCACCACCACCACCACCACCACCACCACCACCACCACCACCACCACCATCTTAAAACCTAGGCTGACTCTCATGCATCCTTGACTAACTGACTTATTTTCCGACTGACAATTTGATCCCACTTCCTCTCTCTCTCTCTCTCTCTCTCTCTCTCTCTCTCTCTCTCTCTCTCTCTCTCTCTCTCTCTCTCTCTCTATTTTTCTTCTCTTTTATTTCTTTTTTTTTTTTTTTTCTACTTTCTTATGGTGGAGATGGTGGTGGTGATTTTGCTGTTGTTTTTGTTACTATTATCATTACTACTATTGTTCTTATTCTTCGTCTTTTTTTTCCTCTTCCACTACTGCTACTACTACTACTACTACTACTACTACTACTACTACTACTACTACTACTACTCTCCTCCTCCTCCTCCTCCTCTTCCTCCTGACTGTTTTGGAAGGTGACGGAGTGAGAAGCCTTGGGGACGCGGGGCTGGTGCAGTGGCCCTGGGGGTACAAGAGTGTTGGTGATCAGGCTGAGCCGCGTGCCCGACCCTAACGGCTTCGGGGTCAAACAAGCTTAGGGAAGGAGTGGATGATGACTGGGATTGGTGTAGAATGATTGAGTGCAGACCGAGATAGGTGTAGATTGAAAAGTGTAGTAGAGTGTGAATATTGTAGGGTGATTGGGTGTAGGGATAAGTGATTGTAAAATGCGTAAGGTGTAGACTGAGGTATAGATTGGATAAGGTATAGATTAAACAGGTAAGACTGAACAAAAGACTAAACAATTGGTATACTACATGTTCGTACTCTGTCAGAAAAGCTAAACACACCGCCAACACGTCGTACATTAACCAACACATGCCTGAAGACTAAAGCATCACGTTTACTCACTGCAATCCTCGCTTTGCCTTGGTTAGTCCCCATAAGTTAAGTAGTGAGGCTGTGCGGAGGCCGTCATGTTGGAGTTTACTGAGATGAGATGCCTTCCTTGAAATAGAAACGCAGATCATTTAGCGTCACGAGGCAGCCATGGGGAGAAGCAGGAAGTGCACTAGTGTAAGGGGTATTTCTGAGGCCACATATTGAATTTGCATCTTTAGTGAGGAAAGGAGGAGAGGAAGGGAGGTAAGGAGGCGTGATCAGATGCAGCCACGCGTCTTTCCATCTGCACGGCTTGTCTTTATTGCCCTTTGCATTGAGTGAGGTCAGACAGACGCACGTTTTTCGTTCTTACAAAGAAAGTGAGGCTTATCAGCGCGTCTTTTTTTTTTTATTTCTTTATTTATATCATGTGGGCTTTTCACGGGAATTTATGGGCTAAAGGGGATACTTTTTGGGGTACCTCCTATCTCAAAGCACGCATAGTTCCACTGCACCACGGCCTGTCTAGTGCACATATATAAGTATCGTAGTTATTGACTTTAAAACTTTTGATCGCTATGGTTTCTCCTCAAGGTTAATGAAGCAGTTTTACTTTAAAGGATGTTTCAGAAAAAAATTGATAGGAAAAGGTGTGATCAAAGAGAGAGAGAGAGAGAGAGAGAGAGAGAGAGAGAGAGAGAGAGAGAGAGAGAGAGAGAGAGTTAATTCTGTCCTTCCTAGTGTAATATAAACAGAAATTATCATAAAGAAAAGAAATCCGGAAAACGAGTAAAAGTGACCTCCCCCCCTGAAATATTTAAACCTTTCTCTTCCTTTGTTTATTCAGAAATGAAGAGGTCGAGGTGAGAGTTTGATGTGAAGCAGAAGAGTAAGAGGTGCTAGTGATATGCAGACCATTTGTAGCATTAGGTGTAGGTCGCTAACAGGTTTACCCTCAGCTGGGCGTTACGTGTAAGGTGTTGGGGTCAATTGTGTGGCTTCCTCATATTCCGGCTCCAGTCAGCAGGCACCGACTCGTGGAATGGTTACCAGGCCTAACGCTTCTGTATAAAAATAACCTATGTAGTATTTATGTATTGGCTCACTAATGGTATTGAATGCTCTCGGCTCTGGATTTTTTTTTTTCTTTCTTTTTTTTTCTTTGTAGGGGTGGGGTAGAAAGAGGATAATCTTCGTGTAAAGGTACTCGTAGAATCAACATATACACAATTTCAGATTTAGTTTAATATAGAATTGATGTGTTGGAGGATTAAATGTGTATGTGTGTGTGTGTGTGTGGGTAGGTGGGTGGGTGAATGAGTGGATGGGTGCGTGTGAGTGTGTGTGCGTGTGTGAAGGATATTAAATTTCCTTCCTTCCTTCCTTCCTTCCTCCCTCTCTCCCTCCATCCCTCCTTCTCCCCTCACTCCATCCCTCACCTCTCCCTTCCCCTCTTCCTTCTTTCCTGACTGACTCATCCAACTGGCTAACTGAGTGAGTGACTAACCGCACATTATCTTTCCTGCTAAGTCTTCTCTCATTCATTACTCATCTTCTCTTGATGTTTTCAGTCAGTTAGCCACTCGCTCACTGACTCACTCACTCACTGACTGACTGACTCACTCACTCACTCACTCACTCACTCACTCACCCACCCACCTACCCAATCACTCACTCACTCACCCACCCACCCACCCACTCACTCACTCACTCACTCACTCATTCACTCACCCACCTACTCACTCTTTCACTCACTCAATCACAACTACATCCCCCCTCCGCAAGTCCCATAAAAGTGAGAAAGAATCCTCTCACTGCTACGCTATGAAAGTCGATGAGAGAGAGAGAGAGAGAGAGAGAGAGAGAGAGAGAGAGAGAGAGAGAGAGAGAGAGAGAGTGTGTGGGCTGACCGATGACATGACAGACGGGGGAAGGGAAGGATGAGAAGAGGAGGAGGAGGAGGAGGAGGGAGAGACGAGACTACTGGGAGAAGCGAAGAGGAAGGGAGGGAAGGAGGGAGGGAGGGAGGGAGGGAAGAAGGGAGCGGAGACTGAGAGTAAAAGGAGTGAGGGGAGTACCAGCCCGGGTGACACTAACAGAAGCTGGCCGACAGCGATGGTGGTGGTGGTGGTGGTAGTGGTGGTAGACGCGACGGTGGTGGTGGTGGTGGTGGTGGTGGTGGTGGTACTCGTGGGCGGCCACGTGAGCCTCGGCGGAGGTGCGTCAAAGGTGCGTCACGTTGCTCTCGCCGCTCCGTAAATCCCATTGTTCCGCTGCCTTCCCTAACACGAGTCACATTCCTCTCACTTCTTATGCATCTTTGTATAAATCTCAACGATGACACTTCGCTCTCTTTCTCTCACCCTTTCTCTCTCTCTCTCTCTCTCTCTCTCTCTCTCTCTCTCTCTCTCTCTCTCTCTCTCTCTCTCTCTCTCTCTCTCTCTCTCTCTCTCTCTCTCTCTCTCTCTCTCTCTCTCTCTCTCTCTCTCTCTCTCTCTCTCTCGTGCTTTCTTTCCTAGCGGTTCCTCAGCTTTCTGGTGTGGAGTCTGCGGGTGAGTCTGCTTCCTCCAGACGACTTGAGGACTGCTAGAAAGAGAGAGAGAGATGGAGGAAGGGAGGGAGAGGTATAGAGTCTGCCTGGATGTGAGCAGCTCCACGGCCTCAGTGCCTCCAGGCTGCTGCGTAAATGGTTCCTTATGTAGCGCCGGGCTTTCGGAGACGTGGAGGAGCGAGTGCCGTTAGCTAGTGTGGGGGTCTGTCTGTCCATTGGTATTCTTATTTCATTCCTCCATTTCGTCTGCTACTACTACTACTACTACTACTACTACTACTACTACTACTACTACTACTACTACTGTGTTTGTTGTTGATATTGTTGTTGTTGCTGCTACTATTATAACTACTATCCTATTTTTTTTTTGTCTTCGTCTTTTCTTCTATTTTATCTCTTCTCTTGTTCTACTTACTTCTCATCTTTTTATCACTTTTTGTGTTTCTTCTTCTTCTTCTGCTTCTTTTTCTTCTACTTCTTCTTCTTCTTCTTCTTCTTCTTCTTCTTCTTCTTCTTCTTCTTCTTCTTCTTCTTCGTCTTCTTCTTTTTCCTCTTCTTCTTCTACAACCACCACCACTACCACCACGACCACTACAACCACCAGCACCACCACCACCACCCAAAGGAAAAGAGCGGAGTACGAGAGACACGGTTATACAGCACTCGACTTTTCGCAGCGTGACTCAATGGATGTGCGTATACAAGAGCATCCAGAGAGAGAGAGAGAGAGAGAGAATTCCAGGGAGTGTGGCGATGGTTGGAATGGTGAGAAAGGCGTACTCCATTTATCCTTCTCCTCCTCCTCCTCCTCCTCCTCCTCCTCCTCCTCCTCCTCCTCCTCCTCTATTTCAAGTCGTACCGTGTGACCTATTTTCCCGTTTTCTGGAAACTACCCAACACTAGAAGGACTCGAATGAACCCAAATGAAGTTGCGTCCTCTGTGACCTCCTCCTCCTCCTCCTCCACCTCCTCCTCCTCCTCCTCCTCCTCCTCCTCCTCCTCCTCCTCCTCCTCCTCGTCATTGCCCTTGTCCTTGTTTTGTCCTTCACCTTCTTTCCTTCTTTATTTCATTTCTTTTTCCTTCTTCTTCTTCTTCGTTTTCATCTTCTTTTTCTTCTAGTTCCTCGTTCTTTGATTCTTCTTCGGTCTTCTTCTTCTTGCTTTTCTTTGAACTTCTTTTATGTTCTTTTCCTCCCCTTCCTCCTTTTCCTCCTCCTTCATTTTTTTTTTTTTTAATGTTCTTCCTTCTTCGTATCCTCTTCCTATATTTTTCTTTCCTCTTTGTATCACTCCCACTGTATTCACATTCTGTTTATTCTCTTCCTCTTCCTCCTCTTTTTCTTTCAACCCCTCCTTCTCCTCCTCCTCCTCCTCCTCCTCTTCCTTCTCCTGCTACTGCTACTACTGCTGCTTTAGAAAGGATTTTGTAGTATGGAGACCAAAATACACGAGGAATACATAGGGACACATAGGAAGACGAGTGATAGGACGCATTACAACCTACTATATTATGAGGTCACTTATTTACTATACCACAACTAAAATAGACTATAAAGTAGGAGGGAAGGGTAGAACAGATGATGCTCCTTACGACCCACTGAACGGTAAGAGGAACTAACGGGGAAATTTATACAGGAAAGGTGCAAAACAAGCCATTCATTTCACGTCATAGTGGAGGAAGATGCTACTCACTGCTACCCTGGAGGAGAAGGGCCAGGGGAAGGACGAGGAGGACGAGGAGGAGGAGGAGGAGGAGGAGGAGCAGGAGTGAAAGACAAATGGGAGGATTAAGAGGAGTAACTGGATATTGAAAAGAGAAAACGGGGAGTAGAAAGAAAAGTTGCTATGGAAAGAGGAGGAGGAGGAGGAGGAGGAAAAAGAAGAAGAGAAAAAAAAGAGAAAAAGGAGCGGGAGGAGGAGAAGGAAGAGGAGGAGGAGGAGGAGCAGGGGGAGGAGGAGAAGGAGGAGGAGGAAAGTGTTGGGTGGTGTGTAGAGAAAAAAAAAAGAGAAAAAGAAAAAGAGAGACTGTTGAGAGGGATCTATGGCGACAAGAGGAGGAGGAGGAGGAGGTGGGGAAGGAGGAGGAGGAGGAGGAGGAGGAGGAGGAGGAGGAGGAGGAAGAGTAGACAAAGAGCCACAAACCAGACTTTCCCAGAGGCAGGATCAGTTTTCGCCTTGCTCGTGACATCACAACTTTCACCTCTCTCTCTCTCTCTCTCTCTCTCTCTCTCTCTCTCTCTCTCTCTCTCTCTCTCTCTCTCTCTCTCTCTCTCTCTCTCTCGCTCATCATCATCATCATCATCATCATCATCATCATCATCATCACCTCACTACGACAGATATTGAACCTTGCATTGAAACCTTATTGAAATGGGTCACTCACTGCTCAGGAGGAGGAGGAGGAGGAGGAGGAGGAGGAGGAGGAGGAGGAGGAGGAGGAGAAGGAGGAGGAGGTGGGTTATATAGGTAACCCACCAACCTATTTACCTTTTCACTAAGTATTCGATAAAGAAATAGATTAGTACTACAAAGAGAGAGAGAGAGAGAGAGAGAGAGAGAGAGAGAGAGAGAGAGAGAGAGAGAGATTGGGGGGGGGGAGAAACTAGCTAGCGACACATAGTTGTTAGAAGTGAAAGGTGTATTGTAGCAACACTCAACTTAATCAACTCTCGCAACATAATATTTTTCCTTTGATTTACCTTCCTGGTGTAGATGGAGGGAGGGAATGGAGTTCGCTAGGGAAGGAAAAAACAATCAAGAGATGAGGTGAAAGATAACCAAGCAAGAACGAAATAAGGGAAGTAGGAAGTGAACGTGTAAAATGAGGAGGAGGAGGAGGAGGAGGAGGAGGAGGAGGAGAGGAAAAAAATATGAGGTAAAAAGGAAATAATAAGTAACTGTACACGGATTGAAAAGACAAGAGAAAGAGGAGAGGTGAGGAAAAGAAGAAGAAAAGAGATAGAAGGAAGTAAAGTTGGGAAGGAGTAGGAGAAGAAAAGCTGATGAGACAAAAAAATAGTAGGAAGACAGAAGGTAAAGGAGGAGGTAGAGGAGGAGGAGGAGGAGGAGGAGGAGGAGGAGGAGGAGGAGGAGGAGGAGGAGGAGGGGGAGTTGGAAGAGAGCTAAAGAGAACAGACACAAGAATAGAAAGTGAAAATTTGAGAATGTAGGAGGAAGAAAGAGAATGAGAAAAAGAAGGAAGACTAATAAGAAGTAAAAGATAAGAAGAAGAAAAACGGAATAGAAAGAAGAGATACTAGAAGAACGTAAAGGAGAAAGGAAGAGAATGAGAGAAAAAACGATAAGAAGACAGACTGATAGTGAGTAATGAACACTAGACGGCAAAATCAGGAAGGAAACTGAAGGAAATTAATATACGGTCAAAGAAAAAGAAAACAACTGTAAGGATAATCGGAAAGAGAACATTACTAAGGGCAATGAAGGAAAACTCTACAGGAAAGTGGTGAATTATTGCAGCCATGGAGATAAAGAAAGAAAGAAAATAAAGAGCGAGAAAAAAAATCCTAAGCCAGAGAGAGAGAGAGAGAGAGAGAGAGAATCAAATATAACATCTTAATATCTAATGAATACAAGGTCATATGGTTACTTTTGTCTCATTCGTAGTGTGTGTGTGTGTGTGTGTGTGTGTGTGTGTGTGCAAGCGATACGATGACCTACATTAAGAGACCGAGGGCCGTGGTCGAGGTCACGGACGACCACCATCACCATCGCAGGTCTCCTCCTCCTTCTCCTCCTCATTCTCGTACCTTTCCTTTCCTTCCCTCTTTCCTACAACTCCTGTCACACTCTATTTTACTCCTTCATTCACAAACAGCTACCTCTTCCTCCTCCTCCTCCTCCTCCTCCTCCTCCTCCTCCTCCTCCTCCTCCTCCTGCAGGATAAAAATATCGCCCGTTACAACTTATCTAGTAAATTTACCAAACCGAATCATTCACTCACATCAGATGTTTTTTTTTTCTTTTTGATTAGTATACAGGCACATGAGACCGCCACTGACACACACACACACACACACACACACACACACACACACACACACACACACACACACACACACACACACACACACACACAGGAAGTAGTGCACCATTTCCTTGTTCCTGGAGATGCTAAAGACTCATAGTGATAAAAGCGGCAGCAGAGGCGGGTTCTGCGGACTTCCGGGAAGAAATGCCGCCAGTCTTGCCTTGACTTTCATACGATAGTGAAGTGGAGGTGAGGGTCTGAGGGCGGGGCTGGGGAATGCAGGGACGGGGAGGAGCTGGGCGGGGCTATACCAAGGATGAGTATGTGAATGTTGAGTGAGGTTTGAGATGAACTATGTAGGTTTACGAGGGAGTGGTGGAGGGGTGAGTGATGTTACTTGGGTGGAATAGAGGAAGGAGGGGAGTAAGTTGTGGGTTTATGGGAGATGTGTGATGTGTGTGGGGTTGGGGAAGTCACGTGATTGGGGATGGAAGGGAGGGGACGTGTGGATTAAGGTTGTGGTGTGTTGGAGATGGTGGTTATGTTGCTACTAAGACTACTACTACTACTGCTGCTACTGCTACTGCTACTCCTACTACTACTACTACTACTACTACTACTACTACTACTACTACTACTACTACTACACTACTACTACTACTATACATAATAATAATAATAATAATAATAATAATAATAATAATAATAATAACAGGAAGACCACTAGAAAAACAATAAGAAACATGGGGACACGCACTTACGGTCATTCAAAGCAAATACAAGAGAATTGCAGCAAAAGATAGAAATAAAATTAATCTCTCTCTCTCTCTCTCTCTCTCTCTCTCTCTCTCTCTCTCTCTCTCTCTCTCTCTCTCTGTCTCTCTCTCTGCCTACGCATCCCACACACTGAGAATTGTTGCCTTATTAATAGACTTACTTGTAGATGAACAGGAAATAGCGTAGAAGTTCCTGTGGTTAGAGCTTCCTCCTCCTCTTCCTCCTCCTCCTCCTCCTCCTCCTCCTTCTCCTTCTCCTTCTATTACACCAAACACCCTTGCAAAATTATTAAAATCTATTGTTTTCTCTATGTAACTCTATACATCTCCATTCAAACCTCCTTCAGCGTCGCCAGAAAGGACTAACAGAGACCTCTTCCTGGAAACATTTTTCTCCTTCTCATGCAGGAGCACCTCTCAGCCCAACGCCCATACCAAAGTAGCTTCCCTTACGTCCTCAGGCTTCTAGAGTCACCATCTGTGCATTCATCGCCAGGAATGGAAACGGGGAAGGCTGTGTGTCAAAGGAGAGGCGATAGAGAGGTTCAGGAAGAGTTGTGTTGGGATTGAGTCTTAGGCTGAGTAGAGAGATTGAGGAGAGGGACGAGAGTGTACATAAAAGCGCGGGAGTACAGGTTATATGTCGTTAAGGTAGGGAATAGGAGTTATATTGGGGAGGGAAAAGAGAGAAAGGAGATGGGATTATAGAAGAAGGAGAGGGAATAAAGTGATAGGAGAGCGGAATTGAAAGATTAAGAAGGAAAGACTAGGAACGAGGAAGAAAAAAACATTGAGAAACTAAATGAAATGGATGGGAATTGGAGAGGTAGGAAGTAGGAAAATAAATTGAAGAAAGGAGGGAGTGAGGAAAGGACTAAATTAGAGGAAGGCTGAAGGATTGAGTGAGGGAAGTAAGGAATGCAGGGAGAGACAGAGGGAGGGAGGTAAGGAATGGAGGAAAGGATCCAAGGTGAGATGAATTGCATGAATTGAATAGCAACTCAACAAAGTGTTACTCGGCCAGCTGACTGCCGAGTTAACACACACACACACACACACACACACTTATATAAAAAAAAAAAAAGCTACACCACTGTTCCCTTTCCATTCAACAAAACAATAAACTAGATAAGGAGATACAAAACGGATAAAACAGAGACAGACAGATCCTTGTAGGTGTAGGAAGGACGAGCTAGTAAAGGAGACGAACAAGTGGAGAGAGAGCAACGTATCTACTTAATAGCCTGGAAAACCCGCCACCAGACGCCCGCCCAGAGGTGACTGGAGGGAAGGCGAGGCAGGGAAAGGCTGCAGGTGAAGGGAAGCTTGTACGAGTAAACAGACAGACATGGAGCGAGTTAAAAGGAGAGAGAAATGCGGTAACGGATGCAGAAGAGGATGAAATAAAGTTGTGTGTGTGTGTGTGTGTGTGTGTGTGTGTGTGTGTGTGTGTGTGTGTGTGTGTGTGTGTGTGTGTGTGTGTGTGTGTAATAGGAGCTTGTAAACTACATAATAACTTAATGAAATATTGGTTATGTGATGAGAGAGAGAGAGAGAGAGAGAGAAACAAACCAACAAACCTGCAAACAAACAGACGTAAGGTGCAGATATTTAAATTGTGAAATGTGTATTATATTTTCTTTGTTTCTTTTGTTTGTAGAAGTTCACCTTCTCTCTGTCGCTGTCGTCAGATGTCGCCACAGTGAATCATCCTTCTCTATTCTATTCTACTTGATCTTCTACACATTCCTCAATCAGACCTATTATAAGCATGTATTCCTCCACTTCGCACATTAACCTCCTTTTAGGGCTTTATCTCTCCTGCCGAGTACCTCCGCCTCCATCCTCCTCCTCCCTGATTCATCTTCACGTGCCAACATCACACCAGTCTTGCCTGTCTAGTTTCGTACCCAAATCGACTTACATGCGCTGGGTCTTAGGCGCAAACTCCCAGCTCACAATTCACTTTTTAAGACGGCTACTCTTTACCGGTACTCATCTCATTAGTCACAGCTAGGCAGGCGACTGGTGCACCTGAGCGGAGGGTGAGCACCTTTGTCACCCCGAACCACACGCGTCTGGTTTGTAAGTGGGGCGTATTTTGTGCAGCAGTGAACATGAGAAGTCAGAAAAATGGAAAAAGAAAGAGAAGTCCTGAGTCATGTGTGTGTGTGTGTGTGTGTGTGTGTGTGTGTGTGTGTGTGTATCTGTAACCAACTCATGTGTTAAAAGAACAGAGGACACACTTAAAGCTAAACAATACGGTATTATTCTTTCCCTTACTAACCTAGAGAGCAGAAAAAAAAGTGATTTAATCTAAGGTACTTAAATTAACCTAACCAGATTTTACCTAAGTGAGTGTTTACGGAAGAAAAATGTTGTTGATGTGGAGAGAGAGAGAGAGAGATAGATAGATAGATAGATAGATAGATAGATAGATAGATAGAGAGAGAGAGAGAGAGAGAGAGAGAGAGAGAGAGAGAGAGAGAGAGAGAGAGAGAGAGAGAGGAGGGACTAGGAAAACAAACAAGAAGAAAAAATAATTACTTTAGTTTTATGCCTACCACCACCACCACTATAACAACAACAACAACAACAACAACTTACCACTTTCTCCTCATTTTTCTTTATCATGCCACAGCTTCATGTAAACTCAGCTGTCACTTGTGGTGCTCAATTCTGCCCAGTCTCACTTAGTCACCTTCTTAACCTGTCCATCCGTCCCTCCTTTCCGTCCATCCTTGCGTCCGTATGTCCGTGTGTCCGTCCTCCGGCGTCACCTTCCTCCAGGCCGCACCGTGACCTTTGTCTTCACCCGTACGGTAAAAAGCACACCTCAAGTCCTGTCTGATGATATTTTGAAATCTAACGGCACCTCCACTTCCTTCTCTCTCTCTCTCTCTCTCTCTCTCTCTCTCTCTCTCTCTCTCTCTCTCTCTCTCTCTCTCTCTCTCTCTCTCTCTCTCTCTCTCTCTCTCTCTCTTTCTTTCTTTCTTCAACGAATGGAATTGGTTCAATTAGAATACGTGGGTTGCCCTGAATTGGTCAGCGTTGGGTTGCAGGCGAGGGGCGTGGTGGGCCGTGTCTACCCGGCAAGATAGCCAGGACAACCGGTAGCTGGGACTGGTGTTGGAGGGAGGGAGGGAGGGAGGGAAAGAGAAAGGGAGGGAGGAAGAGAGGGAGGGAGCGGCCTCGTCTGTGATACCTTCGAGGAAAAACCGTGTCACCCACATATTTTTCTTGCAGCAGTAGGACGCTGTTACTACTGCTACCTCATGGTGAGCTTGTTAGAAGGCGTGACGCGCGGCGCTCCTGGGGTCTGGATGGCAGGGCCGAGCCGGTGTTGGAGCATCCGTACGGCGCGGCCCTCCCTTCCTACCTCAGGCATGCCGGCACTTCCTGTTCCCACTTTGCTACAGCACCCCTTCTACCTCCTCCCCCTTCAATACGCCCACGCCCTTGTCCACGCTCGCAGGGACGCTCGTAAAGGCTCCACCGTCGCGGTAAGGTACAAATGTTACCGTGGTTGTTGTACGGAAAGATGTCGCCGCTCACGGTACAGAGGGTCACTTCGAAGTGGTAGTGTGGCAGCAGAGATGAGGAGGTGATAGAGTGCGATGAACGGCTCAGCACCGGAAAGTTGTAGGCCGCTGTATCTGTGTCTTCCCGGGTGAAGGAAGGAGGCTCATGATGCAAGAGGCTTGGGAGGAGACGGGAAGGTGGATGTGAGACTCGGACGACGACTGTGTGACGGAAGGTGAAGAAAGGGCATGGGGGGGCAGGGACGCAGGGAGGGTGGGAGCGAGGGAGAGTCCTCAACCTACGCCCGTGAACTCTGACCTTCAGACTTCCTTACTTGGCTTTTGTCGTGCCAGGCTGACGTGCGTGCACCTCGAGCCACGTTACCGGGCCCCCAGCCGAGCGCCCAGCACACAGGCAACTTTCTCAAGTCGGATGGGGAAGCAAGACTCCTCTCGTGCAGCCTTTACTCCTTCACGCACTGCCAACACGCGGCTTGGCATGAAGGGATTCCCTCAGGTCCATTGCCTTGAAGTTTCGTGCTTGCCTTGATAAGTGGCAATCACTCCTCCTCACCGTCGCCAGGCACCAACATTTCAGGCATTGCTGGCCGTCTCGTTAATATTATTTACCTTCAGAAATTCCTTGAGTCAATTTTGTTAGCATTCTTCGTCCTTCGGCACGTAAAGCGGTGAAGGTCGCAGACGTTGCTGGGATAGTGGCCAGGCATTTTTCAGAGTGAATGTAAGTTTACCATGTGGCTGCCGCTGGTGCTGTGCAGTGACGGGGGGCGGGGGGCGGGGGCAGGGCTGGAGGAGGCGGAGCAGGAGTCTAAACTGGCACCGGTGGGTTGGCCCGGGACCCTCGCAATGAAAGAGAAAGCTGGCGTCGAACTCTGGGCGGCGCTAAGACCAACCACTCTGGTCGGATGGTCGAACCCGCGTCTCGGGCTGGTCCGTCAGTTTCTCCCCGACCACCGCCTGGCGTGGAGGGTCCCTTGCTGTGTTGTCGCGACTAGGGGTTCTGTGTGTGCCTAACATTCTGAGTGTTGTGGTGTGGTGCTTCTCTGGCACAAGTGTTGCCCCAAATGGTTCAGTGAGGTGTGTGTACTCTCTGTGTTAACGACGGGGTCTCAACAGCGGCCCTGTTGTGGCGGCTTCTGCTGCCTGTTGCCTTACTCGTCTTTACCTTCACCTGCCCTGCTCGTCCGCCCCTTCTCACCGCCTGCATGGTGGACATTCGAGTTGATCGCTCTCACTCCAACTCCATGTTGACACAAGGTAAAGGAACTCTTCGCTGCACTTTTCCCCTCGGTCTCCACGCGTCTAGCTGCAGGCTACCTCCCAAAACTTTCCAGACGCCTCACCCCCTTTGGCAGCAACTACGCATCGCAAACTTAGAGGGTCATAAGAAGTAGAGACGCACTCCGTCGCTTGCGTCTGTTCTGCGCTGCGTTGCTTCGAGTATTTCAGAGACCAACGGCCCCGCCTCGCAATGCGGGGCAGCTGACGCAAGTCTCTGGAGTGTGCCACTGAGATAACTGATTGAAGACAGATTTCACCACGGAATTTTTTTTGTTT
>NC_059268.1:12794183-12964183 GCF_017591435.1 Portunus trituberculatus | reverse complement strand
ATGACTTCTTCGCCTTCTCTTCCTCCTCCTGCTTCTCCTCTTCCTCCTCCTCCTCCTCGCCGATGTTAGGATGCCACCAACAGAGCCAAAAGGTCGGAGCAGCCTTGGCACTTCACACAGGCAAGGCCACACTGGCCCTGAATTGCACCGATGCACACACACACACACACACACACACACACACACACACACACACACACACACACACACACCATGAATGATATATAAATACAAGTCTAACAAACAGTAACTTCAATGACGAAATGCTTGAGACTAATACATTATCATCACCTTGAGCAGAGCACTCATATTAATACTATACTGGGCGTGCCTCCACAGGTGCACGTACCGTTAATCGGCAGAACTTCTCTCCTCACCTTTATTTCCTACTCTGACCGCATCATTTTATTGTCTCCTGCCGCATTAACCACCAAAGAGTGAGAGTTTAGTATGAGAGCTTAAGTGAAGTCTGTCGAAGTGTAGTTACGTTCATAAGTCACTGTTGTCTGAGATAAAACGTAGCAAAGGAATCTCACTTTACAACAGAAGCCACAAAGGTTATCCAACAGATCTGTGTCGGAAAGAATTTAAAGCATTATTCAGAGAGATGCAGGCAAACACACAACAGATACATAGAAACAGAAAGCTGAAAAATAAACAAGAAAATAACAACAGACATTCGCTATCAGTATCAGTATGCCACGCCAAGGACGCGGAGGAAAAGACTAGCAGGAGGTGAAGAAGGAAGAAGACTAGAGCGAAGAGAAGTGGGATGGATGAACCTTGGCGGGTACTGGAAGGCGAGACGCGACGAGGGAGGGAGGGGCAGAGGGACGGAGAAGCAATAAGGGAGAGTTGTGAGAGTGGTGGCTCCATCTGGTAGTGGTAGTGGTGGTGGTGGTGGTGGTAGTGGTGGTTGCAAAGACTTTCCCCTCACGCTCGTCGAAAGAATCCAGCCCCTGTCAGCCAGTTAGCCAAATGAGGGAGAAATTGTCGGGAGCTCTTATCATTGTCATGTCTAGGTAATGGATGAGGAAATATAAGCCTGTAGTAGTGGTGAAGGTAGTAGTGATGATAGTGATGTGGTGATGGTAATGGTGATGATAGCAGTAATAGTAGTAGTAGTAGTAGTAGTAGTAGTAGTAGTAATAGCAACAGCAACATTATTAGGAAGATGAGGCAGAAAAAGAGGAGGAGGAACAAGAGTAAACCAAAAGAAAGGCATAAAGAACAGCAACTATAAACGATAACAAAAGCAAATACGACAACAACAATAAGAAGACTCCCTCTCCTGAGAAAAATAACAAGCAACAATAAAAACAATTAAAAGAGATGAAATCAAAAGTAGAGACGTGTAGTGTATGAGTTGCTGCTGAGAGAGAAAGAGAGAGAAGGGCGACTGACTGAGTGAGCGAGTGAGTGAGAGTGAGGAACGCTGCGGTGGTGGCGGCAGCAGCGGCGGCGGCGGCGGAGGAGAAAGTGGGAAGTTATGTGGCCACGCGGAAGCCGTTCTGTGTAATTGGCCGCCTCGTCTTGCGGTTTCTAGCTATCACTGCTACTCGAAACACTTTTCTTTTTACTATTCTATCCATCACACACCTGCCAGTGCCCTGCGTGGCTCGGATCAGGCGGAAAACGAGGTCTTTAGGAGGGATGAAAATGATCCGTGCAAGAAAACGGACTGAAGTGAAAGGTTGAGTGTGGGGGGAGGTGGCGAGGTGCTGGCGGCGGGTGGCGGGCTGTCAGGCGGGCGGGGGAGCGAGGCAGCGAGCGGATCCCGGAGTTGGTCAGTGGGACAGGAAATGGTTGTGTGTGTGTGTAGGTTCACTGGCTTAACGGGGATACGCGCCACCCGTTACTCTGCCTTCTCACCATCTTCTCTCCTCCTCCTGTGTCTCCTCCTCTCACTCCTTCCCTCACCCTCCCCAAACACGTGCAAAGATACAAAGTCGAGGTCCCACATTCCTACTTACTTGTACTTTACACACAGAGGACCAATAAACCAACCTGTGTGTGTGTGTGTGTGTGTGTGTGTGTGTGTGTGTGTGTGTGTGTGTGTGTGTGTGTGTGTGTGTGTGTGTGTGTTCGAGACAGGGCAGCAAGCACTGGGCAATAATTGAGCTTCAGATTTTCCTGTTCCGACGCCCAGCCAGCTCGTCAAGGCTACCTACGTCATGCACACACACACACACACAGGCAGCAACGCACGGTGACTGAGTGGCAACCCTCCTCCTTTACCTTCCAATCACCTCTCCAAATCAGACCCTCCCTCTCTCCCACCCTCCCTTTCTCCCTCCCTCCCTCCCACCTTCACAAAACGGGAAAGCAACACTAGTCTGGAAGCACCAAGAGTGAAGGGGAATGCCAGCCTTGGAAGGACGGGCACAGAGAACTCGTGTGGTTAGATAATTGTTAATATTTCCTTCAGATGCACTATACCGTGAAGCTGCAATGTTGTGTTGCTCTTAACGATTCCGCAGCAAGATAACTCAAGGATTCCGATTGTATAAATGGTCGCAGGAAGGTAACTCTCTCTCTCTCTCTCTCTCTCTCTCTCTCTCTCTCTCTCTCTCTCTCTCTCTCTCTCTCTCTCTCTCTCTCTCTCTCTCTCTCTCTCTCTCTCTCTCTCGTGTGTGTGTATGTGTGTGCATCCGTTTTTACACCTGTCTACTTACCTTTACCTATTAACCTGTCGGTCTGTCTGTCAGTCTACCTGCTCGCTTGTCTTCTTGTTCGTGCAAGTGAAGGCTGAAGTCAAATGATAAAAGCAACACACATGGCTAGCTTTATTTACTTCATTCCTCGGGGGAACACTCACTCCTACTGTCATTCCATAGCAAAGTTTATGCACTGTACTTACTGATCTGTCTGTCTGTCTGTCTGTCTGTCTGTCTGTCTACTTGACCTTCTGTTTATCCTTGCATATATCTTTGTATGAGTGTATGTGTCTAGTTTGCTCATGTATATATTTATTTGTTTATTCATGTGTTCATCTGTCTATGCATCTTTCTGCTTATCTCTCTACCTGTGAAACTATCTATTCATCTCTGTTAATCTATCGAGGTCTGTTAATGTCTAAATGTAAACCTCTCTGCCTTTTTATCTTTTATCACTCTATCTGTATAACTACCTAACCATTTCTGTCAGTCTTTCGAGGTCTGTTAATGTCTAAATGTAAACCTGTCTGTCTTTTAATTTTTTATCTCTCTTTGTAACTACCTACCCATCTCTCTCAATCTGCCGAGGTCTGTTAATGTCTAAATGCAAACCTGTCTGTCTTTTCATCTATTCACTTGTTTACTTTATCGTTATCCGTTTACTCATGATTCATACACACCTGCCAATCAATTATATCTTTTTAGCCTGTTTGTTTGCTTACTAATATGATACTCAACTGCTCGACCCAACAAAGTACAACGCTTAGGCCAAAGAATGAACTAAAGAAGGCTTGTAATGCAGGTTCTCGGGATAGACAGAATCTAACAGGTGTAGGTTAGAGCTGCAAAACTTGAATGTGAGCAGTTTTAATGACTTGGTGGTGATGGAAATCCTAGTTGTAAGTTGCTGTATGGTTGTAACGAGATGTGAGTGGCTGGCATAGTTATGGTGTAGAAAATTAAATGTGTGGTGTTGATGTTACGGTGACTGTGTTTTGATTTGTAATGGAGCTTGACTGAAATTTCTCATTCTCTTCCTTTCCTTTTCCTTTTATTTACCTGTCCTTCTCTTCTCCTTTATTCCTTCCTTGTCTTTCCTATTGAATTCCTTCTTCCGTGTCTCTTTCCTCCTTTCCTCTGGTGTTCACTTTGCTACGTTTCCTCCTGTTACTCTTGTCTCTTCATTGTTAGTCTCACTGAATTACCTTCTCTTCTTTCTTATTCTTCTCGCTTCTCTTCCTGTTCTTGTTACTTTCCTTCCTCATACTTTTCTCCTTCGTCCTTCTCATTACATTGTTTCCTTCTTTTCTTACCTTTTCTCAACCTCTAAACTTGTTCTTTCCTCTTATTCTGCTTTCCTCCCCGCCAAGGCCAATACTTATCATCACAAAACAAGAGTCACCAGAAACAGTTGAGTTAGCGAGCAATAGATGGCGCTGTGTCTAGACTAAATCATTGGTCCACGTCCTGAGTCAATTCAAGGATAGAGTATTGAGTTACGTGTCCTTTTTGGGGGCAGCCGGAGCCTCATAATTGCAGGTTTTATCCCTTGGAAGCAGCATCCCTCCCACGAGCCACGCAGGGAGCGGTAAATAACGTAACTTACCTGTCTGCCAGTCTGTCTGTCTGTCTGTCTGGTTCGACTTGTCTTGTCTGCTCACATGTTGGGTTGCAAAGACTGACTGACCTGGACAAGAGCTGTGGTTTATCTCGTGTGTGTGTGTGTGTGTGTGTGTGTGTGTGTGTGTGTGTGTGTGTGTGTGTGTGTGTGTCCATGTGTGTTGCATCACACACACACACACACACACACACACACACACACACACACATTACTCACCACCTTACTGTCCGCATTTATGAATACTAATGGAAAATGTGAAGGTTATCATATGCATGTATATCTCGGGAATTCAGAGAGAAAAGAGGGCGATGTGTGAGAAGGAAGCGCGAAGGAGGGAGATGAATAAAGAAAGAGGGAAGGGGAAAGAAGTAAGGGAACGAAACCAGGGAAGAGGAAAAATAAGACAGAGATTTTAAAGCCATGAAGGAAGTAGGGAGAGGCAGCTGACAGAAGAAAAAGAAAACGAAGAAGAAAGAAAGAAAGAAAGAAAGAAAGAAAGAACACGGAAAGAAAAGAAGGAGAAGAAGTAACAGTGACATAATAAGGAGAGAATGTTGGGAAGGAGGAGGAGCAGAGAGAGAGAGAGAGAGAGAGAGAGAGAGAGAGAGAGAGAGAGAGAGAGAGAGAGAGAGACATAACTCAGGTAGCCTCCAGATGACCTTGTGATTCAACACGACCTGTTTGTGGCCGATCTACCTGCTGTCCACCTCACTCCCACACCTCCTATGAATCCCTCCTTCGATCCCACCCATTGCCACCCACCACCACCCTCTACCTGCACAAGAAAGATCGAGCTCTCTGTGTGTGTCTGTGTGTGTGTGTGTGTGTGTGTGTGTGTGTGTGTGTGTGTGTGTGTGTGTGTGTGATTGCTAAGGGCCTTGGGAATCTTAACCCTTTTATCACCTCATTAGTATAACACAAGGCAATTTCTTGAAGCTAAAAACAAAACCGAAGGATCTTAATATATTTGAATTCTCGGGTCATTCTTTCCTTCAGTGGTGTCTTTGAGAATTATACGCTCAACTTGGACCAGAACCTTTTATCGAGTTGGAGGAGAACCCGCAGCAGTGGAAGGGTGAAGGGAAGGGAAGCAAATGATGGGGTACATAAAGGGAGCAGATGAAGGGTGTCTTTAAGGGTGGCCTCGCATTGCATATCAAGTGACGAAGTGGAGGGTGTTATGATACTTCCTCTAAAAAGTATGGCATGGCTGGCGAGAGGGAAGAAAGGATAACAAAAAGAAGAGAAGGAGGAGGTGGTGGTGGTGGTGGTAGTGGAATGCTAGCAGGAGGGATGAAGAGCAACACCTGTATTATTAGATGCTTTGCCCTCTCATAGGCCTCAGGATGATCTCTCGTCTTCATTTTCATTTTCACTGTTGACGATTCAAAGTGTTTCTTAACCCCTTCCCTACCATGACGCGTTTTCATATTCATTCTGCTTATTACTTGGTGATTTTATACAGCCTCAAAAACTTCTCTGGGTTATCAAAATTGTGAAGATTGGCCATTAATCTTCTGACCTTCATAGTCTCTTCCTGATGTCAATAAAATGGTCTAATCTTACACAAATCTCAAGGTAAATATGTGTGCCAGTATTGAAGGGTTTAAACTATCGCTAGGATTATAAAAACATCCTTCAATACCTCTCGGTAACTTCTGCTGCTGTCTATACAAAGCTGCCGAGATAAGACGCTCTGACGTTTGAGCATCCGAGTTACATTACAGTATTGAATGGGGTTAAACTATCGCTAGGATTATAAAAACATCCTTCAAAACCTCTCGGTGACTTTTACTGCGGTCCATACAAAGCTGCCGAGATTAAACACTCTGACGTTAGAGGATCCGAGCTACACTTTCAATTCCAGCATGTCTCACTTCCCGCAGCGCCTCAGGAATAAACACTAATACTTTTCATTGGTATAAAAACGAAACCAATTTATTCTTATTCACATGTAATACGCTAATAGAGACGTGGTGGAAGTAGTGAATTCAAGAAGCAGACAGCGGGAATGGGTTGAACATATTTAGAAAGCACTGAGAGGAATGAAGAGTTGCTACATAGAGTAAGAATGTAACGGAAGGAAATCCACCAGAAAGGAATGGAATGGTGTAACAAAAAGGATATCCATGTAACTTTCACTTTTTATGCTAGGTAGGTCAAGCTGGAAAGGCACTGTGGATACCTTCAGTTTACTGTTGTGATTAATCTAAGGTGAAATTTTTTGCGTATTCTTTAATTAAATCATGTATTCCTCTTCCACCACCACCACCACCACCTCCTCCTCCTCCTCCTCCTCTCCTCATCTTAGCCACATATCCACCCACACACGCTGCCCATTCATAACAGGCAAGAAAATGATAAGCAGCACCAAGAACAGTCAGTAAATATAATCATCTCATCACTTCTGGACAAAAATAAAAACATTGAGTTACTTAAAATATAAATACTTATAGTAGTAATGATAAGTAAAAAATATATAGGCCACACACACACACACACACACACACACACACACACACACACACACACACACACACACACACACACACACACACACACTAAGAGAGAGAGAGAGAGAGAGAGAGAGAGAGAGAGAGAGAGAACGTTTCCCTGGTGATGAAAACCGTACTGGCACCACGCGCACCTAAACTCAAACGTCAAACTAAATATAAATCATTTGGACATAAGAGTACAAGAACATAAAGGAAGCTACAAAAAACAGTTAATCCTACCCATGCCAGTCCATGTGTGAAAATGTAACTACGAACCTATACCCACCCATCATCCCTATCCATAAATATCATATAGTATTTCAAACCTCCCTATTGACTCACTCCAGCCATCCACCACTCTGTATGTGAACCAGTTTCTTCGTATACCTGTGCCAGTCCGTGTGTGAAAACGTAACTGCGAACCTATACCCACCCATTATCCCTATCCATAAGCATCATATAGTATTTCAAAGCTCCCTATTGACTCTCCAACAGCGTGATTACTAAGTCCACTCCAGCCATCCACCACTCTGTACGTGAGCCAGTTTCTTCATGTCTCTAATTTTAAAACCTGTTACTTTTTGTCATATCCTGATTACTAACCCTGAGAATCTTACTTACATTACTTGTATGTGACTTAATTTCTTCAATACTGGGACAAATTTATACCTTGAGTTTTGGGTGTGCTTAGACGATTTTATTGACATTACGAAGGGTCTATGGAGGTCGGAAGGTTAATGGCCAGAGTCTTCACTATTCTAATCGCCATACAAGTTTCTGAAGCTGTATAGAATCACCAAATATTAAGCAGAATAAATAAGAAAATATGTTCTGGTAATGATGGGGTTAACACGCATACCACGATACTCTGCTTGGCTATTGAGAAAAATTGACCAATGTTTATAAGGAATAGATACCAAAAGAGTTGTTAGCTGATAGAGAATGTTTGGCTGGGCACCTCTACCAGTAAACTGCTCGCGAGAGGAGGGTAGATTAGAGTAAGATACTTCATGGTTTTATATTATCTCAAGAAGGATTTTTCTTTTCTCATTCTCCTCTAAGAACTGTGAAAGGTGTGAAGCAAGTGACTGTGGTATATGTTAAAAAAAATACTTGAAAATGGTCCCTCTTATAGTTTTTTTCAGTATATCTTTCTGTCTCTGTTTTTCCTTTTTTCTTCCTTCACTTCTTTTGTTTTCCTCTTTAGAAAAACCCTCTCTAATTATTTTTTCATCCTTATCTATTACTGTATTTCTTTTCCTTTCTTCTTAATCATCCTTCAAAGTTTATATCCATCAAATGTAGTAGTTATTTTTAGTGTATTTCCTCTCGTTCTCTCTTAAAAGACGTCAGTGTAATCATTCTTCTGGTCTATACAAATCTATCACAGTTTCTCTCATATTTTTGTCTTTTCAGTCCTTCTCTCCCATCACTGTTCTCCACCTAGGGCTCTATTCCATCATATGTGAATGTAGACAGGCAGACAGATACACAGACGGACGAGCACTGTGTTTATACATACAGAGAGAGAGAGAGAGAGAGAGAGAGAGAGAGAGAGAGAGAGAGAGAGAGAGAGAGAGAGAGAGAGAGAAGAAGAAGGACATCAGTTTCATCACCTCATCTTAATAAGCCTCGTGCAAAACCTCCACTAGCTGAGGTAACCAAAAACTAACTCTGGAAACCCGACGAGGAACTTCCTATGAGGCGAGACGTGAGAACCGCAGCGCCTTGGACTCTCAGATGAAGGGGGCAACGCACCTCTCAAGCGCTTCACCAAACAGTAATACGCATGCAGTCACCTTACACGCATTGCAGGCTGCCTCTCCGCGTTTCCCTGTTGACATTTTCACACGTGTGGCGAGTCAGACACTAGGGAAATGTTAAGGGAAGAAGAGGGAGAAGCAGTGAGGAGGGGGAGGAAGGGAGAGAGCGACGCAAGGGTAGGGCAAGGGAGTCGGGAGTAGTGGGTCACCTTGAACATGGGGCTCCGTCAGCAGCTGGCTCCTGGCTCTTACCACCTGTTCCGTTACCACATACCTCCTCCTCCTCCTCCTCCTCCTCCTCCTCCTCCTCCTCTCCTCCTCTCCCGTCCCTTACTTCTCTCCTCTAGGTTTTATAAGCGTTTAGAACATATATTTCTGAGATCGTTCCTACTGTTTTCTTTTTTTTTAGCCCTTTGTTCTTTCCCGGAATATGCTCTCTCTCTCTCTCTCTCTCTCTCTCTCTCTCTCTCTCTCTCTCTCTCTCTCTCTCTCTCTCTCTCTCTCTCTCTCTCTCTCTCTCTCTCTCTCTCTCTCTCTCTCTCTCTCTCTCTCTCTCTCTCTCTCTCTCTCTCTCTCTCTGTGTGTGTGTGTGTGTGTGTGCCCTTGTCTCGTGGCCTCTTCACTTGAGACAAAATCGATCTGGACTCCATTCACTCGCTCTCGCTACCCTCCTCCTTCTCCTCCTCCTCCTCCTCTTCCTCCTCCTCCTCCTCCTCCTCCTCCTCCTCCTCCTCCTCCTCCTCCTCCTCCTCCTCCTCCTCCATTCCTTTGTTGTGTACTTGTTATATATCGTTCTTCTCTTTCATTATTATTTGTTCGTAGTATTTCAAATAGAGAAGTGGTGGGTATTTTTTTCCGTGTATGCCTTTGCGTGTCTGTATATTTGATGCCTTGATCTCTCTCTCTCTCTCTCTCTCTCTCTCTCTCTCTCTCTCTCTCTCTCTCTCTCTCTCTCTCTCTCTCTCTCTCTCTCTCTCTCTCTCTCTCTGTGTGTGTGTGTGTGTGTGTGTGTGTGTGTGTGTGTGTGTGTGTTTTAAAGATGATGAAGGAGCAGAAGAGTAGGCAGGAATACAAGAGTGAGCATTGCAAGGGAGGTACTATGGTGGACGGGACGCGAGGCCACCAAGTTGCTTTGCCATGTTATTCATCCCTCACCTGCTTGTGGAGCTGGTGCGTGACTGATGGAAATAAGACAGCAGACATCAAAAAGTGCTGGCTCGTCGCTTTTCATGCTGATATTTTTCTTTTCTGCTTTATTATGTTGTAAAGTTATGCACCGTTATTTTTCGTAGCTTTAGTCAAGAATTTATTAACTTTTCAATATTTTTTTACTTTTTTTTTAACTCCTGCAACTATTAGGATTTTTCTTGGTTTTGCTTAGAAGAAAGAAGATTCCCGCGATATTGTAATAGTTCTTAATGATGACAAAAAAGTATATAATTCTCCTCGTATTGAAAATCGTATCACTTAACCACAATTTCTTAGGGATGATTGTTCTTTGCATATTGTAAGTAAAGAAAATGCTCTTAACGTGAGTATGAAACGATGCTTGGTTATTAAGGGACCTTTGTGTGAGAGCTCCTCGAAAAGAAATTTGTAGCTGTTATTCGCAAATTGAAGGGAGCGATTATGTGCTTGGATTGTGAATGAACTGAGATTTCCAGGACAACCTAGCGGTGAAAATATGAACTTTTATCATTATTTACAACTTCAGACATCTTTCATTGATCTTAAGTGCCATTGCTTCTAGTTAATCTTCTTTAATATACATATGTGTGCTCACTCTTATAACTGACTCTCTCTCTCTCTCTCTCTCTCTCTCTCTCTCTCTCTCTCTCTCTCTCTCTCTCTCTCTCTCTCTCTCTCTCTCTCTCTCTCTCTCTCTCTCTCTCTCTCTCTCTCTCTCTCTCTCTCTCTCTCTCTCTCTCTCTCTCTCTCTTGTATATTTTTCCCTCTCCCTCTCACGTGGGCGAAATATACTGACCGGAGTTTTTCTTCTCTTTGCAGGAATTATGACGGTGACGTTGCTCCAGTGTGAGGGCGTCAAGATGAGCCTCTTCCAGGACCTTAAACTAAAGCGCCGAAAGGTCGACTCCCGGTAAGAGACTGACGGTGATGGTGGTGGTGGTGGTAGTGGTGGTGGTCGAGGAGGAGTAGAAAGAAGATGATCAGGAAGAGGAGAAGGAAAAGGAGAAAAAAAAAAAGAGGAAGTAGAAGTAAAGGAATTAAAGGAAGGTGTAGGGCAGTAAGAGGAAAGGAGGAGAGAAGAGGAGAAGGAGAAGGAGCAAGAAAAGTAACAGCAACAAGAGGAGGAGAAGGCGAAGGAGTAGAAAGAGAAGGAGAAGTGAGAACTCAAGATGGTGGAGGCGCAGGAAGAATAGGAACAATAGTAATCACACTTTTTTTTTTTTTTTTTTTTTTTTACCTGGGGTGCCTTTTACTAGCGTCAGTTTGCTGCAAAAAGAAATTTCATGAATCACTAGTTTATATATCCAGTAAATGTCAGTGAGTCGTTTACTGAAGCACAAATCTGGAAGCATTTTTTTTTTTTTCTGATAGACTCCTTACTATTATGAAACTGTGTAAGGTAAAGTATGGAAGCTATATTATTATATATTAAGGATGATAAAGAGTTGAATAGCAATCAAAGAGAGGAAAGAAGGCTAGGTAGGAAGTATACTAAAGATAAATCATGATCCTTCGTCAACTGTAGCTTGTGTCTGGCGAAGCGACGAAGAGGAAACGCTAGTTAGTCGTGAAAGTCTGCGGTAGTGCGTGGCCAGTTTTCATTTACTAGAGCCACACGGTTACGACTCGGCGGCAAACTTTGGAAGACTTTATTTTCTTGCCTCTACACGTGCATTGAAGCCTGGCAACTCTCATACACTTAAGAAAGGATCCACGCACCATACCCTCCGTGCAATTGGTGTTGAAAATGTAGCGAAACACAACAGGACGAGGTTCTGAAAGTTGATAGTACAAAGGTTACAAGTAGCGTGGAGATCCTTCTAAGCCTATCAGTCCCACGACGCATATCCTGGCACCTATGGAAGGGACTTGGACTTGATTCATAAAGTCATCCACGCCGTCTTCCTGCACAATGTTGGCGAGGGTGAGGAGTCAGGGTGCGGGAGGCGCCGAGAGGAGGAGGGGTGCGGCGTGGCCAGTGCTGCCAGGAGGGGAAATGTCTTAAGATTTGGCAAACTGAGGCATAGAAGCGAAATTTTCAGGACGAAATGGGGAATAATTGCAATTTCACTTCTTTTCACCTTAAGATGTTAACATTCATGAACTGATAATATATTCTTAACGCCTTAAAAAGAATAATAATCAGAGACACAGACGTACATTGATCACCACTAAAGCAAAGCGTACACTAAGGGGCTCCATCTGCCCCGAACAATAAGTCATATTGAATGAACTGAGATAATGTGCAAAATTATGTACAAAATTTGGATATTAGTGCTATTTATTTGCCTCATATTGTTGTGCGCCAATGACTGGTGAGCGTGCGTGTTCCCAGGTGCAGCAGTGACGGGGAGAGCCTGGCAGAGTCATCCTCGTGCTCGCCAGACTCCGGGTCTTCAGGGGGGGAAGCCTCCTCCTGCAGCCCCGTCCAGCCCCAGCCACCCTCGGAGTCGCCTCGCGCCTCCCCCAACCCGCGTCCGCCCAACCCTGGGAGGTGTGCCTCACCCCTTGTCTCCTGCAGTATTTAGTATAGCATGCTGTAAGCCTTAGAAGCAAAACAAGAAGAAGGACACTCTACACCGGTCAAAAAAGAAACATTCTACATTTTGGAATGTAGTGTAGTCTAGTGTATCTCTAGGCTAAGGATGACAAGCAAATGGCGCTTCACATCGTTTTAACAATAAATATCTTACAGAAATGCCGTCACTCTTTACAGGACATTTCTTCAACATATTTGAAGTACGCATTTATGATTATTTTACTTACCTCATTTATGGGGTTATTTCATTACTAGTTTCTTTATTGATCATTTCAAACTTATCTAATTATAAGAACCTTACAGCAGACTGTACAACGGCGTGTTCTCATCTTTCAGATCGTCCCCTGACAGTGCTGGCGATGAGTTTGTCGAAGTCAAGACCTGCCAGGAGTCTGGCTTCAGCCAAGGTGATGACACCCATGACGCGCACGTGTTCGATGGCGGTGGAGTGCAGCCTGAGTCTTCATCGGCGCCCACGCGGCCCTCACAGACACCCCAGGGTCTGTGTCCCATTCAGCAGTATGTGGACACCGACCTGCCGGAGAGTATGTCCACCACGCCGCCGCCGCCCGACACCAGCGACCACACCTCTGAAGTCACTTCGGCATCAGCTGGTGGCGGCGCGTCACTCCCCCACCACATGGAGGCCTTGGAGCCGCCCATTAGCACCCTCAGCGCCATGCCTCACACGCTGGCCGCCACCATGGCCGGCCTCACCCCCGGGGTAGTCACCTCAGCGGGGCTGCGAGCCGGACCTCCTATCAGCGCAGCGCAACCATACTGGCACGGCGCCACTAGCCGCATTAATGGCGTGCGGCCAGAGTTCATCAGCGGGGGTTTGGTGCAGCCCTCGCAGTCCACAGTAACCCCGGTGCCCACCCCTGCTGACTCCAGTAGGACGGGGTACTCGCCTCGCCTGCGCACACCCACGGTCATCATGGGGGAAGCAGGAGGCGTTAAAACAATGTTCTGGTCAACTCCTAATGAGCTTCAGACCTCCGTGTCCCAGGCTCCCAGGGAGGTGCTGACGCGACCTGCCACCCCGTGCGGCTACGGCGCTGACACCAGCGACGCGTCTGTGCGGGCGTCAGTGGACGGTCTCCTCACCCTGGGCCAGGATAAAAGAGGCTCGCCCTCCCAGCTCTCCCCCACCAGCACCCTCTCCCTTTCCCCCGCTGCACGTTCCCCAATGACTCAGACCTCGAGATCCCCCCATACCCACACGCCAGTCCCGCGCTCCCCCTATGCGGGCGCCCCTCCTTCGCCAGGGAACCAAGTGGTGAGATATTTAGGCTCGCCACACAGCTCCCCTGGAGATTTACAACTGCTACACAGTGCCACGTACATGCACTCCCCCAGCAGCGGGGACAGCCAGAGGCACCCATCCACGCCCCTTAACATGGAGCGGCTATGGGCAGGCGACCGTTCCCAACTTCCCCACACTCAACCGGATTCCCAAGCGGCTCTCAACCTCTCCACGGTGGGGATGTGGGGTGCCCGCAACACTGTCCCCGCGCCCAGCCAACCTGCTGCCATAGACGAGGAGGACGAGGACCAGCCCATGATTTGCATGATCTGTGAGGACCGCGCCACCGGCCTTCACTACGGCATTATCACCTGTGAGGGGTAAGCACCCATGCCGCACTCTTGCCACTGTTTACTTGTGATTATGTTAGATAAGGTTAGATCAGGTCACTTGATCTAGCTTTGCCTTTACTAACTTGCCGTTGTTTCGTTCAGTAGCAGTTGGAATGGTTGCTCTCTCTCTCTCTCTCTCTCTCTCTCTCTCTCTCTCTCTCTCTCTCTCTCTCTCTCTCTCTCTCTCCACAAAATAAGTAAAAGAGAAATAGAAATGAAAGAATGAAAACAATGCCAAATAATTAATACCACGTTTTTCTCTTTGTGCGTATGTGCATGTGTGTTCAGGTGTAAGGGGTTCTTCAAGCGGACGGTACAGAACAAGCGGGTCTACACTTGCGTGGCGGACGGTGACTGTGAGATTACCAAGGCGCAGCGAAACCGGTGTCAGTACTGCCGCTTTCAAAAGTGTCTCCGGCAGGGCATGGTGCTAGCAGGTACGATATTTTATTGGCTTTAACCTCGTGCGATGTTCCCATATTTATATTTCTCTTTTTCCAGAGTTTACCAATTTAGAAATGGATGGAAAGATACTTGTTAACTCTTGTAAAAGTAAGATGGATAGAATAAGGGTGAGAACGAGTAATCGTAGGAAGAAGGAAACACAGAAACAAGGCAGATTCCCACAGTTAACTAATAAAAGGGATGTAAGAGTGAGGATACTACCTAACTCTTGCATTAGTTAGGATGACAGAATAAAATGAGAATGAATAGAGTCTTGGAAAGGCAAAGGATTTCAAAGTGTACCAATATAAAGATTAGAAGAATTAAATTACCGGTTAACTCTTGCATTAATGAAGTAAACAGAATAAAGATGATATATATGGTTATGTTTTTCTTTTTCTCAGCCGTGCGGGAAGACAGAATGCCAGGGGGACGTAACTCCGGTGCTGTCTATAACCTCTACAAGGTAAGGCTACGCGCCCTGCTGTTTTATCTCATTGCATCCCTTTCTATCATGCTCCTTCATCCCCCAAGCGTGTATTTTTCAAAGATTCCACATACGTAAGGCACTTGCCAGGGAGCGTGATGTTATTCTGGCCGGTAGATGTCACTAATGGTCATTGTTCTTTTCACTCTTTCAGTCGCTATGATCGTCGGCCTCCATAGCGTCACATCCCCTAGTACTGTTCCTTGAAGTATGTCGCGTCATTGAAAATACGCGTTGTGGTCTTGGCTCTTTTTTTTTTTTTTTTTTTTGGCAGGTTTCTTGAAGTTCTAAGTACTACAACCCGTTAATGTGAAGTGGATCTTAATGCTAAAAATCCTCATTAACTCGACTCCTTATTGGAGACCACAAGATGCATTGAATAATCAAGATGAAAGCTGTCCCGAACACTTAATTATTTGCACCTCGACCCTCTAGACCAGAGCAAAGCACTTTGCTTTGCTGTCTCAGTGATTCATGAAAAAAAGGAAACTATTTAGAAAAAAATAAGAACACATTTCTTTTTTATTTTATTTTATTTATCTTTTATTTTCTCCCTACAAAGTTTGAAACTTCCCCTCTTTATCTTATTTTCGTTGTGCTCAGTTTAAAGGTGAAAGTTCTGTGTGTATACTTCTTTTTGTAATATTAAACTTGACATTGATATAAAGCAGACAGTATCATCACCTTGTGTGTGACGTGGCGTGTTGAACTAGCCGTCGGTATCTTGTGGGTGTGGAGCACGACGAAACTGTGTGCTGGTGAAGGTTTGCCTCATGTTAACACACTAGCCTTAGCGCTGTGGAGCATCGAGGTAAGGTGACTGTAGCGTAGCAAGCTTCCTTGTCTGTTGCTGTCGTTGCTGCTCATTCTACCGCTGCTGCTTCTACTTCACGCTTCTCATACCCACTCAGTGTTACCTTGTGCGTGTATCATTACATGCATGGGCTCTCTTTGCTTTATGTGATCGAAAAGCACTGCCCAGCTGCTTAAACAAGTGGTTTTCTGTGCCACTAGTGGAGATGTAGAGATAAAGTGAGGTGGAGCAGATGGAATCAGAGGTGTCGATGCCATAGTGAACCAATGCAAACAGTACGCTTGATGTGTTTCGGCCTTTCGTAATAATTTCGTTTAATTTCGTCTCATCCACTGTTAAACTTTTTTCAATGCAAGAACTAATGTTTCGTGAAGCGTAACATGTCAGAAGACCTTCAGTTAGTCGGAACATAAACAATTGAATTGAGTGTCGTCACAGTGCGTACTTCCTGCATGGGAACACGGAGCATGCAACACCGCCCTGGCATCCACCACTTGGCGCCTCACGCGGTGCTTATCTACCTCCTTAACCTCAGACCAACTGACTGGTTATCCTAAGAAATACACGACCTTGTCTAAATTTTTCCATTTGCCTGTATGTCTTTAGATGTATCCAGTGTTTCTCTACACACGCGCCAATATGAACATGGAAGGAAATTATGATAATTGGGAATTAGAAGAAAGGACATTATAAATTTGACATGATATTGCTAAAATACAAATTGGTAAAACAGAAGTGGGCACACACACACACACACACACACACACCGCGTAGTGTAGTGGTTAACATACTCGGCTCACAACCGAGAAGGCCCGAGTTTGAATCCCGGACGCGGCGAGGCAAATGGGCAAGCCTCTTAATGTGTAACCTCTGTTCACCTAGCAGTAAATAGGTACGGGATGTAACTCGAGGAGTTGTGGCCTCGCTTTCCCGGTGTGTGGAGTGTGGTGTGGTTTCAGTCCTACCCAAAGATCAATCTATGAGCTCTGAGCTCGCTCCATAATGGGGAAGGCTGGCTGGGTGACCAGCAGACAACCGTGAATAATAACACACACACACACACACACACACACACACACACACACACACACACACACACACACTGCATGACTATTAAAATGAAATATATACAGGACTTGAAATAAGATCACTAAAATATACCAATTAAACTGTTTTGAATCATACACTCCTCTTAATATTTAATTAAACCCTTCATAATTCCTTCTGGTAATGTGCCCCTCCCCCCCATCCACTGTCTCTCTCTCTCTCTCTCTCTCTCTCTCTCTCTCTCTCTCTCATAAGAAATCTCACCTATGGACTCACTCCATGCCACCTCATCCTCTTGTTAAGGTACAGCTAACCACGCAAATCAACAGCACAAAGGAGGATGCATAACTGCTTTCCATTTTCTTTTTTTTTTCTTATTCTTTTACACAGTAAAAAGTTTGATCTACTGATTGAAGTCTTTTCACCTTTGGTTTTTTTCATTTTCTCATATTAGCCATGTCTTTTTCATTCCAAAATATGATCAAGAAAGAAAGGTAACTGCTTTTCATTAAACTTTTTCACTTTCTTGGTCTTCAACACAGTAAGGAATTTGATATGTGGGCTATCATATTTTTTTTCTTTTGCTTATTGTCATCTCCTGTTTGTAACACCTAATATTTGAAATATGCTCAAGAATGAAAAAGGATAACTGTTGTCTATCTTTTCTTTATCTTTTCTTCTACTAAGTAAGAAACTAAATTTTTCTTTCATATTCTTTTTTATATAATGTTTACCAAATACAAAATATGAACAGGGAGAGAAGGATATTTGGTCTATGTGTTCTTTCCCTTTCTTCCTGCTACTCTATTGGGTTGAACTTGCATCTTTAAATTTAATCTTTTTGGTAATGTCTATCTGTTCGCCACCTCCACACAAAGTAATAGCACATGAAAGGTAAAGGGAGAACTGCTGAGCTTAACTGAGACACATGCAGTATCTCCTGTGTCTAAGTAAACTGAAAAAAATATTTGGCACATTTTTTGCCATGAAGACTGTAGCAGGAATTTTAAACATCATTATTTTATTTTGCAAAGAACAATGATTATTTTTCCTGAGTAGTCATTTGATTCTAAGGGGGCAGCCTTGTCATGTTTTCTTTGATTTTTGTGTAACACTTTTACCATGATCCTTACTGTTATGAAGACTGTTTAGATTTACTTATTAACTTGTTATGTATATTTAGCTGACATTAAAAGAACTGGTAAAGAACTTCTTTATACACTTCCATATAAAATCAATAATGTGTCTATCAAAAATTATTTATCATATAGGGCATCACTTTACTTTTATCTGCAGACAGCTATGTGCAGTGTCTTTCACTATCAAAATATTGGATTGCTCTTTTATATCTTTGTATGTAGGAAGCTTCTTTAATACATTTAGTGTCTTGCTTGTGTACTTTTGCCCTACCTATAGTTTCATCTGAGAATTGAGGGTCTCATGTTACATTGTGTCTACTGAGTGGCCTGCATTCTCAAAGGTTCTGGTGTGTTATCTCTACTTGCAACAAACTATGCTGGAAGATAGTGACATCATGGTTTAGCGATAGTTTAACAAGAATTTTGTACCATCATTTGGAAAAAAGTAATCATGAGAACCAGTTTGAACATTTCTTGCTTTTCTTGGATTCTTGTGAAGTTTACCAGGGTTTCCAAGAAAGTATTAATGAATTTACTTGTATGTAGTTTAATAATACTCTGAATAGTCATTAACCCTTTCAATACTGAGACACATTTTTACCTTCAGATTTGTGTACAATTAAATCATTTTATTGACATTAGGAAGGGTCTATGCAGATTAGAAGATTAATGGCCACAGTCTCCACTATTTCAATCACCCACATGAATTTCTGAAGCTGTATCAAATCACGAAATTGTAAGCAGAATGAATATGAAAACGCGTCATGGCACTGAAGGGGTTAAGAAGAAAACATCAGAAATTGACTGATTTCTGCTACCTTTGAAAATAGTCCTGGTGGGAGCAGTTTAAAGCATTTCAGAACACTACAAGTTTTACATTGATGTATCAATAACAAGAGTAAATGGTTTGACTAATTAACTAGAAAGCACAAGATTAGTTTTATTACCATGGGGGAAGATGGTCAAGTGATGTGGTCAGAACAAAAGTAAACTGCTATAGGTAGGAGGAGCAGCATGGTAACTACACACAACACAGCCCAACGCAACACACACCAACATTATCGATAGTCAGTCTAGTCTTTGTGCTACTCTGCACATCTTTGTTATCACCTCTTGTATATTTTTTTTTTATCTTTCGTAAGGGTAAGGTGCTTCACATAGCTTGTCTGATTATTCAACATAACTTGGGTCATGTCGAGTCATTCATTTTTGGTATCTGTTAGCCCTGCAACATCATTGGTGTTCTGCAGATTCATGTAATGAATGTTATAGTCATCTATATACTTACCACAAGCTGATTATCTGTTACATGTACTACTTCCCCTTGATTTAGTATAATTGCTAATCCATGTGAAAATTAATTCATATCTTTCTCTTAAAGGTAAAGTACAAAAAGAAAAACAAGAAAAATGGTCAGATAAAGCAAGGAGGCACCATGTCCCCAGAGAAGAAAATGAGCTTGGACCCTCTGATGATGGCAGGCACCACCTCCCTCACCAGTGCCTCCCTCACCCTGCCAATCCCCAGTCCCCTCACCTCCCCACCTCCCATCACCTCACCTCCAATGCCCTCACCTCTCAACACTGGCCACATTCTCAAGGCAGCTCTCACCAATCCATCTGAGGTAATAATGCTGCTCACTTTTTTTTTTTTTGCTACTTTACTATTTAATTTAAGTAAACATGGACACATTTCAGTAATCAAAATATAAGTAATTACACTCACTTACTGAGTCACTCTTTTTGTTGTCACTAATTTGCTTCCATTAAATCAACATTATCATGTCTTCTATAACAATGATTTTCAACTGTTTTATGCCTTATCCATATGGGTTTTTTATTATATTTCTTAGTCATTCTCCTTTTGATGATTTTTTTATTACATCATGTTTTCTTCAATTTTCCCCTTGTTCATATACATCACTTCTCTTCTAACGATGAATTTCTGTTCCATTACATCTTATTTCATGTTAACTCCTGTGCTGGTGATTTTATTCTTCTAAATTTTTTATTTTTCATAATAGGTGGCTCACTTCCGACAAAAGTTGGACAACACTGTCTCCTCAACCAGAGAAAGAGTCATGCCTTACCCAGTAGCACAAGCCATGATAAGGATGCTAATAGACTGTGATGATTTTGAAGACATCGCAACATTAAAGGTTAGTGTTGGAACTTGTGACATTTTAGTGAATCAACAGAATTATTTTCTTATATCTCAATGAGAAATACATGTAAAATAAAGCAAATGTCATTATTACAAACTGTACAATATACCCTACATCTTTCAGAACCTTGATGATTTACTCGATCACAAGAGTGACTTATCTACCAAACTCTGTCAACTCGGGGACTCAATTTCCATCAAGCTGGTTCAGTGGACCAAGCGCCTTCCCTTCTACCAGGAACTTCCAGTAGAGGTTCACACCAGTCTCCTCACACACAAGTGGCACGAGCTGCTGGTTCTTACCACCTCAGCTTACCAGGCTATCTATGGCCTTCAGAAGCTGGGGTCCAGGTCCTCAGATGGCACTGAAGCTGAGTTCCATCAAGAGGTAAGAGATAATACTCTCTCTCTCTCTCTCTCTCTCTCTCTCTCTCTCTCTCTCTCTCTCTCTCTCTCTCTCTCTCTCTCTCTCTCTCTCTCTCTCTCTCTCTTATGTTATTTTTCCTTTATTTACTTACTTGATTGCTGTTTTTGCAAATCATATTTTTCCATATACACATTCATTGGTGAGAACAAAATGTGTTTATGAGATGTATTTACTTTTTCTTTTCCCTTCAGGTATCCAACAACTTGTGTACACTCCAAACGTGCCTCAACTCCATGATGGGCCGTCCCATCACCATGGATCAGCTGCGGCAGGAAGTGGGCGTCATGGTGGAGAAAATCACACATGTCACGCTGGCACTTCGCAAAATAAAGATACAAATTGAGGAGTATGTTTGCCTCAAGGTCATTGCCATGCTGAATCAACGTGAGTTGCTGGGTTTTTAGTGGTGTTTATTTTGTAGAATGATTTTACTAAATGTGCTTAGCAGTGTCAACCACCATCAAAAGATAATGAAACCCACTGTTAAGTATCCAGCAAACAGTGGCAAGCTAGGTAATAGCACATTATTCAATTTTAAGCAGTAAACTGAAGCAGAACAATAATGACCTAACCATTCTACAAAAACACTCTACACCAACAAATTTAACTATAATAAGATTGTATCCTTCACAGCCCGGAGTGGCCACAAGGAGCTTGAAGTGATCCAGGAGAGATATATGAATTGCTTACGTTCCTTCTGTGAGACTCACTACCCCTCCCAGCCCTCCAGATACCAGGACCTGCTAGTCAGACTCCCAGATGTAAGTCCTTACCTAATGAGTGCCTACAGTACGGTCTCCAGTAGTCAAATAAAACACTGCATTTACTTCCCTTCCCTTGTAATTACTCTGTTCTTAGTCTCAATATCTGAGATCTATTGAAAATCCTCTTATGAGATTGTCAGCAGATCAGAAGACCAAGAGCTAAGGAAAAATGCAAAATACAGTGGATATGTTTATTATATATACAGTGTAAAGAATAAATTGCATCAGTAAAAATTTAGGTTTAGGTACAGTATGAGTAATTAAATTAAAGAGTAGTTTCCTATAGTTGTGAGAGAGATGTATGTGATTAGCAAGTTTGGAATTTAGATCACATATCATGGAAGTAATGTTAGGAGATTAAAAAAGGAAACATTGTGATGATGGAGAGGAGATTGTAAGGAAGAAATTGATGAGATGAATACTTTTTGTCTTCACCATGATAATAGGCACTGTTTGGATTTAGCACTTATTTCTTGATCACATTCGTGTTATTCATTATGTTCTTTCTGTTTGCAGATCCAAGCAGCAGCAGCAAAACTGTTAGAAACCAAGATGCTCTATGTTCCTTTCCTGTTGAACTCCACCATCAACAGATAGCAATAAACCACCACCCAGCCACTGGAGCCAGTCGTTGCCTGCAAGGCGTCTCATAGTGGACCACATGCCGTCCTGTGTCTGCTTTGGCCCCTCTGCCAGGGGTCTTGCGGCCTCTCATCATCACCATTGCATCTGTCAGCCAACCCTACTTTGGCTTGTGCCCACTGTGGTCAGTCCATGAAGTTACCAATGTCTGCAAGGTGCGTGATATTTATGAAGTGACAATCTAGCCAGAGCATTTATTTTGATAAAGTTTTTTTTTTTTCTGGTGGTTGTGCAACCAACTTAACTGTGATGGGAGTGTGTACCAGTTTCCTGTGACAATTTGAATTTTTTGTATAAATTTATCTTTTTCTAAGACTTCCCTAGATACATTACCAAAGGTTTTTCCTTTAAGATTTTTAAGGGTTTATGATGGGAAGAAAATTCCTAGAAGCCCAGAACACAAATACTTAACTGCTGTACAACTGACAAGTTGTGCAATTACTTGTGGTATATTTTCTCTGCTCTTTTCACCATCTAATGAAAATATTACTAGTCGCAGAAAAGTATGTCTACTTAAGCAAAGAGTTCTAGTTTTATAGTGTTCAAGATTGACCCAGCACAAGAAAACTTCAAAAGTTGTCCATGAGTGTTCCCAAGTGAGTCAGTGATTCAAGTACATACCCGGTGAGGAAGAGAGGGGCTCACTTACTGAAAAGCCTTCCACAGCTCCCACTGATAAGCCATGTGTCTGTGATGAACCACTGCATGGGGGACAACTCTTCAAGGCATGTGCTGATACCATGGGCTGTGGAGGCTCACTACAGGAGCAGTATTGCATGGACATATTTACTCTTAGTATTACAAACAGTAACAAGGATACAGTTCCTAGAAAGATCCTACTAACAGTTTTTTCATGCACTGATCTTCAATGTGCTAAGAGAATTCTTCTATGTCTTGTAAAACACATCACTTTTAATTGTTAAGGTTTATACAGATGATTTGTATCTCAGAGGCACAAGTTAAACCAAGGTCTTGTGCTGCCATATAAGTGTACCATTTATACATTTATTAAGAATAAAATATTTCCTAGAGATAATATGTGGGAAAAATAGAAGTTTATTATTGAGTAAATTTTTGTAAATACACTTTTACAAAGGAATCTTTTGTTTGTACAGTTTTCGGTACTAGAGCTGGTGTATGTTGTGACAGTGTGAATGTGCAGCTGTGTGTCTGGCGGCAGGACACCAGTGGAGGCAGCTTGCAGGGTACTCAGCTCAGAATCCAAACCTAATGAAGCACTAAAGGCAAATTTAACTAACTAAGCACCTTCCTCAAGTTTTTTACCACACACACTTCTTTGAGATATTTGTATATGCATTTTTCTTTGACCTCAACTTTGCAGTCTTGTTTCTGTTAAAGAGACCAGTGTAACACAATGCAGAATTCATCAATGACAAAATTTCCTCATGGGTATCTGCTGTTTTCTCTCAAAGTATTAAACTTTTCACTGGTCAAATAAGCAAAATCTTGCACACAAACTCTATCATTATCCATATAGATTACTGTTATTTTTGTTATTATCATTATTATTGTTATTATTATCATTATTATTATTATTATTATTATTATTGTTATTATCGTTATTATAAGAGAGATTTTGTTACACAACTTCATGAGGGTTTTTACTTGGTTTATTAGCACGTTTACCTGCACTAGTCTTTGATCTCATGTTATCTATAAATATATAAATATATTTATATATATATATATATATATATATATATATATATATATATATATATATATATATATATATATATATATATATATATATATATATATATATATACATACACACATATTTACATATATTTCCTTGAAAGAAATTTTTTTGAAAGTATAATAAAAATATATCTTTATCACTGGGGAACCATTGGCATTTGGGGAGTCAGTGGCTAAGACTTTCTATGACTGAGTACACTGTAAGCTGACTCTTTAGTATAGTCAAGCAATCAAATTTGTTGCTTCTATATTTAAAGAAATATACAAGTGAATTTTATGAGGACATATTTTTACCCTATGCTTTCCTGATCTGTGAGGATTTTTTATTTATTCTTTTTTTTTTATGCTATAAAGATTTTAAGAAAACTGGAGAATGTAAGTGACATACATAGCTGTTTAACCAAATGAGTGAAAAATGAAGTGATTGAAGAAAGGTTATGAATGCAGGCAAGAAATTTCAGAGACCAGAAGTCGGGCATTTTATGGCTTCCTTTGCGTGATGTGTTTGCTTCCTGAAGGACTGGATGTCTACAAAAAGATGTAGGAAAGCACAAGATGGTAAGATCAGTGTATAAGTGGATAGGACAAGAAGTTTGGTTCAGACTGGAAAATTATTGATGAATAATTGATAGGAAGAGAATGGATAACAGGACTGAACCCTGATGAATACCACACTGATAGATTTAGAAGAAAACTAACATCTAACACAGTAGTAATAGAAGGGTTAGGAAGTTACAGAAAGAGGCTGTAAGAGGTAATTCAAAATCAAAAGCTTAGTGCCAGATTCTTAAAAGTTTTTTTATATGTCTAAGGCTGCAGCAAAATTTTCACATAAGCTCGTGGAAGAAGATGACCAAGACTCAATAAGGAAAACTAATAGATCAGCAGTAGAGCAGCCTTTACAGAACCTGTACTGGCATCTAGATGGAAAAAATGTGACTTGTAAAGTGAAAGATGTTTAAAAATCTTCCTGTTGAGAATTTATTAATAAACTTTAGAGAGGCAGGAAATTAAAGCAATAGGATAATAGTTTGAGGGATTTTAATGGTTGCCCTATTTAGGAATATACAGAATGTAGGCAAGAAGGAAAGCTAGATGTTAATAGACAGAGTTGAAAGAGTTTGACTAAGCAAAGTGCAAGCATAAATCTACAGTATCAGAGGATAATAGAAAGAAATTATCTTAGTGGGTAGCATGAAATAGTAAAAGTTGGAGTAGAGATAGGAATAAGCAGTTACATAATTATATGGAAAACTGCCAAATTGTGAAAAACACCAATAGAATACATGCAATATCTTATGCTAATGTTTCAAACATAAAAGTCATAAAATAAGCCTTTTGTTTTCAAATACATCATTTTTTCTTCTTCCAGTGGTGATGGCAGGTAAATCAGAACTTTAAATAATAAAGGCTTACGGTACATGTGAATTTTGTATATCAAGAAAAAGACAAAAAATGCCAACATGCTATCTCAGTTGTTTCTTTATGAAAGCCACATTGCAAAATGCCACAGTTTTATATTTTGGCACCTTATATACCAGTCTAGTAGCCTTATGTGTAATGTCTGTCATGAAAATTATATTTGTAAGAAACGCATTTCCTATGAGAAGTGCTATTCTATTATATTTTATCAAACAAAACAGCTCTGCTGAAATTATTTTACCAAAGAAACATGAGCTTTTCTTTGTACATCAATCAAAAAAATAGATATATGATTGAGATCTGGAAATATTACATTAAAGACACCATTATTTATAAGAGGCATAAAAGTATATTGATAAAGGCATCTTGTTATGTATAAGTGCCTTCTTGGTGTCCATTCACTGCAGTTTACAAAGGTTACCGTTGCAAAGACTACATTCCGCTGTGTCTGCCACTCCGCCGTCGCCACCTGACACTTGTAAACAATGGCGGTGACAGTACGGTCAGCTGTTGGGGTCCTTCTTCCCATATTTTTGATAGGTATTTTCGCCAGACTGCCTCTGGTTACCTGTGAAAATAACCAGCTTGAAGTCATGCAGGAACAAGAATTGAGACAGTTTATTGCAGACGAGGACTACGTGGTGGTTCTGTTCAGTAAGTATTCCAAACCCGGCTGGTGTGTAACGAAACATATGACTCCCTGATAGAATGGTAGTAACCTTGGGTCGTGGCGTGCATTGTAGCATAAGCTTCTCAGTGATGTAAGGAACTTGGTCATTACATATATGGAGAGTATTGTTTTAGGAGACGGCCATGACGCTCTAAATATTTGCGACTTTTTTTTTTTTTTTTTTTTTGTCTGATCAATCTCACTTCCGGACGAAACTCTTGGTATAATTGCAGTTTCCCCCAATAAACCGCACGTAACTATGAAGTGTCTCACGGTGTAGATCACACTGTTAGGAGCATTTCTAACCCCATATTACCTTGTCGGAAATAAATAATAAGACTGGGACGGAATTTCAAAGATTTACCTCAGTTTTTAGGTGGGATCCTGTTTCCACAATCATTCAAAGGATAGTAAGTGTGTTCATGTGTTTGTTATCAGTGCTGTGCAGACGCTATAGGTGCGTCACTTTCAGTCACATATTCTGACATTTAATGACGTTCGGTTGCCTGCTGCCAATCATGGAAGTCATCGTTTCCTCCTGCCAATCTTACGTGTGTATGTGTATCTAGGGAGGGATAAACTGCCTAGATTTTGATAGGGAGGGTTACTTACACCATGGCTACCGTGCGGGATACATATGGAGAGTGTACTTACACATACTGGGAGTTCATTGCGAAATTTTACGAACAGTCAAGTGTAGCGATCGACTTCCTACGGCAACATGGTGTACCGGACAGCACGTGCCGCCTATTCCTCTTGAGGAATTGGACACACTAGAATACTTGGACACTCATTCAGAGGCTGGACCCTCCACTTCTTCTTAAGGTATTTTATGTGCAGCTACCCTACATTTTAGCTATATGAGTGTATGAGGCACGTATTACATAATTATGGCGACTGTCAATTTCTTTGTATACTTAGGGGATTTCTTTCACTTGTAGGAAATATCCTAAATTTTTAATACTTTTTTGGAGTTACATTACCTTTGAATAGGTTAGGTTAAGTTACATAGGTTAGGTAAGGTAGGGTTAGGTTTGGTTAGATGAGGTAAAATAGTTTATGGGGGGATCTGGGGGGCGCAGCCCCCCAGCTAGGTGGTTATCATGTTACGTTAGCATAATTTCAGCGAAAATTATCCATGAATTTTTACATTTTCCAAATTTTCTTTAAAAAAACGGGAGTTTTTGTCCTTAGAATTTTTCGGATCGCCATATCTCGCCTCTTTTGGCTTCCAGCCCCTAAAACCCCCAATTCCCCACAGTCCCCCAAGCTTAATGGAGAGGTTGGGGGGTGTGGGTAGAGATTGGGGATATTGGGTAGAACTGCAAATTTAGATTTTTTTTCTGTTAGTTTTTTACCTGTTTTGAATGAATCTGATGCTTTATTTTAAATTATTTTGTTTCCAGACCTTCACATACCGTTGTATACATATAATTCGATGATATTCCGAGACAGAAAAATGCCATTAACCCTGTATCCCCAACAAACTTAGGGACATGTGGGAATATGGGGTTTTTGGGTGAGATAAGACAAACACAAGTATTTTCCAGAGTATGAATTATCAGAATCATCTAAAACATGACAAATTTTGTAAAGCATGGTAGTAAAATGTAGGTTAGGTTTTAGTTAGAGGTCAGGTTAGAATATGTAAAGCATGGTAGTAATTTGTTTTCCAACATGGCGTGAAATTATTTGTACATTGTTGTGTTATGATTGCAAAATGTTCTTTATGGCTGCATTTTAAGTGATTTTGGTCATGTATTTGCTGTATTTTGGGTAATTCTACCAATTTACTCTCTGAAAAATACTTGTTTTTATCTTACCACATCCAAAAATCCCACATTCCCACAAGTCCTGCTTGTTGGGCGAGAAATTTCATCACCTGTATTATCAAGAGGGTTGGTGACATTTTTCCTTCACTCCATACTATTGTATGCCATGTATACAATGGATTTTGTGATGGTCTGGAAGGATATGATTGAAAAATAAGATGCCAGAGTTTTACTGGACTGATCCCTTAACTTGCACTCTTTTGTTGCAAATCATTACTACTTTTCAAACTTGCAGGTAATGCTGGCGACTGCACAGGAAGGTGTGAGGAACTGGAAGATACCCTTACCTCCATCAGGGAAGATGTAGTAGAGGCACTTAATGCTTGGGTGGTACGCACTCATTCTCCAACCCTCTCCACTGAATATGGTCTCAACACAAAGGTGTGTTTTAGATTTTGTGCTCTCCAGTGAGGAAATGTTTACAAATATCTATTAAATGGATAAGTAAAGTGAAATATTTGAATATATGATTAAGTAATGTTAAAATATTTGTGTTTTTAAGACTTCTAACTATTACATTCAGTTTGCTACTGAAATATTAAAAGGAGTAGCCTGCAAATTGAAACCACTATCTGAGTTACTGATGAGTCTCTTGTCATTGATATTGTCTTACCTTGCTAAATTGTGTTGCTTCCTGTGTTAACATTATATCATTAACCAACTAATATATATATATATATATATATATATATATATATATATATATATATATATATATATATATATATATATATATATATATATATATATATATATATATATATGGAACCAATTAGTGTTCTTTACATAACTCATATGACATTTTTCATAATTACAGAAAACAGGTGACATAATATTTGTGAGGAAAGGTGTTCCACTCCTGTACAGCGGCCCTGCAGATGATGATGAGTACTTGCTGCACTACCTCATCACCAACCCAGAGTCCTCCATTCACACCCTGACTGATGTCAATTTTGAGGTGAGATATATCTTAGTTTTAGTTATTAATTCATCATCAGTCATCACTATTAATTTCACCATCACTGTCATCACCATCATCATTATCATTCTGCATAAAACACATCAAATTATCCTTCAATCTCCTGTACAATATGGCATTGTGGGCTTTCAAGAGAGCCATAGGTGGCTCAGTATTATTTCTGGGCTGCACTGAAAACTGTTTACTGTATTGACATTGAGGCTTTTCTATAAGATTACATTTATGTACCTTATTTCAAAGATTGAAATGCTGTTGTATCTACTGTGTCTCTCCTCCAAATACATAAAAACAGTGGAAATATCTGTTTGTAGAATCTAGAATTAGTAATAAACTGTAGCTTTTGTTTTTATCTTTTTATATTTGTTGTCAATTACATATATATGGAGTATGTTTCAAGTGTATGGGGGTTCCACTCATACAGCTTTTTTGAAACTCGCATGTTAAGTGTTCATTATTTTGCAGCACCTGACTCAGGCTGCAACTGGAGCCACAACGGGAGACTGGCTGGTTATGTTTGTTCGGGCAGACTGTGATTCATGTGTCCAGCTGCAATCTACAGTTGAAGCTGTCGCTGCTGTGCTGAAGAACAAGAAAAATGTGGCAGTAGTTGACCGTGATGACCAAGGAGGCCAAACCACACGCAGGTTTGGAGTGAAGACATTCCCCTCATTCATACTGTGAGTAAAATTATCTTCTTTCTGTATTCTCTCTCTCTCTCTCTCTCTCTCTCTCTCTCTCTCTCTCTCTCTCTCTCTCTCTCTCTCTCTCTCTCTCTCTCTCTCTCTCTCTCTCTCTCTCTCTCTCTCTCTCTCTCTCTCTCTCTCTCTCTCTCTCTCTCTCTCTCTCTCTCTCTCTCTCTCTCTCTCTCTCTCTCTCTCTCTCTCTCTCTCTCTCTCTCTCTCTCTCTCTCTCTCTCTCTCTCTCTCTCTCTCTCTCTCTCTCTCTCTCTCTCTCTCTCTCTCTCTCTCTCTCTCTCTCTCTCTCTCTCTCTCTCTCTCTCTTCTCTTCTCTCTCTCTCTCTCTCTCTCTCTCTCTCTCTCTCTCTCTCTCTCTCTCTCTCCTTTTCTCTCCTCTCTCTCTCTCTGCTTAGGATGAGTATATTTTTATTCAAATAAATCCAATTTATTTTCATCATTCTCTGGATCCTTGTCTCTCAACAGGTTCCGGCAAGGTCGCCTGTACCGCTACATGCTGCCAGCAGTGGATGCTACCACTCTGATACACTTTGCCTCCGATGGCTTCAGAAATGCTCGGGCAGAGAGTATTCCTCATCCCAAGACACCTTTGTGAGTAGTCCACCTGCCACTAAATTAGACTCAGTATTTAGTTTTTATGTATGGAAGAGTATATTGTACAATAATCTATTCCATGTGCATAATTGTAACCTGCAAAGTGCATGATATGGATATACTAGAACATGGACCTAGTTTGAATTGGTTTTCAATAGAGAAGAGCCCACCTGCAGGTTTTTATTAGTTATGATATTGTCACACCTTCCCCAAACTCACACTCTTTGTTGAAATAAGAATATAAGAAAATAAGGGAAGCTGCAAGAAGCCTTCAAGCCTACATTTTTTCATTTATCATCTCCATCCACAAATTTGTCTACAAATCTTTTAAAGCTTCCTAATGACTGAGCACTAACAACTGATTGCTGAGTTCATTCCATTCATATATCACTCTATTTGAGAACCAATTCTTTTTTATCTATTTCTTAAACATAAATGGTTACTGATCCTAAGAATTTTGCTTATATATCCCCAGTTATAATCCACATAACACTTTAGGATTTCTTTCAGATCCTCTTAACCTACATCTCTCTAGGCCTAAGGAATGTAAATTCATCAGTTTCAATTTCATTTTGTAAGGAATAACATTTTTCTCCTATATCCTTTTAGTCATTCTTCTTTGCACTGATTTTAATAAACCTTTGCCTTTCATGTGACATCAGATCAGAACTGTGCAGCATAATCTAGGTGAAGTCTGACCAGCACCAAATATAATAGGATTATTTCTTATATCTCTATCTATCAAATTTTATTATCTCAAGATAGCTATATTCATTACTTTTTTTCTTTTTTTTCCCAGTGATGATTTTACTGAATGGTGTGCTGACTGGCTGCGAGAAAACCCAGAGAAAGCCTATCTGGGAGTGGGGATCCTGGCCGTGTTGGTTGCAGGAGCAGTGTTCTGCTGCGTGCGGTCTTCAAGACAAGCTGCTGCCGCAGCAAACAAAAAGGCAAACAAGAAGAAAAAGTAATTGAGAGAAGTATGTATTTGACAAGCCAGGGATTAGTAGCACTAAGATGTTATTTATTGTGATATGAAGTGAATGATGTTACTGGATGTCCACGGTGTCAATCTATGAGTACATGGCAGATTGTTGTATGGAAAGGAGCCCTTTGTACTTTTTTACAAGTAGATCAGCTGTGATCGTCAGATTTTAGACAAATGTGGAAGTCACTGTAATGCACATTTTGATACATAAACATTTCATTTGTGATGAGTTCATATATAGTTTTTGTGTGTGTCATATACATATGGAGAAAGGAAGCCACATATTGATATTCTGATGCATGTATTCATTTTTTACCCCTTACCATTTCAAAGCATTTAATTTCAATGAAGCCTTAATGTAAAGAGAATGCATCTTATAATATAACATGCTGTACAAATAGTGTTGGCCTTCATGTTGTCTTTTCATTTATATGCTTGAGAATGAATGATACTTTTATCCAGTTCACAATATTAACTGACAGGTTTTCTCACCAAATTAGTCTTTTATTCAGCATCAACCACAGCTAAATAACAGTCAGTAGTTTTCATTGTGTAATCACCTGACAAATGCATAAACAGTGCTGGTCTCTGGCAACAAAACTCTGTATTAATTCTTGTCTGATATTGAGAAAATAACCAAATTAACTAATGGAGTAAATATCCTGCACTAGTAATGTATATAAAGTCTGCATTTATTATTGCTTATAACTCAATATATTAAATGGAATGGATATAATTATAGAAAAGAAAAGGTTGGCCTCCTTTCCAGAAATGAATAGATTAAAGACACGGCTGGGCACAATAACAAAAAAATTTACCTTGAGAACTGATTAGTTAATAACAAAAACCTTATTGGTGATAGCCAATAGTCAATAACTGGCAATAAATTTGTTGCCTAAAAATCAATAACTGTTAAATCTCATTATTATTTATTTGCCTCTTATCAATGTGTGCTCAGACAGGTTTGCCCATCAGTCATGCAGTCTCTCTCTCTCTCTCTCTCTCTCTCTCTCTCTCTCTCTCTCTCTCTCTCTCTCTCTTAAAGATCAATTTTCATACAGTAAAATACTTGTATTGATGTGTTTTTTTGGGGGGAATTTTCACTTTCCTTTCAGGTGGAGGAAATTATTAAAAGTTCTATTTTTTGTAAGGAATATATGCATTTCCCTATCCATGATCTATATAACTCCTTTGGGACAAATTATAGTACTAAGATATCATGCAGTTGAGGAAAATGGCAACTGCACTATCACCAAAATAAAGACATTGCCTGACAGCCTTTACCATCACTACCACCACTCAAAATGGAAACTTTGAAAAAAAAAAATGAGAGAAATCTTAAATTGAAGTGAAATTTATTATTATATATCCATTATAACATATTCAGTAAATATATATAATTTCAGTAACTTACAATAATTTTATTAATTGTTGAGTTACAAAATGGAGAAGCAACTATGAAATTACCTATCCTAAGTGAGTGAAGTATTGGTAGTAAGTGATACCATTGGAGCTGCTTACAAAGGGACTACAGAAGCCATCAGACTTACACATGGTAAAAGACTTATTATTAGCAATTATCCCCATCCATTAATTTAATATTTTCTAAAGTTCTGATTAATATAAACTGACAATCAACCTCTGCAAAACTGGTGACACTATTTTCAACTTAAGGGGTAGAGAGGGCACTTCCTATCCTCTCCTATATATTTTTACCTTAATAGTGAGATGAGACATGATTTTTGTTAACATTATGCTCTCTCAAGAAAGATATCATCCTCGGGATTCACAATTCAGCGTTTGTAGAAATAGTTTAGTCACCCATTCCATCCCGTGACTAGCAGCGCTCAGTGTTGGGGCTCTTAGTTTCGTACAATAAACTACTAAGCGTTTCAGAGTTTGAGGGCACGTTTTTCTAGAATAACGCATATCATTATGAAATTTAGCCAGTGTATTTGACACCCTCTCCTAATATCCCAATATATCATGAATCGTAAACAGTATATAATAATGGCACTTATCCCTATAAAAATAGGAGAAAGTCACTTATCCCTCACGAAGAAACGGACAAGTGGTGAGAAATGGTGACGTAGAGAGAGAGAGAGAGAGAGAGAGAGAGAGAGAGTGGTAGGGGAATACTTTGACGGGGTGGGGAGGGGAGGAAGGGAGAGAAATATGGGGAGGGGGATGGAAGAGAGGGAGGGTAGGAGCAGGAGGTGGGTGGAGCTTATTACTACGTCACAGATAGTACTACGTCACCATTTCTCACCACTTGTCCGTTTCTTCGTGAGGGATAAGTGACTTTCTCCTGTTTTTTTTTAGGGAGAAGTGCCATTATTATATACTGTTGACGATTCTTGACACATTGGGATATTCGGGGAGGGTGTCAAGTACACTGTGGCAAAATGTCATAATGATATGCATGTTCCTTACAAAGTTATTCTAGAAAAACGTGCCTTCAAACTCTCTGAAACGCTTTTAGTAGATGGTTTTGGCCAGTGTTGGTGTGCATGCTAGAAGAATTAAATCATTAGCTTTAGAATCATATCTTATCAAATATTTATAAATCACAATGTACTTTTATCAATTGCACATAACTAACAGTAGCCACAACAAGACTTCTAGCCTCGGGCACCACAAGATTAAGATCGCGTGTTTACGTTCGCAGTAGGAAGAGTGTTACAGTAGGAAAAGTGTTCAGTGCAGTTTGGAATGATTGTGTAAATGGATTGAGAGAGTTGGAGTGTTATGTGAAGAGCAGAATGGGTTCCGTGTGGACAGGAGAGCTGAAGACAATATGTTTATAGTGAATGAATTGATTGAGAGAAAGAAGAAAGATGGTAGCAAATTATACTTAGGTTTTCTAGACATAAAGCATATGATAGGGTGAACAGAGAAATGCTAGGTAGAGTGCTAGAAAAGATTGGGCTAAGTGCAAAGATAGTTAACATAGTGCGAAGTATGTATGTGGATACAAGAGCTAAGTATAAACTAGGATATGTAGAGACAGACTGGGTGAAGAGTGAAAGAGGAGTTAGGCAGGGTTGCATATTATCACCAACCCTCTTTAGCTTATATACAGAGGAACTGGCTGCTAGATTGAGGAGAATGAATGCAGGTGTAAAGGTGGATAATGATAAGATATGTGTGCTCTTGTATGCAGATGATGATGATGTTATGAGTGAGTCGGCAGAAGAGCTTCAGTTTGTTTGATGTTGTAGATGGGTATGGAAGAGACTTTGGAGTGAGGTTTAGCAGTGAAAAGAGCAAGGTAATGGTTGTGAATGGGTCAGAGGATGAGAGGAACTCAGTGTGGAGACTAAGTAAGAACGAGATGCAACAGACAGATGAATACAAGTACCTGGGGATGTGGATGAGTCCGGTTGGCTGCGTGAAGACAAAGAATGAGAAGATAAGCATGGTGAGTCAGTGGGTAGGTCGGCTAGGAAGTACAGCAAGGATGAGAGCGAGTAAATATGACGTGCTGCGAGAAGTTTGGAAGAGCATGGCTGTTCCGAGCATCATGTATGGTATGGATGTGACTGCATGGAATGAGGGTGAACTAGAAAAGTTAGAAATAGGGCAGAATAGAGTTGCAAGAATGGCACTTAATGCACGTAGATATGCAGCAGTAGAGGCTCTTAGGGGAGACATGGGTTGGAGCACTTTTAGAGAAAGGTATGTAAAAGCGACCCTATGGTATAAGGCTAGGTTAGAGCGAATGAATGATGCTAGAATAGTGAGAAAAGTGTTTCTGTGGAATGTCAGGAGTAGCAAGTGGGGGAAAAAGTGTGTCAGGATGGTGGTGAAGAGTGGTCTAATAGCTAGTTGGGCTTTTCAGCAGGTAGAAGGAAGGCACTTAGAGAATGACTGGAGTATGATTGTTAGAAATGGAGAGGGTAGAGAATGGGGGTATAAGGAAGTGGAGGAGTGAGATAGACAGAGTAGTGAAAGGTGTGGGACTGAGTGACTGGAGGAATAGGATTGAGCAAAAGAGTACCTTGGTATGGTATAGAGAGAAAGAGGCCCCAATGTATGAAAAGTGGTATGATGGAAGCCTGGGTGGGGATCTTCTCTTCCGAGCTAGGGCACAGTGCATGGATGTGAATGCAAGGAATTATAGATGGTCTGAGTCCCGCAGCAAAGTGTGCCAGATGTGTGACATGGGAGAGGATGAGACGGTGGAGCATGTGGTGCTGGAGTGTGTGAAGTATGCCAGAGACAGGTATGAGATGATGCAAGTGGTGCTGAGGGAGCTGGGGCATGACAGAGTGGAGATGACAGGAAGGGAATGGATGGTGGTGCTGCTGGGACTCTGTGGGGAGACGAATGGAAGGATGATTGAGGCTGTGAAAGAGTTCCTGGAGAGAATGTGGCGTGCTAGATGCAGGAACTAGTGGTGTGAAAGATGATGATTGTCCTCTTTGTTGTTTGTGTTTTTTCGTGTTTTCCTTACTGGCGCTACTGATACAAAGGCCTGACGCAGAAGAAATTCTTGCGTCACCTGTAACATCAAGATCAAGATCAGGGAGGCTGGTGGCTGTCAGCAGGGGAGGACGAAGCAATCCATACATTTCGCCTGATAGTATGAAAAAAAATAAAGAATAAGATTAAGTGATCGACTGTAGATAGACAACGAAAGGGAGATATTTTGGATGTAGTGAGTGCACGGCGAGGCAAAAGCTATACTGGTGACAAGCAGATCCTGGCACTGACCTACCGTAAGAGTCTTCACCACTTCTCAGCTGACTGCTCTACCACCACCACCTCGGCCTTATCACACCACCCAGCCATAGGAAGAATCGTGGGGCAGTGACAGAGTGAATAGTGAACAGCTGGTGGCAGAATACCGTGATACATTCAGAATTCTTCAATTTTTTGTGGTAAATATCCAAATAAGTATGAACACTGGCGGCTCTTTTGAATAATCTACCATCACTCTCTGTCTTAAGTCACTCTGTTGTCATTTTATTCAAAGTACTTGGCATGAACAGCTCTTGTCAATGAGACACTACACGAAAGTAGGAATGAGTTAGGTGCTAATTCTGAACAAATACCAACCTTCCATCACTTTTCATCGTTGGAGTGGTTTTCATTCCACTGTTGTTATTGTTTGCTGGTTTACTTCAGGTTAATCTGTAAATTTTCAGTTGATAAAGCTGTTATGTACATGAAATAGACAAAATTATTATTATTATTATTATTATTATTATTGTTATTATTAATAGTATGTAGTAGTATTGTTATTGTTATGTTGTGAGCCTTCCCAAGGGTGTCAAGAGGCCATTGGTTGAGCTATACCAGCGTAATAAATCCACACAACTGGGTGACACTGGACTTGGTGTGTGTGTAATTCACTGTTTGATCTGCTGCAGTCTCTGATGAGACAGCCAGACGTTACCCTACGGAACGAGCTCTGAGCTCATTATTTCCGATCTTCGGATAGGCCTGAGACCAGGCACACACCACACACTGGGACAACAAGGTCACAACTCCTCAATTTACGTCCCGTACCTACTCACTGCTAGGTGAACAGGGGCTACACGTGAAAGGAGACACACCCAAATATCTCCACCTGGCCAGGGAATCGAACCCCGGTCCTCTGGCTTATGAAGCCAGCGCTCTAACCACTGAGCTACCGGGCCGTGTGTGTGTGTGTGTGTGTGTGTGTGTGTGTGTGTGTGTGTGTGTGTGTGACAGGTCACACACACACACACACACACACACACACACACACACACACACACACACACACACACACACACACACAGACTTGAACCCACACCCAAGATCCTAACTGCATGCTTGTAACATTATTATCATTACTATTATTATGAATGACTTGTTTCTCTAAAATGAGAGGAGACAACCTCATACCACTCAAGTTTTACACATTTTGAAAATATGTATGATATCTTAAAATCTTATTATGTGTGAGATGTATTACTTGTGATTACAATGTACATGTAACAATTGTAAACTCTTTATCATAATTCTCAACACACACCCACACAAACATTTCTTAATATCTTTACAGTGACCATGAATGGAGTAAGCTGCCAACCCCTCCTGGATCGCTTGACTTTTGCACTAGTGAAGACTGGAGTCATCAGTGATCTCTCTAAAAAGAAAACAGAGTTGGAAAAAATCAAGTTTTGTTTAGGAGTCGAAGTAACATATTCAGATGTCAAAATAAATGTTCGGTGAGTGTGAAAAAAAAGGTAAATTATGGCATGAACAGCTCTTGTCAATGAGACAAGGTTTTATGTTGTATCATTTGTTAATACTGACATATTTAAAGCACATACTGTAACCATAGCTGGTTACAGTAATGAAAAACAAATGTATCCTCCTCTTCTCAATCATTTACCTGTCTATTGCAGTCATCCCAGCAAATCTCTTTATCTCTGTATCTAATTTTCTGCTTTCTTTTATCATTCCTTTGTACAGTCACAGATATACAAATTTAAGTCAAATTTGTGCAAAGTAAATTCAAATGATTATTTCTAATTTTCTGCTTTCTTTTATCATTCCTTTGTACACACGTACAGTCACAGATATACAAATTTAAGTCAAATTTGTACAAAGTAAATGCAAATGATTATTTCCAGAGGAGAGATTCAAAACCTGCTGGATGTACTCTATGAAAAGTCTGAAGACCATTCTAAATCTGAAGCCCTGGCATTGAAGGCAAAGAACCAAGGCTCTAAGGTAGGAAAAGTGTGTGTGTGTGTCTGTATGGATAGATAAGTAAAGTTATAGTTTCTGCAATAGTTTTCTCTTGAATTTGGTTTGATTTTAATTAATAAATCATTTACCATACATATTTTTAAATAGAAGCTTAGGAGGCAATTACCATAATTTAGTGGTATTTCATTAAGTGAGAAAACATTCCTTCTCAATAATGGAGTTTCCTTTTTTTCCTTGTTTTTTAGGCATATTTGAAGAAAAAGGATAGAGAAGCACTGAATTGCTTTTCTGAAAGCATATGTTTAGCACCAACAGAGTCTTCAGTTCTACCACTGGCATTGGCTAATCGATCAGCTGTGCTCTACCAGATGCGCAGATACAAGGTACTGTATTATAGGGCTCTAAATCTGTAATAGTTGTACATATTTTCATTACCTTTTCATTTCTTTCTTTCTACACCATATACATTTTTTAGAAAAACATTAACCCAGGTCCTTTATATTTTATTTTTTTTTTTTTTTTTTCACAGGAGTCTCACTTGCTTATGTGGCTTTTGGTTTGATTTTTATGCCTGATTCAATCCCTTTTTTCCCTCCTCAGTACCTCCTCTTTTCTTGCCTTTCATATACATAAATATACTGAAACTACTACTACTACTACTACTACTACTACTACTACTACTACTACTACTACTACTACTACTACTACTACTACTACTACTACTACTACTACTACTACTACTACTACTACTACTACTACTACTACTACTACTACTACTACTACTACTACTACTACATACTACATACTACTACTACCACCACCACCACCACCACCACCTCTGCTACATGGCAGCATTAAATATGTTAATAAATTTCTCTCTCTCTCTCTCTCTCTCTCTCTCTCTCTCTCTCTCTCTCTCTCTCTCTCTCTCTCTCTCTCTCTCCTTTACTAAATGTGCAAATAGAGGCTCTCATAACTTTTCTGATCTTACATGTTTTCATAGTCAAAGAGCATCTGCAAAATTATTTTTTTTCTTTGCCAACAGGAAGCTTTGCAAGATATGGAGTGGGCAGAGAGTGCATGTTATCCTGCAGCCCTCAGGCACAAGTTGTTAGTTCGTCGATGTCGATGTTACCTTTCATTGGATAACATAAAGAAAGCAAAGGAAGTCTTAGAAGTGTGCAATAATCATGTTCACTTAGTTCCCCTCGAGGCCAAAGGTAGGAGACAAAAGTGATCACAACAACATGACTGCAATGGCTGTTGTTGCTTTTATCATATGCTCCAGCAATAGTTACTCTCCTGTAGCATTTTTTGAATATGTAGACTGTATTACAAGTAAATATCAATTGTACTGTAGAATTTATTCTGTCACATTAACATTATTGTAGCTGAAATAAAAAACACCAGCACCAGTTTATTTATTTATTTCTAATCATTTACTGTTTTTCATAAGCATTAATGTAGCTGTATTCATTCAATTATAGATAAATATGAGACAGAGGTTGCAGATCTAAAACAAAAGATTGAGAACCACGTCCCCACCAATAGTACGATCACCCCCCAAGAAGATCTGCAACAACCCTCTCTGTATGTTGGAGAAAATAAGACTGTCAAGTACATCACCAATGCATTTGAGATGAGGTAAGCACAAAGTGGAATCTAACTTGCTTCCTTTCCAAGTCACAGAACAATCATAAATATTACTTAGGCACTTGGGTTGCACACTTTTATTGGTATTTGTTTGTTTTTGTAATTCATTGAAAGGAAGTTGGCCAGGGATGAAACTATATTTGATAAGCTCTATAATTTGCAGTTCCTTTAGTTTCCTTCTATTTTATGCCAGCTTACCTTCATTCATGCAGCTTAAAAATGCAGAGACATTCTTACAGTTTATTTGTTTCCAAAATTTTAAAACATAAAGTAAACCAAGTGTGTAAGCTGTAAATTTAGTACATTTTCTTGTTTTTTGCCTCCTCAGGGAAAATGACAAATTTGGCCGTCACATTGTTGCGGTAGAAGAAGTCAGTAAAGGGTGTGAAGTGTTTGTTGAGAAACCTTATGCTGCAATCCTACTTCCTGAACATCACAAGACCCATTGCCACACCTGCTTCTCCAGACTCTTGACTTCATTTCCGTAAGTAGTCTCAGACGATTGCCGATAAAGAATGTATGTTTGGAGACAGAATCAGTATCCATGAAGAACACTTTGGTTAACTCTTTGCTTGCTGACAGATGTACTGGTTGTCGTGATGCAATATTCTGCAATGAAGAGTGCAGAAGGGCTAGTAGGCCATGGCATCAGTACGAGTGTGGAATCCTACATATCCTCTCCTCAGTTGGCATTGCTCATCTTGCCCTCAGAATCCTTCTTATCACAGGATGGAAACTCAACTGTTATATCAGGTTGTGCTGCTTTGTTCTTAAAGTGATGTAAGAAAATTGTAAAAAAAATTTTATTGTGGAAGCACTAGATCATTCAGAGAAAAATAATCATTGTGGTATAAAGAAAGCAATAAATGCAAAGAACAAGATTATTTTGAAACACCTAAAGCATTAATAGCTATTCGTTAAAAATACTTATATTCTGTGATAGTAATTTGGCTACAAGATTTCCCCAGATTGATATTTGGTGTTAATGCATTGATAAATATTTGTGATTTTATGTTATTATTACATCACATCTCAAATTTGATATGTTGATTAACAGAGAAGAGGTGGTTGAGGGCAAAGTAGCAGGATTTGGAGAGAAGGGGGTGTACAATGGCCCAGACCTCATTGATAAGTATCGGGCCGTCTTCCATTTACTGCCACACTTCAACTCTTGTCTCCTTGAAGATCAACTTCAGTATTGTCTGGTTTGTTTTGCATCTTTCATATGTGAATGAAAATAAGTGTGAGGACATTTTTTTTTTTTTTTTTTTTTTTTTTACATTACAAGGGCACTGGCCAAGGGAAAACAAAGTGTTGGAAAAAAAAAAATCCCGCTGGTTGCCAGGCCCTGTTAAGAGGAAAGTAGAAAGAGAAAAAACAAAAAAATCTAAAAGGAGGGTCCAGTTAACGTAAGAGGTGTCTTGACACTCCTCTTTTGAAAGAGTTTAAGTCATAGGCAGGTGGAAATACAGACACAGGTAGAGAGTTCCAGAGTTTACCAGTGTAGGGAATGAAGGAGTGAAGATACTGGTTAACTCTTGCATTAGGAAGATGGACAGAATAGGGATGAGAAGAAGTAGAGAGTCTTGTGCAGCGAGGCCGCAGGAGGGGGAAGGCATGCAGTTAGCAAGTTCAGAAGAGCAGACAGCATGAAAACAGCGGTAGAAGACAGATAAAGATGCAACATTGCGGCGGTGACTTAAAGAATCAAGACAGTCAGTTAGAGGAGAAGAGTTGATAAGACGAAAAGCTTTAGATTCCACCTTGTTTAGTAAAGCTGTGTGTGGATCCCCCAGACATGAGAGCCATACTCCATACACGGGCGGATAAGGCCCTTGTACAGAGCAAGCAGCTGGGAGGGAGAGAAAATGGACGAAGACGCCATAGGACACCTAACTTCTTGGAAGCTGATTTAGCAAGAGTAGAGATGTGAAATTTCCAGTTTAGATTTTTAGTGAAGGATAGACCGAGTGTGTTTAATGTAGAGGAGAGGGAAGTTGAGTGTTATTGAAGAAGAGAGGATAGTTGTCTGGAAGGTTATGTCGAGTAGATAGTTGTAGAAATTGAGTTTTTGAGGCATTGAACAAAACCAGGTTTTCTCTGCCCCAATCAGAAACAAGTGAAAGATCAGAAGTTAGGCGTCCTATAGCATCTCGCCTTGAGTCATTTAATTGTTGTTGGGTTGGGCGTCTGTTGAACGCTGTTGAATAATGCAAGGTGGTATCATCAGCATAGGAGTGGATAGGGCATTGAGTCAGATTTAGGAGATCATTGATGAATAATAGAAAGAGAGTGGGTGATAGGACAGAACCCTGTGGAACACCACTGTTGATAGTTTTAGGGAAGAACAGTGACCGTCTACTACAGCAGCAATAGAACGATCGGAAAGGAAACTGGAGATGAAGGTACAGAGAGAAGGATAGAATCCGTAGGAGGGTAGTTTAGAAATTAAAGATTTGTGCCAGACTCTATCGAAGGCTTTCGATATGTCAAGGCCGACAGCAAAGGTTTCACCGAAGTCCCTAAAAGAGGATGACCAAGATTCAGTTAGGAAAGTAAGAAGATCACCAGTAGATCTGCCTTTACGGAAACCATACTGGCAATCAGAGAGAAGGTTGTGAGCTGATAGATGCCTCATTATCTTCCTATTAAGGATAGACTCAAAGGCTTTAGAAAGGCAGGAAATCAAAGCTATAGGGCGGTAGTTAGAAGGATTGGAGTGGTCACCTTTTTTAGGGACAGGTTGAATGTGAGCAAACTTCCAGCAAGAAGGATAAATAGAAGTAGAGAGACACAGATGAAAGAGTTTGACCAGGCAGTGAGCGAGTTCGGAAGCACAGTTTTTGAGAACAACAGGAGGGACTCCATCCGGACCGTAAGCCTTCCGAGAATCAAGGCCAGAGAGGGCCAGGAAAACGTCTTTATAAAGAATTTTAATTTTAGGGATGAAGTAGTCAGAGGGTGGAGGAGTAGGAGGAATATGCCCAGAATCATCCAAAGTTGAGTTGGTAGCAAAGGTTTGAGCGAAGAGTTCAGCTTTAGAAAAGAAGAGACAGCTGTAGAGCCATCTGGATGAAGTAAAGGAGGGAAAGACGAAGAAGTAAAGTTGTTAGAGATATTATTGGCTAGATGCCAGAAATCTCGAGAGGAGTTAGAATTGGAAAGACTTTGACATTTTCTATTGATGAAAGAGTTTTTAGTAAGTTGGAGAATAGATTTGGCATGATTACGGGCAGAAATATATAGGGCATGAGTTTCAGCAGTTGGATGGCTACGGAACCGTTTGTGAGCCGCCTCTCTATCATTGACAGCACGAGAACAAGCAGAGTTAAACCAAGGCTTTTAGCTTTAGGGTTAGAGAAAGTATGAGGAATGTATAGCTCCATGCCAGAGATAATCACCTCTGTTATGCGCTCGGCACAAAGAGAAGGATCTCTGACATGAAAACAATAATCATCCCAAGGAAATCAGAATAGTACTGCCTTAGTTCCTCCCACTTAGCAGAGTTAAAATGCCAGAAGCACCTCCGCTTAGGCGGGTCCTGAGGCTGCACTGGAGTGATAGAACAGGTAACGGAAATTAGATTGTGGTCGGAGGAGCCCAACGGAGAGGAAAGTTTAACAGAGTAAGCAGAAGGGTTGGAGGTTAGGAAAAGATCAAGAATGTTGGGCGTGTCTCCAAGGCGGTCAGGAATACGGGTAGGGAACTGCACTAGCTGCTCTAGGTCATGAAGGATAGCAAAGTTGAAGGTTTGTTCACCAGGTTGGTCAGTGAAAGAAGATGAAAGCCAAAGCTGGTGGTGAACATTGAAATCCCTAAAATGGAGATCTCAGCAAAAGGAAAGTGAGATAAGATGTGCTCCACCTTGGAAGTCAAATAGTCAAAGAATTTTACATAGTCAGAGGAATTAGGTGAGAGGTATACAGCACAGATGAATTTAGTTAGAGAGTGACATTGAAGTCTTAGCCAGATGGTAGAAAATTCTGAAGATTCAAGATTGTGGGCACGAGAGCAAGTGGTGTCGTTACGCACGTATGCGCAACATCCAGCTTTGGATTGAAAATGAGGATAGAGCAAGTAGGAGGGAACAGAAAAGGGCTGCTGTCAGTAGTCACAGACAACTGTGTTTCGGTTAGGAAGAGAAGATGAGGTTTAGTAGAGGAGAGGTGGTGTTCCACAGATTGAAAATTAGAACGAAGGCCACGAATGTTGCAGAAATTGATAGTGAAAGTATTAGATGAAGTGTCAAGACATCCAAGGTCGACAGCAGAGGGGCAGTCCGACCTGGGGACATTTATGGTCCCCTCCCCAGAGGGGGACTCCGAGGCAGGGCGTGGTGAAGCCATTATTAAATTTTGATTTGAAGAGAGTGTAAAAGTGTAAGGTGTTGTAGTGTAGTGTAGGAAGTAGTAGAAGTTGTCTTTAGAGGGCAGGCTGCAGCTGCTCAATTGTATAAATGAGACCACAAAGGGAACCGGGAAGAGAGGACATTAACATACAGTTAATGATAGAAATTTTTACATTAGATTATGCTATAATGAATAGATGTCATGACCTACAAATTTGGCTCTCACAAATACTTTTCTTCAATAAAAATTATGCTTTAGCAAACAAATATTCATTGCTGCAATACATGTAGATTGAAGAATATCAGTAGTGAGGCCATTGGTACCATCAAATGTCATTCACTGTCTTAAACTGGGAAAGTTACTTACCTTAGAAATTAGTAGAAATAAATGATAAGGTGAAGGAAATATTCTAAATTAAATATATTTTTTCCAGTACAGTTTAGCTGTAGATAAAGTAGTTATATTCAGTATTCAACATATATTTTGCTACTTTTCAGGCAGCCATCCTTCTGGCAACTGCAATTTCTGATAAGACAAATTTCATAAAAGAGAACATGGATGAGAATGGTGAAAAAACAGATCTTGACGTGCCCCATCTGGCCTCCGCAGTAATGCGACACATCGCTCAGCTGGTGTCCAATGCTCATGCAATCACTCAGCTCATGCCATCAGACAGTTGTGAGCCTCCTTTGATCATAACTTTGTGCCACTTATATTTCAAGATTATAGTTTAGAGCAGGTTCTCAACCAGGGGTTCATGAACCCCCAGCAGTTCACACTAAGATTTCCATGGGTACTTAGATGGCTGATCTGATAATATCCTTTGTGGTATACCGTTGCATATTGAGTTTGTGTTAGTCACTAAATTAATATTCTGTTCAATGTCAGATTAACAAGAAAAAGTTGAGAACCACTGGTTTAGAATCTCTCTCTCTCTCTCTCTCTCTCTCTCTCTCTCTCTCTCTCTCTCTCTCTCTCTCTCTCTCTCTCTCTCTCTCTCTCTTAATTTTTCTTGTTACTTTCATCAATGAAGAGAATCTCACCTAAGTTATTTTATGGTGTTCACATATTTTCACTGAAAAATGTACTGTTTAATTCAATTTTGTAAATTTGCAGATGGGCACAGCAGAGTGGAGCAGATTAAACAGATAAGGGTGGCATCTGCTATATACCCAACAGCCAGCATGATGAACCACTCCTGCAAGCCAAACATAATCAACAGGTATTCATTTAGTCTAAGGTTTTTGTTTTCATAATTAGTAATAGTAATGAATACAGCATTGCACTGTGTTTGGCTTCTTCTAATTGGGATCCTGAAACATTAATTAAGCTGAATATGAGAAATCATGCTAAGTTTTGATGACTTGAGTGTTTCTTTCATGCCATTGTACTGTTGCAGACAGCATCCTATTTGGTGAAGCAGCCTTACTACCTTTTTTAGCTAAAGCAATATGACAACTCAAGGATTTCAGTAGGTTAATATCATTGGTCAGCAATTGTGATGTGTAAATTAAGCCACACTTCGTTTCTTAAATCCACTCCATGTCCACCTCTCCATCCCAACTCCCTCTTTGTTTCTACTTTTCTCATAACTCCTCTGTATCTCCTCATTCTAAGTCCCCTCCCACCTCTCTCTCTCTCTCTCTCTCTCTCTCTCTCTCTCTCTCTCTCTCTCTCTCTCTCTCTCTCTCTCTCTCTCTCTCTCTCTCTCTCTCTCTCTCTCTCTGACCTTGAGTACAATTTTTAGGATAACACACACACACATACACACCATCCCGTGATACATGTCTAAGGTCAATAGAGTCAATGAATGCTGTCATGAAAAAGAAGAGGAGAGATGTCGCTTTTCTTGGAAATATAATTAAGTAGGGAGCCAACTGTACAAAAAATTATTAGTTCTACAATGTTTCCTGTGTGTGTGTGTGTGTGTCAAAACTTGGAAATTGTCTTTCAGAATTCTTATGATATACATATATGTAATGATTTTTTCCAGTTTCTACAAAGATGTTCTTGTGATTCGCACAACAGAGGACATCAAGCCGGGTGACCAAGTCAGTAATTGTTATGGTAATAAACGGCCCTTTTCTTTGTATTAACACAATAGTCATTTTATGATTATCTCTTTCTGGAATGAAGGTTTGCTTGCTTCCTCCTCCTTTTCAAGACCTATTTAAGTTTCAAACCTGGTGCACAATTGTATCTATTGAATTAATGCCCAAAGTTCGTATGGACTTTAATTTTTCTAAAAGACTGAATATTTCCAGGACCACATTATTGTCGCCAGACTCGAGAAGAACGGCAAGAGGCATTAAAGCAGCAGTATTTCTTCACTTGCAAATGTGAACCATGCACTCAACCAAAGTACATGAAAAGTGAAGTAAGTGGCAAAAAATTATTACATACATATAATTTTCAAAATATTGCAATTTCATTGAATAAAAAAATAAGTAACATACAGTAATTCAAATCTGCCTTCACAACTAAACCAAGGCAAGCTGGAGTGGATTTTACTGCGAAAACTGTGGTGGACCATCTTCATGGATGGGGAATGAGGACCCTGGTGGCTGTAATGCTGAGAATAATGAGGGAGTTCTTCTGTGTCTTCAGTGCCATAGGGTACAACGTCCATCAGCACACCTTGTATATACTTGCTCCAGAGTTAATTCTCTTCATGAATCTGGTAAGTTCCTTTGTTCATTTATGAAGCTAACTAATGACTACCTGTATTAAGATTGAATGTAGTAATGGATTGCTGTTTTTATAGTAATCAATTGTGTTTTCTACATCATTATATACATTACTCTTTCTCACCAATTTTGGGAAATTCATTCATCTTCAAAAAAATTTATATTGTAACAAATTGTATTTGCTGGGTCATATTAGTTGTATATCTGTATACTTAGCCACATTCTAGGCTAACATATGTACTGAAAATGTTCTTGATTTGAACAGGTGAAGAGGCCATTAGAAAGGGCAACTTGCCAGATGCTGTGAGTCTTCTCAGAAATGCCATTCAGATAGGATCAAAAGTATATCTGCCTGAAAACCAGTATTTTCTGCGTGTGAGGGATACATTGGCTAGAGCTCTTGCAGATTCTGGTAAGTCTGATAGCTTTATGTAAATATTTCAAATAATGGAATCATCAATTTCCCTTCTTCAGTGAAAAAAAATGGGTTAGCATCTAGGAAGATACATGGTATTAACTGAGAGATGGAATATGACATGCAGCTAATCTTTTAAGCTTTTATTTACTGGATATGAAGGATTACAGAAAGGAATTACATTTTTCTGGTATGATTTCAGCAGCTCAACTCTTGAATGTTTTTAATTATAATTTCAGGTGACTATGAAAACTGTACTCTGGAGTTACAAGAATGCCTGCAGTTTATGGAGCAACGTTATGGGCCAGAGAGCATTGAACTGGCACATGAGTTTCTCAAATACTCAGAGGTGTTGGAGTTAACAGCTGCAGTTAATGACAGGTAAGAAAGTTCTAGTACTGAGTTTCATGTGCTCTTTACATTGGATATTTTTTTTTGTAATGCTATATTGCAGTGTACTCTCTCTCTCTCTCTCTCTCTCTCTCTCTCTCTCTCTCTCTCTCTCTCTCTCTCTCTCTCTCTCTCTCTCTCTCTCTCATGCTATTTTGTTCACTTTCAGGCATCAAGATGAACTCAGGATAGTAAAAAAAAGAATTAATGACATCTTCACTCTGAACTATGGACCACAGTGGAAAATCTATCTTAGTACTAGTGCAATTAAGTAGACACATGATATCAGATCTTTTTGTATGATTTCTTACTTTCATATTTCATTGTAACTGATATGTATGATTTGACTTACATACATTTGCATAGCTTTCCTTTGGTGCAAGCAATAATTATTCACAAACTGTTTATCAACAATGATAGATTGTTTATTGAGAGTAAGGTTAATGTGATTCCTGTACCAATAGCTGCCTAGATAGGAGGCTTAAGTGGTATAACTGTAATATAGCTTAGTGAATGAAATAGGAGCAATTCTAACACAGTAAATTTAGAATTGTGCCAAAATTAAATTTAGAATTGTAATCAGAAACTACTCCTCATCTTCATCTGCTGTGACTATCAAGTACCATGGCTACATGTTTTGTGTTAGGCAGGTTTCCATCATAATCCATTTTTATTGTACAGTAAAGCTCTCTTAATTTGCTGACTGACTAATTCTGAAAACAGGGCTAAACTGAAAGCTTTTATACACAGTGGACAAAAGATTCAATAGCACTGAGCAGTCAATGAAAGTTGCATTCTTTTACCTTATTAAACTTGAGCTGATAAACAAACTTGGAAAAGAAGAAAAATATTGTCTATTATTCCTTTTAAATTCATATTTCCAAGTTCAGTATCAGATAACCAAAAATGAAGGTAGAATGTTGATGGGAAATCTACAGATAGGAAGTCACTAAACTGGAGAGCTTGCTGTAACATCATTATACTGTGAAATGAAAATATAAAGAGCTAGTGAATGTTATTTCATAGGGATAATTTATAGTTTTAGTGGAAATCATTGTCATTCATGTTCATCTCCAAATGTGACTCGTGATTCTCAAAGAACTTCTGGTCATTGTTGTTCCGCATTAGTAAGTCTCGAATAAATTCATCTGTTTTCATATATCAGAATCATATTACTATATTTTCCTTCACTTCACCTTTATGATTTTGAACTGATATTTTCAGAGATGTTAGATATTTCATAAATATCTATGTTGTATAAAGTATTGCAAACACATTTATAAGTCTTTTCTAAACACTTTTATCCATGAATTGAAATTATAATTATTGCTTGAATATTAGCCTATGGGCAGAACACTGTCATCTCAGTTGTCAAGATCAAGATCACCAAAAATCATAATTTTAGATTAGACGTTGTTAGGTTCCAGAAAAAAAATATACCCAGAATTCCAACAAATATCAAATTATTCACATGCAGAACACACCAATGAACTAACAACAAGGAACACAATTCAGTTCAATGCGAAGGATGCATCTGTTTCTTCTCCAGCAGCTGATCGATGCCAAATTGTCTTGTGTAAAGCAATAATAATTTTTCTGGGGAATTAATTCATTCAGTTTAACTGAAAATCATATAAAAGACGCACTACCACCTGGAAGACATACTAGCTAGCATACCACTAGTGATGTGTGTGTGTGTGTGTGTGTGTGTAGAACTTGTCTTCCCTACTTCGTTTTATTACAAAAATGTGAAAAGCAGACGAGAAGTTTTTGATGAAGGAAAGAAAATCATTGCTTCTGATATGTGTACGGATATTGAATCATTGGTTGTATACAGTGTTATTAACCCATATGTTCCGGCGATCGTATATGAACGATTGCATCAGTGCGTCCGTAGCGACAGCGATTGTTCCCGTAATCAAGAATTTTCGCGCCTCATGTTTGAGCTCCACGCACGGTTTCTCAAGTCAGATGGTGAGTGGAAGTACCTGGCTTCTTTTTCCACCCATAGTGTTGCCACTAACTCTGTATATTTAGGGGTAATGAAGCTATTCTCCCATTCTGAGGGCAATACTTGGCAACCCCAGCAACCTGCCATGTCGAAAGCACCCTGATAAGAGCGAAGGGACGTCTCAGTTCATAACTCAATATGGAACAAGACAGATAATTTTTATTTGGCAGTGCTTCTGAGCCTGACTACAATGACAGTGATTATGAAGAAGAAACTGAAGAAAGCGAAAACAGCAGTAGTGAAGACTCTGAAAATTATTCAGAGGATCCACCTGTTTTCTCAGAACAGAGAGAAGACAGAGATAGTGGTGATGGAGAACAGACTCCAAACATCGTATTGAGAACCCAGAGTGGCTCACGGAGACGCAGGCGTGCCTCTTGTGTTCTGGGAAGATGATCAAAGGGGCGTGCGTGTGTGTGTGTGAGAAAGAGAGAGAGAGAGAGATGATACCTACATGTTATTTGCTTGAAACTTGATATGAAAAGGGATGAAAGAATACTCTCTCTCTCTCTCTCTCTCTCTCTCTCTCTCTCTCTCTCTCTCTCTCTCTCTCTCTCTCTCTCTCTCTCTCTCTCTCATTGGAAGTGTACAATTTCTCTTCTAAGATGAGAGAGAGAGAGAGTGTGTGTGTTTGCTCGGTGTCATCGCTCACCGAGCTGTTTCTGCTTGACGGATCACACAGCGGGCAGAGGAGGAATCCTTGATAAGGCAATAACTAAACTTTCAGAGGTCACATCAAGCTAGAAAGTACATCATTGTATTCAGAATAACAAAGAGAAAATAATTATTAGTATTCAAACAGTCTTCTGACAGTTTCTAGGTTTACCATTTTTACCCGTCATGGGATATTGGAAAATAGTTTAATCACCGGAACATAAGGATTAATAGTAAAGAGAAATAAAACAGCGACCTCCAAATCATAATATATAAATCTTGACCACCATGTCCTCACAAACAAAACAGCGACCTCCAAATCATATCATATAAATCTTGACCTCCATGTCCTCACAAACAAAACAGCAACGTCCAAATCATATCATATAAATCTTGACCTCCATGTCCTAGCAAATAAAACAGCAACCTCCAAATCATATCATATAAATCTTGACATCCATGTCGTCGCAAACAAAACAGCGACCTCCATCTCCTAACAAACATTTTTTTTTTTTTTTTTTTTGCCTCTCGGGCGATTCATAACCCATTCCGTTCCCTGATTCTTCTTTGGTGTTTCTTTTCATGTGTCACATCTCCTTCCTTGGTGTCGTTCTTTTCTAATCCCAGCTGTAATCTTTCATGTTTCCATATCTGCTCATTCACCGCATTTGCCAGCCTTTGTGTGTGTTCACTGGCTTGTTCGCTACTTTCCCGATATTCCTGGTCTGCGATTTTTCTTTCTGGTTTGCATTCCTGTGTCTCGTCTCCTTCCTTGGTGTATTTCTTCTCTAATCCCAGCAGTAATCTTTCATGTTTCTATATCTGCTCATTCACAGCATTTGCCAGCCTTTGTGCATGTTCACTGGCTTGTTCACTGCTTTCCCGAGACTCTTTTTCTTGTTCTCCAGGGACCAAGTGTTCTGGCTGATGGAAGCCTCCTTCATGTCCCTGGGAACGGTTCTCTGAGGTTTCTTGAGTCTCGTGCTCAGTTTCTACATCATTCACGCTCAGCCGTTCCTTGTGTTCCGCTTCTTGCATCAGCTGTGCTACTTGCCATTCTTCCTTTGTTCCTTCATCATCTGTTCGTTTTCTTTGGCCATGTTCCTCGGAGATCGTGGCGCACCTTTTTTGCAGTCTGTCAATAGTTAGCACAGCCACGTGCACAACTCGCTCGTGATATTGACGAATTTCAACTTTCTCTTCCTGTGCTTCTTGGTAAGCTTTCTTCAGAAGAGAGAGTTCGTCTTTCATCACGTTCCTTTCCTCCTCAATCTCTTTGTACCTTAGCAGGGCTTCTGATGTAACCTTTTTCTCTCTGTCGACCTTGACGTGTAAAGACTCAACATGCTGCATCATTGTCTCTTTGGTCGCATACCATTTGTCTGCTTTGGTCTTGGGGGCGTTGGCAATTTGCTGTTCTGTCACCGCCATTTGTGCCATGCCCTTCATCAATCTTTTCTTTTCTTCCTGAGCTCGCTCATATTCCTTCTTTCTAAAAGCTAGTTCATCTTCCACTGCGTTCTTTTCCTTCACGAGCATATCATACTTTTCTTGGGCCTCTATTAAGGCCCATTTCTTCTCATGGGCAGCCCTCAACAGAAGAGACTGGACATGTTTCTTCTCCTCTTCTGTTCTTTGCCATTCTTCCTTCAAGTTCTTGATGCCCTTGGCCATTTGATGGTTAATGCTGGTCATCTCATCCAAATCATCGTGCAGGCTCTCCTTGATGTCCTGCAGCCGGAGGTGGTCCTGCCCCAGGCTATTGTGCTGCTCCTGGAGACCGTGCAGCTCTTGCTGCACATCCTGGAAGCTCCAGCAGCCTCAAGGTCACGCTGAACCTTTGCAAGACCAGCGTGGTCCGTCTGCAGGGTCTCATGCTGCCTCTGCAGGGTCTCGTGCACCTGGAGCAGGGCCACATGCTCCTGGTGCAGATCCTCGTGCTCGGCAAGCAGAGTCACCTGGTTCTCGTGCAGGAGCGCGCGCTCCTGCCGCAGCAGCTGGAGGTCACCCAGGACCTGCAGGTGTTCCCTCAGGACGTCTGAGTGTTTTTCACTCAGCCTGAGGTAGCCCTGCTGGGCATCCTTCAGTGCTTCCATCAGGAAGCTGCCAGCAGCTCCTGTCCATCACCGGCACACTCTGCCGTGTGCCGGTCCCCGCATCCGTCAGCTGTGGCCACCACGAGGGCGGCCCACAGCGTTATAATCCATAACGCTAACTTAATTTGCATACAAATATAATTTTTAATGTGTGAGTGTAAGGAAAAAGTGACGTTTGAGAATGCAGATCCAATGAAGGCTGGTGTCTTGCAGTACACATCCCTACGCTGCAATTATTAGGTTAATTTCTGCTCTATAAAATCTTAAAAGATGAACAATTCGTTCCTCCACACTACTTGTAGCCCTGTGGTGCCTCTTACCTGAACAAGGTCAGTACAAGTCAGGGCTCAACAAACAAACACATCAAGAATTAACTGTTTCCGTGGGTCACTGCTCACCTTCCATCATTCAAAAAAGCAAAACAACAACAACACGTGTTTTCACTCGAAGTATCACTATTCTCCATTGCTCCTCCTTCTTCTCTTCCCTCAGCCTGCTGTTAAGAAACTCTCTCCTTCCACTTCTCTCCATTTCTCTCTCAATCTTTATTCCACCTAGTGGCTGTGATACTCATCTAGCCATAAGAGTGGTCGTCCTGAATGATGTTAACCTTTTCATAGCAGCATGAAACATTAGCACCAATGGAAGCAATGCAATAATGTATATCACTGAGAGAGAGAGAGAGAGAGAGAAGTGAATGGATTTGATTTAACTAAAGATCTCATTTCATCCGGAGAGTACTTACGTACATACCACCACCTGGAAAGCCTTCGTGCACTGCGGTGTACAGCAAGGAGGTTACATTGAACCTCCCTGGTGCAGAGAATGTATCGTGTCAAATATAGGTAGAAATTGTGTGGAGGATACTGTTAATTTTTCCAGAGTGATATGTCTGTATTTGAGTTAGCCGCTGCCCGAGCATCCAAAGCAGTGACGCAGGATGGGAGTTTTTAGAGCAGACGTGGAGAAAACGAAAGTGGAAATTGATGTGTTCCCTGCCTGTTGCTCTCTGTTCTCTCCTTCTGCAGGCTGATGAAGGACTGAGATTGGAACACTGGAGGGAATGGGACCTATGAAGCGGCACAAAGCGTAAAAGGTCACAAAAAGAAGAAGGTAGTTGACACAAGAGCAAAATACAGACTAGGAGATATAGAAACAGACTGGGTGAAGAGTAAGAGAGGAGTTAGACAAGCATGTATTTTGTCACCAACCCTTTTCACTTTGTATACAGAGGAGTTAGCAGCCAGATTGAGTAGAATAAATGCAGAAGTAAGAGTTGGGAATGAGAAGATAGGGGTGCTCCTTTATACAGATGATGTGGTGGTCATGAGTAAGTCAACAGTTGAGTTGCAGAGAATGCTGGATATGGGAGAGACTTTGGAGTTAGGTTTAGTATTGAGAAAAGTAAGGTGATGATAGTGAATAGGTCTGAGGATGAAAGCAATGCAGTATGGAAAATTGGAGAGAATGAGATGAATCAGGCACGAGAATATAAGTACTTGGGGATGTGGGTGAGTCCAAATAGGTGTGAAAAGACAAAGAATGAAAAGTTAGGCTTAGTGAATCAGCGGGTAGGACAATTGGGGAGTGCAGCAAGAACGAGAGCTGAGACAGGTGTGGAAGAGCGTGGCTGTGCCCAGTATAATGTATGATATGGACGTGATTGCATGGAATGAAAGTGAAATTGACAAGCTAGAAGTGGGGACAGAATAGAATAGGTAGAATGGCACTGAATGCACCGATGTACACAGCAGTAGAAGCTTTGAGAGGGGATATGGGATGGAGCACCTTTAGGGAAAGACTAGTTAAAGCCACACTTAGATACAAGGTCAGGTTTGAAAGAATGAATGATGAAAGAATAGTGAGGAAGGTGTACCTGTGGAATGAAAGTGGGAGTCAGTGTAGGAAGGAGGTGCATGAGAATGACAGAGAGAAGTGGATTACAAGTGGTTTGGGATGAGAATGGCTGGGAGGAATCAAAATGAGTGTGAATGGATCATGACAAGAGGAGGCAGGGTAGGAACTGAATGGGATGTGAGGAAATGGAAGTGTGAGATAGACAGAGAGGTGGGACTGAATATATGGAAGAATGAGATGGAAGGAAAGAGTACTCTGGAATGGTACAAGGAAAAGGAAGCCCTGATGTATGAAAAATGGTATGATGGCAGCCTGGGTGGTGATCTCTTCTGAGCTAGGGAACAGTGTATGGATGTGAATGCAAGGAACTACGGGTGGTTGAGTCCCGCAGCAAAGTGTGCCAAATGTGTGACATGGGGGAGGACGAGACGGTGGAGCATGTCATGCTGGAGTGTGAAAAGTATGAGAAAGGCATGAGATTATGCAAGTGATCTTGAGTGAATTAGGGCATAATAGGAATGAAAGAGTGGAGAAGACAGGAAGAGAATGGATGGTGTTGCTGCTGGGACTGTGTAGACTCTGTAGAGAGACGAGTGAAAGGATGTAGTATCTGGAGAGAATGTGGCGAGCGAGGTGTAGGGATCATTAACGAAAAAAAATACTACTTTTTTTTTTCTTTTTTCCTTTTTTCTACTTGTGCCTTTTTTGTCCTCTACAGGAGCTGCCGATCCAAAGGCCTCCGGAGCGATCCCGAGCCACCTGTAGCATCAAGATAAAGATCAAGACGTGTACCCGTTGCAGATAAAACAAACAAAGGCGAACCTCTCATAGATTTTTAAGAATTTAGTATAGAAGGAAATAAAGAAATAATATCTAATTTTTGGAATATAATAGAACATAAGGTAAAAAAAGAATAATAATTACAGGTACAGCACCAGACAAAACTCAAACCAAAACACATGAGGAAGTTCCGACATCCAGGCTGCACTTCGCCTATCAACTGAACTGAACTGAGGTAAACAGTGTATGGATGGACGTGAACGTAAGGAATTATATATGTCGTGTGTACCGCAGTAAAGTGTGCCAGATGTTTGACATGCAAGAAATGAGATAGTGGAGTATGTGATGCTGGAGTGTGAAATGCCGGAGACAGGAAAGAGATGATGCGAGTGGTGCTGAGGGAATGACAGTGAAGACAGGTAATGAATGGATGGTTTTGCTGCTGGGACTGTGTGTAAAGACATGAAATAATGATTGAGGCTATGAAGGAGTTCCTGGAGAGAATGCGGTGTGTTAAATGTAGGAATTAGTGATGTGAAAGATGGTGTCTGTTCTCTGCAGTTTGTTTATTTTTTTTTATCTCCTACATCCCCTACAGGAGATACCAATACAAATGCTAGTGAAAATATACATGGTGTCCTTCCTTTTTGTCAAATGTGGTGATTTTCTCCTTAGACTCATATACAATGCACACTTTTGTCTAATGTAAGCAAACGTAATTCTAAAACTAACCTAATCAAACTTAACCTTAATCTATCTCTGTTTCTTGTGCAATGTTTTGATTTTCATTAGCATCGATACGAGTCAATAATGGCCAAGCATGCAAAAAAAAAATTTTCATAAACATGAAGTACAATGAGAATATATTACCACAACATGACATGCACTACTGACAAGGACTTATAGTAAATATTAACCCTTTTTTTTTTCCTTTTCTTTATGTCAAATAATCTTAGGGACCAGTTGGGAAAGTGGGGTTATAGGTAGTGGGAGGTAATGTCCCCGAGAAACCGTCCCGCACGCTCGCCTCGATTCCCTTCGCAGCTCCTCCACCCAGCTGATTTGACCACATTAAATGAGAAATATATGGTATATAATTTTGTTTTTGCGCAGGGGTTCCTTGAGACATGTCATGTATTTTAAGGGTTACGCAAGGGTAAAAAGGTTACCATACTCTCTCTCTCTCTCTCTCTCTCTCTCTCTCTCTCTCTCTCTCTCTCTCTCTCTCTCTCTCTCTCTCTCTCTCTCTCTCTCTCTCTCTCTCTCTCTCTCTCTCTCTCTCTCTCTCTGACCAGTAGCGTGACTTCATATATGTGACGTCAAATCAGCTAGGTGAAGGAGCTGCGAAGTGGGAGCCGGGAATCGAGGAGAGCGCGCGGGACGGTTTCTTGGGAACAGTGCCGAGTGGGAAGCCAAATGAAGTCAAATTTGGACTTATATGTATAAACATCTTAGGATGAGACAACATATTTCTTCTCTAAAACTGGTTAAGGACACTAACCTAACCCAGTGGGAGAAATTTGCCCTTGATGCAATTGGAGAAATAAGAAAGAGGTATAAATCTTTGAAGGCACAAGTTATCACTGGGAAGGTAAAGTTGTAGCAGTGCTTGTGAGGAGACCACAGCAGCATGTGAAAGTGAAGTGATCATAGCACATGTAAAATCTTGTCATGTTTGGATTTCAGTAATGACTTTTGACGAGAAGGAATAGTCCAAGTTACAGTTGAAGATGGGATCTCTAAATTCATACGTTCTGAAGCGACGGATGAGAAAGTGGTGGAAGTATCTTGTAGTCCTTATCTTTCTCCTTGCTGTATATTTTGGAGGTAAGTACTTTAATATGGAAGATCACAAAAAGCACCATAAAAAATCACACTGTATATCAATATATGTCCAAACAGATGAATGCTATAGAGAATCAATGATATCACTTTCACATGATAGTTTAAGTATTTATTTATTGTGTATAATTTTCAGGATTCCTTCACATCTCTGGAAATATAAGTACTGCACCTCCTTCAGACCTTTCCAGGAACACCATGAAGGAAGTTTTTGCTTTACAAAGACAGGTAAGTTATCAAGATGTATTTACCTGTGATATAGTTATGATGTGACTGAAATAATAATACTTCTTGATGGTTGGCCTGGAGAAAGCTGGGAGAGGCATCAGGACTATTTGATTTCTTTAACTAATGAACAGCCAAGACTGGGAACATTTGTGATCCTTCTCTCAGATATGGACACCAAAACTGTATGCCTCAGAGCTATTTTTATCACTTTGGTGGATAGAGTCAGAGTTAAAAGGATTCAGGTTATATTGCTATAGTTGGGTCTCTTTAAACTGGTTGTTTGGGTATGGTCTGCTCCACTGTTGCCATATCTCCAAAGTTCACCAGCCCTTTCTCCAACCCCAACCAAAGACTGACTGGCAAGTCAGGTCAGGTGGAAGTATTGGCAAGGTCACACTCCCCTACTCCTATGCCATGTTTAGGATGAGGGGAGACTTTGATACATAAAACACGCCTTGATTTTTATCTCAGTGTTGATGCAGGTCAAAAGTTTAAATGATTTCAGAAATAATTTTGGAAATGCAACAAATTATAGAGAGAAAGAAAGACAGAGCAGAGGATAAGGATATGGAGCGGAGTTGGAAAAAGAAGGCAAGCCTGTGATCTATGGAGAGATGGCAATCAGAGGGAATCCCAGTGAAGCCCAGGGCCACACCTAAACAGCCACTGTAGATTGACTCGACTATAAAAAAAAAAAAAAAAAAAAATATGTCTGGTTGCATAGTCATTGTGCTGCCTTTCTCTAATTTTAGTGCCAATGGGGTTGAGAGTGTAAATGATGTGTGTGAGAATGTGGTGGTTTGCTTTAGCCATCCAGTGTGGGATTGCTGACATGATATATGAATGGATAGATAGATTTTAATTTATCCTGGCCATCACTCATGTCTATCCTGCTCATATTTAACTTTCCTGGTTTTTTGGAAGGAATATACAAAGGAAAAGCTTTTTCCTCTTCACCTCATAACCCATGTGGTAGAAAGATAACCTGCGTAATTTTGAAATCTCTGCACTTAAAATATATTGTTGAAAAGAATGCATACATAAGATACTTCCTTTGTAAGATACGTCAACTTCTTGTTCTGTCTGCAGATTAAGTTGCTGAAGTCTGTCCTCAAGCAGTATTCAATACCTGAGAAAGAGTATTCAGATGTTTTGTTGCCAGTCATATATGTCATCACCCCTACATATACACGTCCACAGCAGAAGGCTGAACTCACAAGGTACAAGCATGAACAAAATATGAAGTGTTACATGTACATAAAAGAATATTGAAATTCTGTACTTTATCTTTGACTCCAATTAAGCTCTACTTTTGACCGTGGAATATCATAATTAAATTTGTGAAATTGCATCAAGTATTTCAAGGATATTGAGGGCTGTTCAATAAGAAGTAGGTATTAATGTGGAAAGCAAAGAAAACAAAAAGTACAAGGTGGATGGAAGAGGTTAAATAATCAGTTACATAAAAGGAATGGAAGCACATCTGAAAGCTTGGGATATTGAGATATGTATGTCTGAAATGGAAATATTAGTAAAAGTATTGGATGAGTATAAGAATACTTTATTATAACTTTATTATATGTAGACTTTCTTCCTACTAGCTTGTATTTTTATAAGAAATCAGATGTATTATGAGTTTTCTTTCAATAAACAGATTGAAGTCAGTGTTCCTTCATGTGCCAGCGCTTCACTGGATTGTTGTAGAAGATGCACCCAAGAAATCACAGTTGGTGTCCAACTTCCTGGAGTCATCAGGATTGACTTATACACACTTGCATCAATCAACACCTCAAGAATGGAAGCTTAAAGATTCTGTGGGTGGTATCAGAATGATATGATTCATCGTGATCAATATTTTGTTTGAACCTATTCTATTTGAAACTGAGAGACAACAGTGGAACTACTGCTGTGTTTACTTTTCATTACGTGCATTTTGGCATATACAAGGCTCCCATATTCAAACAATATAAATTAGTAAAACTAGTTCAAGGGGTAAAATACTGCTTCTCGTGGTGAAACTGAGGAAAAAACTGACCTCACAAGCTAATGAATACACACACTATTTTTATCATTAATGTGTGTGTTCATGTATTGGTGTTGATAATAACATAGATGGTCTTAAATTGCTGTATAGATCTCATACACTTCTTCATTCTTCTCAAGAGTTCCTCTTTTCATTTGGTTTTACTTGCTTGCATTTTATTTTGTGTGAAACCACCTAACTTTAAAATTTTCAGGATCCAAAGTGGCGGAAGCCCCGTGGAGTGCTACAAAGAAATGCTGGCATCCGATGGCTCAGGAGCAAGTTTGCACATGATGCCAGCCCTCGAGGAGTGGTTTACTTTGCAGATGATGACAACACTTACAGTGTAGAGCTTTTCCATGAGGTAAGATGTTGTTAGTTAGAGATAAATTCTTCATAAGACCATCTTTTGTTAGAACTTATTTGTAGTCTTCCTTAGTAAAACTTTAATTTTTATTTATTTTCCTTATTTACCAACTTTCCATTATAAAATGTAGATCTTAAAAACTTTAAGAATTTTTTTTTTTTTTTCTGATATCTCTGGTGGGTCTGTCAGAGAGAGTTCATGTTTTATGATAAAAGCATTATGGGAGACAACAAAATAGCTATACCTTTTTTTCCAGATGCGAGATACACACAAAGTTTCAGTGTGGCCTGTTGCACTGGTGGGTGGAGTGCTGGTGGAGCGGCCATTGGTGGAATCTAATGGCCAGGTCTCAAGCTGGTTGGCTGGGTGGAAAGCTGACCGGCCCTTTGCAATGGATATGGCCGGCTTTGCGGTGAACTTGTCTCTTCTACTAAATAAGTCAGGTGTTGAATTTTCCATTGATGCTCCTATTGGCTTTCAAGAATCAGTGTTCTTAGAAAAAATCATTACTCGAGAAGAACTGGAACCTAAAGCTGATTTGTGCACAAAGGTAAGTTTCTGATGTATTAGAATTTCTTTCATGCCATTTTTAATATTTACATCATGCACAAAAAGTAGAGTCTGTAGCTTTTAAATTACAGAGTATATGTGCATCACTCAGGAGTACCTGATGTACATTGCACACAGTAACTATTTCATTACCTCCCTGGAAACAGATCAAGTGCTTGATCATTAGTACTGACAAAGATGAGATGAGAGGTGATATTTATGTTTTTTTTTTTTTTTCTCTCTTTTGATTTAAAGCTGCACAAAAGAAAACAGAACTAACTCAGATTGTCATTATTTTTTTCTTTTCTTTTTAAAGAGCTCCGATTTTCATGCATGAACACTATATAATAAATCTTGAATTTCTTTTGACACAAATTTGTTTTCTTCCTTAGGTGTATGTTTGGCACACTAGAACAGAACAACCGGATCTAAAGCAAGAGATAAGATTGAACAAGGTAGGGAAGCATACAGATGAGGGAATAGAATTATGAAACAATAGCCTTACAGTTATTATATAACTGCTACCGACTGCTTTAGATAATACTTATGTCATAGAGAATCATAATCCATATATATATATATATATATATATATATATATATATATATATATATATATATATATATATATATATATATATATATATATATATATACACACACACACACGTATATATATATCGATCAATCATGGGGGCATCTGCCGGGGGGGCGCATCGCTTCGCCTACCCTATGGCGCCACTCCAGGCGGTCACACCTCACGAGTCTCCATGCAAGCTCCCTTCCCATTCCAAGTAACTCCTAACAGGAGGCATCGACTTGCCACAGCCATGAGTTCTGTGGACATCCCCTTGGCCTCCTCCATGCTGGGTTATCCCTTTCAGAGACAACCCAATATGCAGGATCGGCTTCTGGGTAGCATGTCACATGCCCGTATAGTAGTAGTTGGCATTGATGGACTATGCTGGTAATTGGCCTCGAATCAGTCTCACGTGAGTCAGGCCAATCCACGGTACAACTTCCTGGCTCGACTCACCGTCATTATGCGCTACACTACCAAAGTATGTGAAGCTTTCCGAGATCTCAACGTCCTCGCCACACGCATGGACAGACTGTACTGTTATATCTAGTAAGCCTCCAAACACCTGAACCTTGGTCTTCGGCCAGGAAACCTGGAGTCCCAGTGGCTTCGTCTCCTCGTGCAGTGTCTCTAAAGTCATTACCAGAACCTCCAGTGGCTCAGCAAAGATTACTGCATCATCGGCAGAAACGAGATCTGTAATCTCAGTATTGCCAACAGATGCTCCACAATGACTTTGGTCTACAACTTTGCCTAGTACCCAGTCCATGCAGATGTTGAAAAGTCCCTGCCTCACTCCCGTATTCACAGGAAAGAAGCTGGATACGTCCCCTCCACACATCACAGTACTCACAGTCCTGGAGTAGAGGCCAGTTAATAGACCAATAATCCTTGCGGGAATCCCATGGAGACGCAGAAGATCCCAGAGTGTCTCTCGATGGACTGAGTCAAACGCCTTCTTGAGATCGACATAGACTGCAAGCAGTATATATGTATATGTGTGTGTGTGTGTGTGTGTGTTTCACTGTTTGATCTGCTGTAGTCTCTGACGAGACAGCCAGATGTTACCCTACGGAATGAGCTCAGAACTCATTATTTCCGATCTTCGGATAGGCCTGAGACCAGGCACACACCACATACCGGGACAACAAGGTCACAACTTCTCGATTTACATCCCGTACCTACTCACTACTAGGTGAACAGGGGCTACACATGAAAGGAGACACACCCAAATATCTCCACCCGGCCGGGGAATCGAACCCCGGTCCTCTGGCTTGTGAAGCCAGCGCTCTAACCACTGTGTGTAATTCACTGTTTGATCTGCTGCAGTCTCTGACGAGACAGCCAGACGTTACCCTATGGAACGAGCTCAGAGCTCATTATTTCCGATCTTGGGATAGGTCTGAGACCAGGCACACACCACACACCGGGACAACAAGGTCACAACTCCTCGATTTACATCCCGTACCTACTCACTGGTAGGTGAACAGGGCTACGTGAAAGGAGACACACCCAAATATCTCCACCCGGCCGGGAATCGAACCCGGTCCTCTGGCTTATGAAGCCAGCGCTCTAACCACTGAGCTACCGGGCCATGTGTGTGTGTGTGTGTGTGTGTGTGTGTGTGTGTGTGTGTGTGTGCGTGCGTGTGCGTGTTTGTTTGTGTGTATTATATATATATATATATATATATATATATATATATATATATATATATATATATATATATATATATATATATATATATATATATATATATATATATATATATATATATATATATATATATATATATATATATATATATATATATATATATATATATATATATATATATATATATATATATATATATACACACACACACACAAAAAAAAAAAAAATATTTGGAGGTTAATGTCATCCACATTCTCTCTATCTGTGATAGAAGACTCGCTCACCACTCATATCAAACACTCATTCACCTTTCATGGTTAGATTGGATCATCATTGATGTTTGCTTTATTTTTAACAATTATGCAACAAAATCACACATTCATAAGTCACTAATGTGATTTACCTTGGTTGAATTTGAATCAAAGAATGACAGATGTTGAAAGGAAGCCTGAAAAAAAAAAATAATAATAATAAATAAAGTAAAATAATTGTTTCCATGTGTTCATGCAATATTCAACTAATTTTTTATCAGTGAACTCTCAATTCCATATGTGTAGCCTTCCTGAATTAATAAATAACTTTGATAATATATTATTATTCTGTGACCAATATAATGACCTCTGATCTGACATGGGTCAATTGATCTTTCACTTGAATTTATGATGGCAAAGCTTAAACTCCACATCAATAAATCTATGAGAAATTAGTAGTCTTAAATATTTAGTATTTTTTTTTTACATATTTGCTTGTGAAATTTATTTTTACTCATCTGTGCCAAGATTCTTTCCTCGCCTTCAGAATTTTAATATTAGGAGCTGGTGAACGAAACATTTATCCACCAAATATCCTTATAAGAAGGAATCAAGGGAGGATAATATATATATATATATATATATATATATATATATATATATATATATATATATATATATATATATATATATATATATATATATATATATATATATATATATATATATATATATATTCATCATCAGTTTGGGAAGGTTCACATTCCCTTCAAAAAGTAAAGGACAACTAAAACCCAGTGTAACAGTAGACATTTTATTGGGAAACAACCCAAAGTTGAAACTGCATACTGAGCTTCAACTTGTCCAGGTAAAGGTTTGCAACTTGTGGCCTCAGCTCAGTAAATAAATTGATTGTGGGGTATGAGCCAACACTGGCTACCACATTTACCAGACAATAATTACTACTTGAATTTCCTGTTGTTGGCAAACAAAGAGTACAGTTTATCAATTCCTAATCTTGGAATCCTGACTGCAAAGATAATAAATATACAGTAGATATACTGCAAGGAATGAATGGAGCATATCTTCACAAGTTACAAAATTTGAGATCTGGTATAATTTGCATAAACATTGATGTTTATACCTACCATTTGTTTTTTATATAATGTTTGTGATTAGGTTAGATTTTATGCTCACCCTGTATATCTATTTAACTGAATTCAGTAATTTACATATGTAGTACTTTTATCAAGACAGGCAGGTAGTAGTGATAGTCAACAGGAACTTATTATTTGGTGAAATCAGTTGCACATTTAATTAACATTATAGTGAATTCACATTTCAACTTCTTTAGTATAACTAAAGATTGTCTTTACATATTTATTTCCTTTTTACAACAAATATAAGTATATCCTTTGTAAACCACATTCCCACTTGCTATATGCCATAACATCCAGCAGGGAAGTTCTGTTGTCAGCTAACTGTAATAAAAACAAGAATATCATAGACACCTGGAGTTTCCTGTTGAGTGGTGCTCAAGTATTAATTCTCTTATCCCTATAGTTTCAAAAATCATAAATTTTTGTCTAAATTCCCCTACATAAATAGACTTTTTTGGATTGTCATTTACAATGTATATAATATGTGTCTGAGTATGTGTGTATATGTAAACAGTACTTGACAAAAAGATTTGGTGCTGTGATCAAACCACTGATATTCTACAGCAAATTCTGTTCTCTTTATTGAAGAGAATCCAAAATGAAGTTGCAGTGCATGTAAGATATCATCAGTGCTACTACTTTTTGTTGAGCAATATATATACAGTAAGTCCTTGTTACACGGTACATATGCGTTCCTGAAAACCTTACTGCAAATCAAAATTACCGTATACCAAACCCATTATAACATGTAATAATAGGGAATGTGTTCCAGCATGTCGAAAGTCACCCCTACAGACATGAAAATACATGAAAATAGTCATATAGAATAATGTAAAGTACTGCGCAAAAGAGATACACAGAAAATGTTTTTATTTACCTTTCACTCGCCACGTACTCTATCAGATGATGTCCCTCCCGAGGCTAAGGGACAGTAGGGATTTCAGCCCTTACTCATCATCCACTGAGAGGGCAGATGAGGCTCTGCTCTGCAGATCCATTACATTCTACCCAGCTTTTTTTATAGCCTCACGATTCTTTAACACCGTCCAGACTGTCGGCTGGGCTAGGCCCAAGTTTCGACTTATGGTAGACGTACCTTCTCCATGCTCTTTCCTCTTCAAAATATCTAATTTTACCTCAAATGTCAGACTATTCCTCTTTCACTTTGCCTTTTCAACTCCAGCAGTGTCTGCAGAATGTTTTGGGGCCATTATGGGTGCATCACTGTGCGTCGTGATAATAATATCAACAAAAAACACGCTGTTAGGATTTCACCTGTGTTCAGTGGGAAACGCGGGAAGAGACTGATTGTTGTGGTGGCGCTACAGTACGGTGTAAACAAAACACGGCTGGATACCTTATCTGTGATTTTTTCTTAACGTAAATAGAATCGTTGGTAGTAATTACCAAATACCGTAACTGTGAATTTACCAGATAACGCAAGTATAAGGAGGACTTGCTGTATATATATATATATATATATATATATATATATATATATATATATATATATATATATATATATATATATATATACACACACACACAAACACACACACTCTCATGAGCTTTGTAGTTTCATAACAACAGACAATTTTCTTGGTTCAAAATACATACACTTATATAACACTCCCATCTATAATTAGTGAATAGTACAAAGGAACCTGTACTCATATAATGAACTTTTCTCAAGTCCAAGAATCTAGATATTACAATTTCAATCTACATTTGTTGGCCCCATTTGAATAGACTCTTTGACATAAGTATGATAACAGCATTAATTTCAAATGTATTTTGTTTTATATTTTTGCTCATTCATTAGTCCTCTAATCTTCTTGTCAGATTTCATGCTGAGAGTGTCAGCAGGTCAGAGAATCTAATAATGAGGAAAAACATTAAACCTAATAGAAAAGACTAAAGGGCACTGATAGACTCTTAAGTGTGACTATATCATATCTAGTCCAACCAGTCACCTACAACAGAAGTTTCATGCTAGTGTGAAATGTAAAAATCATGGAATTTCATGCACACAAATATAAATCATAAGCATTTTCAGCATATAAAAATCCACATGAAAGGATAAACTATTCCAGATTGTTCCATATATGCTAAAAGTACATATTCCATTAACAATTATCATTGTGGCATCCAACTACATAACATGTGTTTATCAGATTGTTATTTATACAAGCCTCATGTTTCCTTTTTAGTATTTTCTTTATTCATATGCATTATTTTCACCTTGTATGAGTATACTAAATAGTACATAGATAAATCAGTATGAATACAAATAATGAATACTGATGAGTTTTGTACCAGGTAGTGATTAATTCAACTTTGCTTTGTTTTGCCATCATTCATTCTTCTCTAATCACCATTTATGATAAGTCATAATATAATGAATATACAAGCACCAAATGCTGATGCATATGGTGTAATCACTATTTGTGGTAAGTCATAATATAATGAATATACAAGCACCAATTGCTGATGCATATGGTGAATGCAGATTGTTACCTCATCTCTTGAAGAATGAAATATTTTAGGAAGTTGCATTGCTTACATGTTTCAGTGTTGATTTATAAAGTATTGAAGTGTATTTGACAAGTTTTCTACTCATAAATACCAAAAGATATTTCAACATGGACAGAATCTGCTCTTAGTAAAATGCAATACTTGCTGAGATAGTAAGGAAAAGTAGTGCATTAAAATGATAGTGTATAAAATACAAAACCAAACACCTTGTCATGTTTCCTTTGCTACTGGATCTGCAACAGGAATTATACTATTTACAATAGCTACCCAGATATTCTGGTAATTAAAGCAATTAAGAAATATATAGATAAATGAGAGAAGGATAGTACTTACATACCTCCTAAGGCAAATAAGTTGACCTAGAATGAAAAGTGGAATGGATGTGGAATGTAGTACCTCTTTGTTCATCCACAGAATTCAATCATTCTTTGCATGCAGACTGCAGTTATGTTGCACTTTTACATAGAATTTTATGTAATGTAAAGATGTGTAGCCAAAAAAAAGAAAAAGATTGAAGTAAAACACTGTCATGGTGGGATTCGAACTGATGCCAACGCGTAGGTTTGAATCCCACCATGTAGAGGCTTAAACCTTTTGTCGTCTGTCAAGTGGTTTAAAGTTATCTACATGTCATCATGATACCCAGGTTCTAGGTGGTTATACCAAAGATGTGCTTGGGTGGTGATATGGGCCCTAATATGGATACCACTATATATAAAATTGCCTGTGCCACTAATGGGCTGAAGCTTAACAGCGCTTCCCACATATACTCTTCAAGTATGCCTACAGGCGCTATAGGCCAGGACATATAAATAAAAAAAAATAAAAAAAAATTGAAGAAACTTGGATTAGGAGGAAACAAACAAACGAGAAAAAGAACTAAGGTGAAGAACTGGATTTTTCAAATGACAATAAATCAATACAATGTATTACCAGAAGAAGTGTTATTCACAGATAGTAAGTATAAACTCAAGGAAGATATATTAATTGGGTTATAAGTAAAAACACAATAAACTTGAATATCCTGTAGAATCAATAACAAATACACACACACACACACACACACACACACACACACACACACACACACTCTAATTCAGTGGAGATCATCCTTGCATCCTTGCAAGTTTTAGCTGTGAAAACTGCTGATGCTTCTCAGTGGAGGGTTCTAGAAGTTATCGAAAAGCATCTGAAAAGGATTGAGAATTACATTATAGGATAGCAGATCATTATTATTTATACAGTAAAACTAAATGGTAAATTCATGAACATTAATTAGTTGGCACTGCACATCAAGAAAAAAATATATAATAGTCATATTATTTGGAAAAGATAAGAATTATCATAGACAGATCTAAAATATAATCACACAACTATAATCAGCTAATGCTGCAAAGCATTTATAATTAGTTGTTCCAAGAACAAGATTACAGCATACAAATAAAGTGCAGTTTACTAAGATTAACCCTTAATGCAGCTGGAATAAACAACATTCACTTTGCATATTTGTGTAATACTGTCAATTTTTTATCAATTCACTTTTAATGAGTCACTTGCTTAAATACTAGGCAACTGCTTGAAACACAATCAAACATGTGAATTAACCCAGGGGACAGAAATTATTGTCAATATGGTATAATATTAGGTTGTTGACAAAGGACATTACAAAATCACATTTACCTTTATAGTTTTACGATGCATCTGGACATTGATCGGGACAAGGTGATAAGAATCGACCTATTCTCTTTTGAAGATTCAAAGGTAAATCTGCTTCAAATTTTTTCATCTTCCATTCATCTGAGCCATCGCAACAGTCACACACTCCATCATTCACCCATCCTGAAGGGATAGACTCTGGAAAATGTTTTGTATGTTTTAAACAAGTGAACCTGCCATTAGCACAAGCATTTGTTCTTGGTTCATCAGATCCATCTTCTGGGCAGTCACAATAATTGTCGTTGAGTTTTTGAACTGAAATTATCTTTCCTGATTTCTCACATTGAAATGTAAGTTTTGACTCCTGCTTTCCCTTTACTTCCTCCACATTCTGAATGTCATTTTGTGCGATTGTTTTCTTTCCTACAGCATCCCTCTTCCCTTCAGCATCACTGTTTTTATTGTCATTTCCATCAGCTGCAACCTCAGCATCATCATGTATTTCGTTCACTTTGCTGGGTCTCAAATCTTTAGGATGCTTTTTCAACACGAGCTCTTGGTGCCTCCGTCTCGTTGCTTGTTGCGTGCCTTCATCGTGCTTTTGAGGCCTGCTTGATTCGGTGAGTTCAGCAACGAAGATAAACTGGTAGACGATATACAACACTGTAGCCATTACTAGTGCACCTATCACTGTTTGTCTTCTGAGAGGAAGTGATAACAATGCTCGACTGAAATTCATTCTGGCTGCACGGCGATGTGTGTTGGTTTCTTGATGATACAGAATTGTTGATGAAACCTCATGGTAATGTACACTGTACGTCTCTTTGCCGCACCATCCGCCGTCGCCGACAGCTGTTTTTGTTTACATTAGCACCAGCAGGGTCAAATAATATGACAGATTAGGAAGCCTTTATACAGGAAATATCTGAAATTTTTCCCTTATCTATATCATCTCCAAATTATTTCATGATATTAGTTTTAGTGGACACTGATGACATTTACAACAATTCAGTCAAGAGGCACCTATTTACTTGGTATCTTACCTAGATGAGATACATATAACTGGTTGAATAACAAGAGTGATTTTTTCGTAATTGATTTAATGAGCCTCAAAATAACGAAAAATATCAGTAAAAGAGGATATCGACTGCATTTTGTTATTCGTGGATTTGATTTGGAGAAAAAATGAAATGGAGCAGATAAGTACTGTCTTTTGCTTCATCTATTATCGTTTACTCTTGGAATTGTATATACTTTGCGGTAAATCGCTTGAAAGATGGGTGAGTTTGTGTATTATGAATATTGACGTATATGAGTTTGACTCGTCTTATGCATTAGTTGACTCTGACTTCAGCATGACCGAATTAGGTAGGAAATATGCAGCCATGAAAGCTGAGTCTTACATATATCATGACATATTATAATCTTCAGCTGTCTCTTTGCTTAAGTGTTTGCTATAATTAGTTACAATGTACAAAATATGAAAATGCAGATGTCAATGAAGCAATAGTGAAGGCTTCGAGACGCGCGGTCAGCTGGACGTGGTGGTGTTGAGGCGTGCCGAGTGGACTACATTTCACGTGCATAAATACTTTCCCTTTGCCTTATATTGGTGCTGACACCACTCATGATTTGTCTGCTGACACCCTAACACTGGTGGCCATCAACTATTGTACAACAGCTCGCTTACTAGGTAGGAACTTGGGAAAGTTTCTAAATGTTTTATTGTCCGAGTCTCGAGTTGCCGACGGAAATTGTTTAGGGTGGTGAAGATTATCTTTAGGCATACCTTTCTACTCATAGACACTCTATAGGGAAGAATATATTTAACCTGTGTCTCTATTTCCACACCTCTACCACGCAAAATTGAGGAGTGTCAGGTAGTCATTACGAACAGTTACAATTAACTTTTTTTTTCTGTAATTTTTCCGAAGTTTATTCTGCTGCAGATTCGACGAGGTATAACTGAAGTTTCAGACTACTGATATTTCTGCTTTTATCGTATGGCTAGAGAACCTGATTTGAAGGGAAGACAATCATACTCAGATCTCTAAAACATAGTGTACTAATCATGTGTGATAGTATCGAATTCTTGTGAAGACAGTCCCTAAAGATGGTAATCCTCTCCAGCAACGTAATGCATCCTCCATTGTTCCATCTCAGCCCTCACAGTCCTTTGCTGTTATGTTGCACACAGAACACTACATTGGGTTGGACTGGCACAGACACTGACTGAAAGGAATAGACTAGGGCAGGGGTTTTCAACCTGGGGTTTACAAATCCCCAGTTGTTCACAAGAAGATTTCTAGAGATACTTAGATGGCTGATTTGATAATATCTTTTGCAGTACCATTGCATATTGAGTTAGTGTCAGTTACTAATTTAACATTTTGTAAGATTTTGAATTAGGTACAGGGACTGCCATATGTAGGCCTGACAGCCTTTTGCAGGTTCCTTCTTTTCTTATGTTCTTAAGATTTTGATGGAAACTCAGATGGCTGAACTAATCCTTTGCAATACCGTAACATATTAGGTTAGTGTCAGTCACTAAAGTAACTTTCTGTTTGGTGTCAGATTACTGGGGGTTTGATGGTCGTATAACTCAAGGTGTTTTTAACAAGGAAAAGGTAGAGAATCCCTGGGTTAGGGAGTAGTGACAGCAGCAGTGACACCACCACACACCCTCCCTTATTCCATCAAATATTAAGACGCACACAGCTCTATTTACTAATCTTTTCTGTTTTTAATCTCAAACAAACTTAAGGACCTGGTGAGAAAGTAGGATTTTTTGGGTTTTGGAAAGCTAAAATATGGTCAAATGTCACCTATTACAGCAAAAAATAAATGGGAGTTATTACTGCTGTTGTTATGATGGATGTCATCCTAACTTTATTTCATCATGTGGGAATTTGGCCCCCTTTAAGAATGGCAGCCTAACCTAATCTAACAAGGGGACTTTGCCACCTTAAGGGCTCTAACCTAACCTATATATTTCAGACATATCACTTGTGAAAACAACTCAGGTACATAATGTCAACACGAGCATTAAGGAAATTACAGGGGAGGCGTCAAGACCTGGACATTCCAAACAGCTGTCTTGGTGATGATGAGGAAGAACAAGATGAGGAGGAAGACCAAGATGAGCAGCTTGCCAAAGAAACCCTCTTACTCCCCTCAAAGGGTCCCAACAGGTTTGATTTGGTAAACAGCTTTTAATTCTGTAATTGTATTTGCTCTGCAGACGAACAGCTATGAACTATTTCAGTCTCAGGGTATTTCTGAGAATTACCCCCCCCCTCCCCTCTTTTTCATTCTCCTTTTCCTTCTTCTTCTCCTTCTTCTCTTCCTTCTCCTTCTCTTTCTCTTTTTCCTTCTCCTCCTCCTTTACCTTCTCCTCCTCCTTTTCCTTCTTCTCTTTCTCCTTCCCCTTCTCCTTCTCCAAATCAGGCTAGTTCTTCTAAAGTACCTAGTTGTTTCACACTACTGAATCATATCCACAAACATTCCTTAATGGTTAACAAAATTTGATAAACTTGAGTTTAAGTGACACATTAAAGATGGGGACTTTATATTAGTGTTCTTTATTCCAGTTAGTACAAGGCTCCCCATCTGAGTCTGAGGTAAAAGAGGATGATGACATCAGTGACAACAGTGACTTCCGAGAGGATGGCCAGCGGGACGGAGCCTCACCCCAGCCACCTGTTGGTTCTGGAGCCAAACGGAAACGTAAGAAAAAGAAGAAGCGAGGAAGAGTGAGAATTCCAGCAAGTAGTGAAGATCCAACTGATGTACGTATGTTTACAGCATAATTCTTCTTTCTAAGGTGTCAAATTTTTTAGATCTGTTTCTCTGCCTGTCTGTTTTTCTCTTATTATTTGCTAAAGTTCCTAGATGTACAATTGTTTTGATTGTTAGATCATTTTATGGATGGTGGTACACTTTAAGGATATCCAGTTTATATGAAAAGTGTGACTCATAGTAAAGACTGATATCCTTCAGAGTAATATGTTATAAAATTAGTAATAAATATAAATTTAGATTTTGAGTCAACAGGTATCAGAGTCATGGTAACTCCCATATCAGGAAAGTCCTTTAATGTATTGTGGACCAAAGATTATTACCCAAATTTGGTATGTTTTATCCATTCTTAGCTTTTAAATTTTTTTTTTTTTTTTATTTATTTATTTATTTATTTATTTATTTTTTTCCTTCCTCAGAATGACAAGGATGACATAGACAACATTATAGAAGAAGTAAATGCCATCACCAGTGGAGCTCCCCAACAAGCTCCCATTGAAAAAACATCAAGTAAGTTAATTGTTGTCGTATTGAAGTGATTTTGCTGTCCTGACCTGTCAAAACAAGGTACCTAGGATTTCCATAATGAATGATAAATAATATTTTTTCCTTTCAATATTGCCTTTCTTCTTTTGAGTTGTGACTTCTACAGCATTTAATAAGGTTATGATTATGAAAAATTAGACATGCTTATTCAAATGTTTAAACTGAGTAAACTACTGTCATAAAAACTCATTTTTAGTTTTAATACTGATTTTACACCATACACATATAATCTGTAAATCATGCTTTCAGATGACAAAGTAAAGAAAAATCTTCTTAACGTAGAACACAAGCACCTCAATCCACAGAATGAAATGAAGAGAATATTTGGGTCAAGGGTCGTGCAGGCAAATGAAAACAAGTAAGTGTTGGGCAGACACCAAGTAGCCTTGTATTTTCTTTGTGAATTTTTGAAATATTATTGATTTATCCATTTATCATGAGAAGCACACACACACACACACACACACACACACACACACACACACACACACACACACACACACACACACACACACACACACGGCCCTGTAGCTCAGTGGTTAGAGCGCTGGCTTCACAAGCCAGATGACCGGGGTTCGATTCCCTGGCCGGGTGGAGATATTTGGGTGTGTCTCCTCACGTAGCCCTGTTCACCTAGCAGTGAGTAGGTACGGGATGTAAATCGAGGAGTTGTGACCTTGTTGTCCCGGTGTGTGGTGTGTGCCTGGTCTCAGGCTTATCCGAAGATCGGAAACAATGAGCTCTGAGCTCGTTCTGTAGGGTAACGTCTGGCTGTCTCGTCAGAGACTGTAGCAGATCAAACAGTGAATTACACACACACACACACACACACACACACACACGGGAGGAGGAGTGCTAATAATGGTTCGTGATAATATATGTGTAGAGGATGTGCAATATGGTGAGGACAAAGTGGAAGTAATGGGAGTAACAATCAGAACAGAAGACTTGAAGAAAAGAAAAATTATAGTTACATGTGTTTCACCAATACATGGGGATCAGAAGAGCATAAAGATATGCAAAGAGAGGTGATAAAGTGCTTAGATAACATGATAAGAAGAGATAGAAGAATACTCTTAGTTGGAGACTTTAACTGTAAAAAAAATAAACTGGAGAGAGATGGAAGTAATGGATAATGGTGGGCAGTGGAGCGAGAAAGTGTTACAGTTGACTATGGTTAATACAATGGACCAGTGGTTGGAGGAGTCAACAAGGCACAGGGGGGATGAAAAAACGTCGTTGCTTGACCTAGTTTTCACAAAAAACCAGAGTCTCCTCCAATCATACAATATCCTAATCCAATGGGGAAACATGATCATGTGACATTAGAGATGCAAATGCAGGAGGAAGATGAGATAAGTTACAGAGAGGACTATAAAGAAAGGAGATTAGATTATGCAAGAGTAGATTTTGAAAAATTAAGGATTTATTTTGCTGAGATTGAGTGGAGTAATATGTGCAGAAAGACTGTACAAGAGAAATATGACATATTTTTACAGAAATACAATGAAGGAGTAAAAAAGTTTGTTCCTGTTTATAGAGTTCAGAAAAAAATAAATGTTTGATACAATGTTAAATGCATACAAGCAAAAAAGGGAAAAGATAAAGTATGGAAGAAACTCTTAAAGCAGGGAAATGACTGTAACAGACAGCAGTACAAAGATGATAAAAATTAATGTATTAGAGTGAGGAGAGAGGAAGAAAGAAAGTTTGAGAAAGATGTAGTGGATAAAAGCAAAGATGAACCCAAACTTTTCTACAAGTTTATAAACGGCAAAACTAAGAATAAGGAAACAGTTGAAAAAATAATTGAAGAAGGAAAGATATACCAAACAGAGAAGGAAATATGTGAAATAATGAATGAGAGCTACAAAACAGTATTCACTGCAGAAGATTATTTCGCTGAACCTAATAGGACATTGGATTGCCAAGGATTACAGGAGATTGCAGTGCACAAAGAGGATATTGGAAGATTACTGGATAAGTTGGAAGTCAGAAAAGCAATGGGGCCATCTGGTGTATCAGGTTGGGTATTAAAAGAATGTAAAGAGCAATTACTGGATCCAATTTGGGAAATAATTAAAAGTTCAATAAATGAAGGGAAAGTTCCACTAGAATGGAAGAGAGCCAACGTAATACTGATATTTAAAGGAGGAAAGGCAACTGAACCACTAAACTACAGACCAGTGTCCCTTTCAAGTGTTTTGGGGAAGTTGTGTGAAATAATTATCAAAGAAAAATGGGTTAAATTTCTAGAAGAGGAGCAAGTCATATCGAACAGACAATTTGGGTTCAGGACAGGGCGGTCATGTGTATCAAACTTATTAAGCTTCTACTTGAGAGTTATTGCAGGACTTGAAAACAGAGATGGATGGGTAGACACAGTATACCTGGACATTAAAAAGGCTTTTGATAAAGTCCCTCACGGAAGACTTCTTTGGAAACTAGAGTACATAGGAGGACTGCGTGGAACCTTGCTCGAATGGACAAGAGATTATTTGAAGGATAGGGAAATGAGAACTGTGATCAGAGATACATACTCATCTTGGGATAAAGTAACTAGCGGAGTGCCACAAGGGTCAGTGTTAGCCCCCATTATGTTTCAAGTTTATGTAAACGACATTCACATTGGGATAAACAGTTATATAAATTTATTCGCTGATGATGCAAAGTTGCTAAGTTATCAAAACCAGAGAGGACTGTCTGCTGTTGCAGGAAGATTTAAACAAGATCTATGAATGGAGCAAGAAGTGGAAATTGGAGTTTAATGCCAAGAAATGCCACATAATGGAACTAGGAAAGAGTAAGAGAAGACCAGTATGGAACTATTTGATGGGAGAGGAACAAATAATGAAGACTAAAGAGGAAAAAGATCTTGGAGTGATCCTACAAGAAAATCTGAGCCCTGATAAACACATAAGCAAGATATTTGGACTATCGTATAAGATGTTGACTAATATAAGAGTGGTATTTCATTACATGGATAAAGATATGATGAAAAAAATCATCACAAGCATGATACGCCCAAGGCTGGAATATGCAGCAGTGGTATGGTCTCCGAGCTCTAAGAAGGACATAAGAAAATTGGAAAGGATAGAGAAGATTGTTACAAAGATGGTGCCGGAATTAAAAGACCTCACATATGAAGAACGACTGAAGGAAATGGGACTGCCAACCTTACAATATAGAAGAGAATGCAGGGACCTAATAACAATGTATAAGATAGTAAATGATATTGAAAAGATAAACAAAGAAGACCTGGTACTGTTGACGGAAGAAGATGGAAGGACAAGAGGACATGAAAAGAAGATCAAGATGAGGCAGTGTGTGAAGGATATTGGAAAATACGGTTTTCCACACAGAACGATGAAAAAATGGAATGCATTGGATAATGGAATTGTCACAGTACATAGTGTAAATAACTTTAAAGAAAAACTAGATAAATGGAGATATGGAGACAGGACACTATGAGCCCCGCTCAAATCCTGTACAATACAACTAGTTAAATACATGGAAGAGAGCCAACCCAGGAGAACTGTCTGCTGTTACAGGAAGATATAAACAAGATCTATGAATGGAGTAGGATGTGGAAATTGGAGTTTAATGCCAAGAAATGTCACATAGTGGAACTAGGAAAGAGCAAGAGAAGACCGGTATGGAACTATCTGATGGGAGAGGAACAAATAATGAAGATTAAAGGGGAAAAAGATCTGGGAATGATTATACAGGAAAATCTGAGTCCCAAAAAACACATAAGCAAGATATTTGGATTATCATATAAAATGTTGACTAATATAAGAGTGGCATTTCAATACATGGACAAAGGTATGATGAAAAAAATCATCACAAGCATGATACATCCAAGGCTAGAATATGCAGCAGTGGTGTAGTCTCTGAGCTCTAAAAAGGATATAAGAAGATTAGAAAGGACACAGAAGATTGCTACAAAGATGGTGCCAGAAGTTAAGGACCTTATATATGAAGAGCGACTGAAGGAAATGGGACTGCCAACCTTACAAGATAAAAGAGAACGAGGGGACCTAATAACAATGTACAAGATAGTCAATGGCATTGAAAAGATAGACAAGGAAGATCTGGCGCTGGTGACAGAAGAAGATGGAAGGACAAGAGGACATGTAAAGAAGATCAGGATGAGGCAGTGTGTGAAGGATATTGGAAAATACAGTTTTCCACACAGAACGGTGGAAAAATGGAATGTATTGATAATGAAGTTGTTACAGCACATAATGTGCATAACTTTAAGTAAAAATGAGATAAATGGAGACATGGAGACAGGTCACTATGAGCCCCACTTGAATTCTGTACAATACAACTAGGTAGATACAACTAGATAAATACACACACACACACACACACACACACACACACACACACACACACACACACACACACACACACCTAGTATTCACATAGAAGCCAAAACCCCCTCCCAGCATACAATACCTTAGTCCAATGGGAAGAAGTGATCATGTGACATTAGAGCTGGAAATACAGGAGGAGGATGGGATAAGATACAGAAATGACTACAAAAAAGAGAGATTAAATTATGTAAGAGCAGATTTTGAATAATTAAGGAAATATTTTGGTGATACTGAATGGAAAAAACATTATGTACAGAAGGACAATACAAGGGAAATGTGAAATATTCATACAGAAATAAAATGAAGGAGTAAAGAAATATGTACCGTTTCATAGAGTTAAGACAAAAATACACACTTGGTACAATGCTAGATGCACAGAAGCTAAAAAGGCAAAAGATAAAGCTTGGAAGAAACTCATAAAACAGAGAAATGACTGTAACAGACATGCGAGAAATTAATATATTAGAATAAGGAGAGAGGAAGAAAGAAACTTTGAGAATGATGTGGTGCATAAAAGTGAAGACAAACCCAAGCTTTTCTACAAATTTATAAATGGTAAGATGAAGAATAAGGAAACAATAGAAAAATAATTCAAGGAGGAAAGACATACCAAACAGAGAAGGAAATATGTGAAATAATGAATGAGAGCTTCAAAGCTGTGTTCACTGTAGAAGAGGATTTTACAAAACCAAATAGGATATTGCATTACCAAGAATTACAGGAAATCACAGTGCACATAGAGGAAATTGGAAGATTATTACATAATTTAGATGTCAGAAAACCAATGGGGCTGGATGGTGTATCAGGCTGGATGCTAAAAGAATGTAAAGAGCAACTGTTGTCTCCAATTTGGGAAATAATTACAAGTTCACTAAATGGAGGAAAAGTTCCACTTGAATGGAAGAGACCCAACGTAATACCATTATTTAGAGGAGGAAAGGCAATTGAGCCATTAAATTACAGACCAGTGTCACTTACAAGTGTCTTGGGAAAGTTGTGTGAAATAATTATCAAAGAAAAATGGGTTAAACATCTGGAAGAAGAACAAGTTATATCAAACAGACAATTTGGGTTCAGGACAGGATGGTCATATGTGTCGAACTTATTAAGCTTCTACTCAAGAGTAATAGAAAGACTGGAAAGCAGAGATGGATGGGTAGACACAGTATACCTGGACATAAAAAAGGCTTTTGATAAAGTCCCTCATGGAAGACCACTTTGGAAATTAGAGAACATAGGAGGACTACAAGGAATTTTGTTAGAATGGACAAGGGATTATTTGAAGGACAGGGAGATGAGAACATACTCATCTTGGGGTAAAGTAACAAGTGGAGTGCCACAAGGATCATTGTTAGCCTCCATTGTATTTCAGGTTTATGTAAACGACATTCACAATAGGTTAAACAGTTATATTGATTTATTTGCTGATGATGCAAAGCTACTAAGTGTAACCAAAACCCAGGAGGACTGTTTGCTGTTACAGAAAGATATAAAAGAATATCTATAAGTGGAGTAAGAAGTGGAAATTGGAGTTTAGTGCCAAGGAACGTCACGTAATGGAACTAGGAAAGAGCAAGAGAAGACTGGTATGGAACTATCTGATGGGAGAGGAACAAATAACGATGGGATCTAGGCTGAAAGTTGGTCCCTATCCCCCCTAATTCTTAAGTATCTTATGGGAAAAATTGCTTCATGATTCAAATAAACACTGATTCGACCAATAAAAAACTGCCCTAACCCCGTCGAATTGCGAGGATCCCCTGTACTGTGGAGACTCAATACTCGAATTTAATTTGTTCCAAACGGCTGTTCGAGTATCAAAAACTGTGACAACCGATACCTATAAATATGGTAATTCGTTCTTATCTTAGCATAACCTTAAGTTTATAGATTTTTTTTTTTTTTTTACTATTTTGTTTTATTTACATACCGTAAGTGAAGGCTGGTGGTGGATAAGGTAGAAGAGGAGGGGAGATGGGTGGGGTGGAGGAGGGAGGTCGTCGGAGTACGAGTCACTATCCTTGAAAACATCTAGTAACTTTTCTCCTGGTGTGATTCCTGTGAACCCACTAGTGGAGTGCTGTGGCTTACTAACATTTGCACCCTCACTAGATTCCTTATTTTTCCACTAATAAGCCTTTTTGGTGCCATTATAAGTTTCTAAATGAAAAACTACTGACAGAAAGCAAAAGAATGTGTTTTTTTTTCACAATTGCTGCAGGACTAGGGATGAACACTGGTATCCGGTATACTGGTAGTATTTTGTTTTGGTATTACAGTATCAGAACAATGGTTCACAGCAGGGAGGGAAACACCAGAGCTTTGTTTACAGCCATGTGCACAGCCGTTTGATTGCCAGATATTTTCACCACTAACAAGGCTTTGGTGTTAATGTAAATTCATAAATTAAAAACTACAAACAGAAAATAGGAAAATGTTATTCTGATGGCTGCAGCATCACAACTGATGGAGAAGGGGAGGGAGAGGCCAGGGAGCCTTTATTTACAACCACATGTCTAGATGTTTGACTATCAGGTATTTTTTCATGTATTAAATCGAACTTTTGTGTTCGAGTATTGAAAAGTTTGACTCTTAAGACATTCAAATATTGAGTCTGTATATGATGGAATACTGACGAACAGAGAGACCATCGCTAAATTAATTAAGGGAAATAAGATGTATGAAACACCAGAAGAAATAAGTGAACTTATGAATCAGTATTTTATGAGGAGGGAGAGTTCACAGGGCTAAACAGCCAAGCAACACAGGAAGGATTAAGAGACATCGTGGTAGAAAAACTGAAAATTAGAGAATTACTAGAAAAGATGGATGTAAGGATGGGAGTGTGGCCAGATGGAGTGGCAGGATGGACACGGAGAGAATGTAAAGAACAACTGGTGGAACAAATTTGGGACGTAATCAATAACTCTCTAATGGAAGGGAAGGTACCAAAGGAGTGGAAAAGACCAAATATAGTTTGACTATACAAAGGAGGAAAAAAACTGAGCCCCGGAATTATAGACCAGTGTCACTAACTAGTGTTGTGGGAAAGATCTGTGAAATTGTTATCAAAGAAAAATGGTTAGAACATCTGTAGAGAAAGGAAATGATAAATAATTCCCAATTTGGTTTCAGGGAGGAAGATCATGCATAACAAATTTATTAAGCAATTATACAAGGGAGAGAGATGTGTTGACACAGTGTATCTAGATATTAAGAAGGCTTTTGACAGAGTGCCACATAGAAGACTCTTATGGAAAACAAAACACATGGGTGGAATACAAGGAAATATGGATGACAGATTACTTAACAGATAGGGAAATGAGGACAGTGATAAGAGATACCCCATCAAGCTGAAAACAATTACCGTGGAGTACAACAGGGTTTGGTGCTGACATCAATTATGTTTCAAATACATGTCAACAATATACAAGAGGGTTTGAGTAGCTATATAAATTTGTTTGCAGATAATGCGAAGCTTTTGACATTAATAAGGAACAACCATAAATGTATGGAATTGCAGAAAGATATTGACAAGATTTGGAACTGGACCCAAAAATGTAAATTAGAATTTGATACCAGGAAATGCCATGTAATGGGAATGGGTAATAGAAGATCTACATGGGAATATAAAATGGGAGAAGATATTAAAATGAAAAGGAGGGAAGAGAAAGACCTGGGAGTGATTATACAGGATACCCTGACTCCAAAAAGACACATGAATGAGCTATTTGCATCAACATACAAGACCATAACTAATTTCAGGGTGGTGTTCAATTACATTGATAAAAGTGTTTATTTATTTATTTTTTTATTTTTTTATTTTTATTTATTTATTTTTTTCTACCATGTGGGCTTTTCATGGGGATTTATGGACTAAAAGGGATATTTTTTAGGGTACCTCCTATCTCAAAGCCCACCCACTAGGAAACCGTTGCCCCGAGTGAGAAAGCCCAACCTACACTCGGACCGTGGACAGGATTCGAACCCATGCGCTTGGAGACCCCTTGGACCCCAAAGCACGCATGGTTCCATTGTACCACGGCGGCCCCTATGATGAAAGAAGATAACCATTATAATAAAACCTAGAATGGAATATGCTGCAGTACACCATATGGGCAGAAAGACATCAAGAAGCTAGGAAGAATGCAAAAGGACTGCTACAAAGATGATTCCAGAAAGAAGGGATTTTCCCTAAGAAGAAAGACTTAAGAAAATGGAATTACCAACCTTGAAGGATAGACAGGAAAGAAAGAACTTCGTAATGAAGTGTAAGTTAGTAAACCGTATAGAAAAGATAGACAGACAAGACCTGGTAACACTGATACACTGATGGAGGGTGGGGAGAGACGAACAACAAGACGTTCCAAGATCATGAAAAGTCAATGTCTGGGGAACATTAAGAAGTTCAGTTTTCTACATAGGACGGTGGACATCTGGAATGGATTAAGTGATGAGATTGTAACTGCAGAAAGTGTGCATAAATTTAAGGAAAAGTTAGATAAATGTAGATATGGAGACGGGTCACTATGAGCCCCACTCAAACCCTCTAACATACAACTATGTACACACACACACACACACACACACACACACACACACACACACACACACACACACACACACACACACACATATGGATGGGTGGACACAGTGTATTTAGATATTTAAATAAAAAGCTTTTGACAGAGTACCACAGAGAAAACTTCTATGGAACATAGGACAAAGAGGAGTGCAGGGAATTATCTTAAACTGAATGAGGGACTACTTAACAGAAATAGAAATGAGGACAGTAATAAGAGGCACCCTATCAAGTTGGGCCATGGTAACTAGTAGCATACAACAAGGGTCAGTACTAGCACCAATAATGTCTCAGTACTCAAACTTAATTAGTTCCAAATGACTGTTCAAGTATCAAAAAGCTTTACTACTGATACCTATTAATCAATTAATTTTTTCTAACCTTAGCAAAATCTTATGATTACAAAACTTTCAATAGAATTTTTTTAATAATCTTGATTTGTACTTACCGCAAGTGTAATGTAGAAGAGGAGGGGAGAAGGGTGGGGAGGAAGAGGAAGGTTATTCATTGGATGATTAGTCACCATCTATGAAAATGTCTTGTAACTCATCTCCTGGTGTGATTACTGTGAACCCACTAGTGGAGGGTTTTGGCTCACTAACACTTGCACTCTCACTAGATTCTTTATTTTCACCTTTAATAAACTTCTTTGGTGCTGTTGTAAGTTCCTAAGTGAAAAACTACAGGCAGAATGCAGGAGAATGTTATTTTTTTAACGACCGTAGCGGGACAACTGGCGACAGCGGGGAGGGAGAGGCCAGAAGCCTTTGTTTACAGCCACATGTGCGGACGTTCGATTACCAGATATTTTTCAAGTACTAAGTTTTTGTGTTCGAGTATTGAAAAGTTTGACTTCAAAGATGTTCAAGTATTGAGTCCATCATATATATTAACGATATACAGGAAAACCTGAGTAGCTACATAAATTTGTTTACCAATGATGCAGAACTCCTGAGAGTAATAAAGAACAATGAGAGAGTTATATCGATAAGATCAGGGAATGGAGCCAAAAGTGGAAATAAGAATTTAATGCCAAAATATGCCATGTGATGGAAATGGGTAAAAGTAATAGACGACCTAAGCAAGAGTACAAAATGGGAGAAGAGGCTATAATGAAAAACAAGGAAGAGAAGGACCTGGGAGTGATTATACAAGACATCTGGACCCCAGAAAGACATATTAATGAGTCATTTGCTTTTACATACAGGACACTATGAAATATCATGGTGGTATTTAATTACATGGACAAGAGTATGATGAAAAAGATCATAATCACAATGATAAGACCTAGACTTGAATATGCAGCAGTGGTGTGATCACCATGCATGTAAAAAGGACATCATCAAACTAGAAAGAATCTAAAAGATAACCACAAAAATGGTGCCAGAAATAAAGGAGCTTCCATATGAAGATAGACTAAAGAAAATGGAACTATCAACTTTGAAGGATAGACAGGAGAGAGGATGATGTACAAGATAGTGAACCATATGGAAAAGGTAGATAGACAAGGCCTGGTACCACTGATTGAAGACGGAGATAGACAGACTAGAGGACATTCTAAGAAGATCAGGAAAGCTCAGTGTTTGAGAAACATTAAAAAGTTGAGTTTTCCTCATAGAATGGTGGACATCTGGAACAGCTTCAATGATTAGATTGTAACAGCAGAAAGCATGCATAGATTTAGGGAAAAGTCAGATCAAAGCCCTTCTTGAACACACACACACACACACACACACACACACACACACACACACACACACACACACACACACACACACACACACACACACACACACACACACACACACACACACACACATGCGTAGTGTAGTGGTGAGCACGCTTGATTCACAATCAAGAGGGCCGGGTTCGAGTCCTGGTATGGCAAGGCAAATGGGCAACCCTCTTAATGTGTGGCCCCTGTTCACCTAGCAGTAAATAGGTACAGGATGTAACTCGAGGGATTGTGGCCTCACTTTCCCGGTGTGTGGAGTGTGTTGTGGTCTCAGTCCTACCCGAAGATCGGTCTATGAGCTCTGAGTTTGCTCCGTAATGGGGAAGACTGGCTGGGTGACCAGCAGGCTACCAAGGTGAATTACACACACACACACATACATACATACATACATACATACATACATACATACATACACACACACACACACACACACACACACACACACACACACACACACACACACACACACACACACACACACACACACACACACACACACAAATGTTGTATGTGACCTGTATAGGCGAATTTTGGTATTGGAGGAGAATAGTATAGAGACTGAACGTGAAAGGGAGGGATGGAGAAAGAAATATGAAAAGTTGGAAGGAAAGAGGGAAGAATTGGAACACTGGAGTAAAAAATACGACGCCTTGAGGTTAAGTGTTCAGGATTGCAACGTCGCAGTGAGAGAAAATGAAAAAAAAGTAGAACAACAAGGTGTCTGGAGTAAGAGAAAGGATGAGGAAGCAGCGAATCTAAGAGAAATAATGAATAGTCAGTTAAATGAAAAGGAAGAGGTGATGAAAAGGACAGTGGTCAAAGTAATAAAGGAAAAAGAAGAATTGGTTAGAAACACTGTCGAGAAAAAAAGATGTGTTATGGTATTTGGGGTTAAAGAAGATCAGACACCAATGAGGCAGGAACGAGAAAAGAAGGAGAAAGATGTGGCTGGTAAACTGGTGGGAGTTGCTACTAACGAGGCTGATGAGTATCAAGGTGAAATCGAGGAGGTTTCAAAAAGGATCTTAAGTGTGGGATGAGTATAAAAAGGCAAGGAATGAGTACACAAGAATAAGGAGAGAGGCCAGAAAGTACGAGAGGGACATTGTGGAAAAATGTAAGGATGAGCCAAGATTATTCTATAGATTTGTTAATGGGAAATTAAAGAAAAGAAAGAAATAAGCAAGCTGAAAGTTGATGGAGAATTCATTGAAGAGGAAAACTCATGGCTGAAGAGTTGAATAAGAGTTTCCAAAAAGTTTTTACCAATGAAAGAACCTTTAATGAACCAAAGATTGAACCGACAGAAGAAGGCACGGATGTAATTGAAGTGTTGGAGGATGAAGTGTGTGAAATGCTGGAAGGATTGGATGTAAGGAAAGCACAAGGGCCTGATGGAGTATCAAATTGGGTGTTGAGGAATGTAAGGATCAACTGGCAAAAAAGATTTGTGGCCTCATATTGAAATCTCTGCAGCAGGGGCAGGTGCCAAAGGACTGGAAAAAGCAGATATAGTCCCCATATTTAAGAGTGGAAACCAGGAAAATCCGTCAAACTACAGGCCGGTCTCATTAACAAGTGTTGTGGTCAAACTGTGTGAGTCAGTAATAAAGAAAAGATGGAATGATTATCTAGAGAGGAAGAAAATATTGACTAATGGGCAGTTTGGATTTCAGAAAGGCAGATCATGTGCAACAAATTTATTGTGCTTCTATTCTCAGGTCATAGATGGGTACAAGGAAGGGTAGGATGGGTGGATGGAATTTATCTAGACTTGAAGAAAGCATTTGATAAAGTCCCTCATAAGAGATTGCTCTGGAAAGTGAGAGAACATGGCAGGCTGAGGGGTAGGCTTTTGGAATGGATCAGTGATTTCCTGACTGGAAGAGAGATGAGAACAGTAATAAGAGATAGGAAATCAGCTTGGAGGGAAGTGACTAGTGGAGTACCTCAGGGGTCAGTTTTGGCACCATTACTGTTTGCTGTTTACATAAATGATATGACGAAAGGAGTGAATAGCTATATGAGTTTGTTTGCGGATGATGCCAAATTAATGAGGAAAATAACTAAGAAAGAAGACTGTGAGGCATTGCAGAGGGACTTAGACAAGATCTGGGAGTGGAGCAGAGAGTGGCAAATGGAATTTAATATCAAGAAGTGTGGAGTGATGAATTTTGGTAAGAGCAGTATGAGACCAGTGTACAGATATAAGATGGGGGATGAGGAATTGGAAATAAAGACTGAAGAGAAAGTTCTGGGAATAACTGTGACGGAGGGGCTCTCGTCAGAGGTTCATGTAAAAAGGAAATCTGGTGAAGCGTACAATTTAGTAAGGAACATAAGGACTGCATTCTGCTACATGGATGAAGAGATGATCAAGAAGTTGATTGTTACAATGATTAGACCCAGGTTGGAGTATGCAGCGGTACTTTGGTCTCCAAGAATGGCAAGAGATAAGAGGAAGCAGAGGGCTGCGACAAAGCTGCCTCAAACCTTGATGAATCTGTCTTATGAGCAGAGACTGGAAAAATTGAGTCTGCTGACACTGGAAAAAAGAAGGGAGAGGAGACCTTATCACTATGTATAGGACTCTGTCTGGCATTGAGAAGTTGGACTGTGATGATCTGGTGGTGAGAGATATGAGAAGTGGGAGGAAGCATGGGAGAAAAGTGAAGATGAGTGTGTGTACATAGGACATAAAGAAATATATTTTTCCACAAAGAATTGTGGGGATCTGGAATGCGCTGGAGAAAGAAGTGGTTGAAGCAAAAACAATTCACGGATTTAAGGAAAAGTTAGATAAGAGTAGATATAGAGACGGGACAGCACGAGTTTGAACTCCTCCCGTAAACAACAACTAGGTAAATACACACACTAGGTAAACACACACACACACACACACACACACACACACACACACACACACACACACACACACACACACACACACACACACAGTTTGAGCTACAAGACAGTTCAGATTTCTAGATGCAGTTGAGTCCCTTAATCCAGAGAACATCATGGTTAGTAAGAACATTTGATGTGTATAGTTTTATTGCTTTTGAGTATATACATAGTATAACTGTGTGTATGATTGTGTCTCATTGATATGGTATTACTGTATTATTTTGAGTGAGTTTGTAATGCAGGAATGTCATGAATGTTAATCCTTATCTTGTAGGTTAATGGAAATAAGGAATTTATACATAGAAAATAAGACATTGGTTTCTGTAAAGACATTTAACAAATCATTGCACACACTAATGGCTGCATCATTTGATGTTACATCTAGACCTTCTCTTTATTTTCCTAATTTTCTTTGTCATCTTGCAGATGTTGCTTAACCAAGAACCTTTCCATGTGGACACACTTCTTCAAGTATCAGAAATCTTCCGTCTAGGAGATGACTCTGCCATGGCAGCACAGTTGATAGAACGAGCTTTATTTATCCTTGAATCTGCCACTCATCCTCTCTTTAACATTACCACTGGCAGTTGTAGATTACTCTATCAACAACAGGAGAACCGGTGAGTTATGTATGGACTTTGGACTCTATTATTATCTGACACCACCACATCTTTTCAGTACCTTTAGTACTCTTGGCATGAATAACCTGCAGCTCCAGCCTTGATTTCATCTACTCAGGCTTTTTGTCTTACTGACACAACCCTTTACTAGACCAATACATACAATTAAACCACTGAACATGAATGTCTGAACATGAATTTTTCTGAATTTAAATGGGATAAGAATATATTTTCTAATTCTGAACATAAATTTTCCTCTGAACCCAAATGTGCTGCCTCAGTGTTACTCTGTCAGCCACCTCTTGCTGTTCCCTTCATTGTATTATCACATGTATTGTCTAGATATGAGAAATATAAGGCACTGATAGGGACATTCACTCCCAGTTTAGGAATTTTCATATTTCTGAAAAATTATTAATGTACTACTAATACAGTATAATGTAATTTATTTTGTTTAATATGGAATCTCAAAGCTAGGGATGGATTTATTTTAGTGGCATAGATGATGTATCATTCTTCTTTTAATTGCAATGATTTTTTATTCAGGCATACTTTATTTTTTCCCTAATATATGTGAATGATGCTGTTTGAGGATTGCATTTGTAGCAAACTTGAAAAATGTTAATTGTATTCTCCATTGCAGGAGCCTATTTATTGCACTCTTCCGACACATACTTAACGTGGGCCAGAAAGGTTGCTATCGCACAGCGCTGGAACTCTGCAAGCTGTTACTTAACCTCTCACCAGATGATGATCCCTTAGCTGTGTCTCTCATGATGGACTTCTATGCTCTACGGGCCCAAGAATACAGTTGGCTAGTGATGTTGTATGACACCTATGAACCTACCAAAAATCTTTCCATGGTTAGCTCCTCACTGTTAGTGCATTAGTTTTCAACAGTTCAAATATTGTTATGCCTTATTCACAAACAGAAGGAAAAATCTTAAGGATTTATAAGGAGATGCATGAATCTTTCTTTTAATATATTTGTCTGTTAAAAGTGTAGCCTTCACCATTGCTACAAATTTGTTGCAAACATACAATTACACACTCATTGATGTACTTAGGAATGCTCTCAGGAAGAAAATATTTTACTTATAACAAAAATACTCAAACAATCTATAACATTTACATCTTACATTGGTTAGTTAAAGTGATGATAATGGTGCTGTCTGCTTTGTCCAACAGCTTCCCAACTTCAGCTTCTCAGTTCCACTTGCACTGTACCACCTGAGTAATGGCAGTGGCCAGACCAGCAGCCGAGACAAGAGGGAGTCCAGCAAGGCAGCAGCTCTGGTGTGTAGTAATGGTAGTGAAAGAGAGTATATTGAATACTTTTTTTTATAGTATTATTTGTTTGGTTATTTGTTATATGTAAGCTTTTCATCAAGTGTGAGATGCACAAAGTTGATAGGCATAGTGAGATGTTATTTCATAATACATGTATTCTCTTACACTGTTAATGGCATTCATACTTTTTTTCAAATTATCTTCTTACTAACTTTTTAGAAACAATCATGACTAGAGAGCCTCCAGTACTTTTCTAAAACTATTACATATTGAAAATGGCATTTAATTTATTATAGTATCATGTTTTTGTATATTAATTTTTAATGTGACATTTCAGGCAGAAGAGCTGGGTAACCCTGAGACAATGAGAGAGCGGGCTGATGCCATGTTGCAGCGAGCTCTCATTACATTCCCAGGTTTACTTCTCCCTCTTCTGGATAAGTGCAGCATTCAGCCTGATCCAGTTGTTGCCAGTCATGCTTTCTATGGGCCCAAAGCACAAACAAAGTGAGTTTATATATTTTTTATAGTTTTAAGTGGATAAGTTAAGCTGAAGTCTTGCCAGGCAAAAAATATACAACTTCCAGCATGAACTCTATAATGCCCCAAAATGAAGTAGGCAAGAAATAAATACAAAAATGCTAAAAAGAAGTGTATTAGAGGAATAGATGGAGGCAAGAAAAGGAAATGTATAGACTGTAATAAGAGATTGATAGGAATATAAGTACATAAATGTAAAGTACTAGGCAAATAATCAATCAATTTGTTATTACAGCCAAAGCAAAGGTCTGAGCCAATTAGTCAACCTGTATGTGGGTCGCTGCTTTCATGTTTGGAAGGAAGCTGGTGTAATGCATTGGCTAGAAGGTAAGAAAGAGCTGTGATGGAAATATGTCAAGATTTTCCGTAATTCAAATATACTGTGTCCTAGCAAATCTGTGTAGAAATAGTATTCATAAATTCAAATAAGATTCTGATAATTCTGATTCTTGTGAATTTCAATCCAGTGCTATAATATTTGTATAATGTCATTTTTACCTACTTTGTATTATAATTATCAAAAGTTTTCTATTTTCTTATCCTAACACATACATGAGTGGTGTGACACAATTCTAATAGTTGCATAAATGTTATATTGTGAAAGAGCTCCAGTGTATAGTGTAGGCTAATATAAATGTAATTAGTTTGCTAGAGTGTCATTGCTCTTTTATTAGAATCTTGTAGTGATCTTGATATAATTCATTGTTTTACACCAGACAATGTTAAGAAGACTCTAACTGAGGTTGACAAGAACAATCCCTTGGTGAAGGAAGGTGAGGAGATGAGGAAGGTTCGCTATCAAGGAACTCCCATGGCTATCTACAGACATATTCTTATGTCTGAAATACGAACAGCAACAGCAGCCTTACCACCGGTCAGTAGATGGTGATGTTTACTTGAGAAAAAGAAAACACTGATAACTGTTAGCATGATTAATTAATTTATACCACCCATTTATTCTGAATTGAAGATAGTTTTCATTAAATTTCACTTATTTTCAGTTGACTGTATCTTAAGCTCAAATGTTATCATGTTAATTGTGACAACTGAGGCTGGTTTGCTGTTATGGTAACCATCCTCAATATTTGTTTGTCTCAGAATATAAAAGTTGTTACTTATGACTTCAGCTTACTGGTGTTTGTGTCATTCATCTTGTTATTTTTCCTCTGTTAGATGTGAGGTGAAAGATTGAAATGTATATTATATATTCATGTTAGAATGATGAGTAACAGGCTACAGTAAAGTTTTCCACATAAATTTTAAAATATGAAGCCATGGTATTTTATAATTTAGCATGAAATTAGAATTCATAAATCATGTTTGTTAAACTTGAAGCCTCTTTATGTTGTTGAACTCAAGATCTTGTAGACTTTAGACAAATCAAAATTTGGTATTGACATAGTTTATGTTACAGAAAAGAACAATTAGTGGCCAAAATTTTTACAAAACAATGAGTTTGATTGTCATGAAAAGGTGGTATGTACTTATGCTATTGCTGCTGTTGATTGTACTTTCTCCTCACTACAAAATGAAGAATCAAATGCATACCTTGTGTTAAAAATATCATACCAAGTAGGCTTAAAAACTTTTAGACAAACACATTTTCATTTCAACACTAGTATTTCCTTTCTTTCTCAGGCCTTGGCTAACAATCCAGTGATGAGTTATGATCCATTGCCGCCTCCTGATACTACCTGTGGATACACTCGTCCGAAGTCTACCATCCAACAACCCACGGAATCATCCAATATCCTCACCACCTTCTTCCGTTCACTTCTCCCAAACTATAATCCTGATGATGATGTCAATCATGCAAGGTATGTCTGATATATAAACTGTATGTTAACCTGTACAATATACATAGTATATGCTGGCACATCATGTGTTATTTATCTCTTCAGTTTCATGGACCACTGCAATATTAAATTTTTGGTGTCTTCTGCAATACTGATATTTCACTGGTTACCATTATTCTGAACTTACTAATGCCTTGTTATTGGTTTCCCATCACTTTGCTTTTGTTTCTTCAATTTGTCCTCATTGAGCTTGCAATATTTTAATATGATCTATGGTTTTCTCATACTGTAACTTATCAGATAAATTTGCAGAGAATTAACTAAGTAGGAAAACGGACAAATAATCATTCATCTATTTGCTCAACATAGCAGTGTTTTTTATTAGGTACGTACATTATGAGAAGCTGTATCATGTTTGTCTCTCTCTCTCTCTCTCTCTCTCTCTCTCTCTCTCTCTCTCTCTCTCTCTCTCTCTCTCTCTCTCTCTCTCTCTCTCTCTCTCTCTCTCTCTCTCTCTCTCTCTCTCTCTCTCTCTCTCTCTCTCTCTCTCTCTCTCTCTCTCTCCCCCTCTCTCTCTCTCTCTCTCTCTCTCTCTCTCTACCCCCCCAGGGAGCAACAGGAAGGGGCTGAGGGTGGTGGAGATGGGGAGGGCCATGGAGTAGGGGATCTACGAGCTTCTGTCAACTCCCTTTTGGATGCCATGAGGGATCTGTTATCCAACCTCCATCTCCCTGAGCCACCTGGCAATGAGGCCGACATGTCTGGAGATGATGAGGAACATGAGTGGGACTGATGAATTTCAGTTGCATAAAAATTACTTAAATATTTAGTGTGGATTATTTTCATAATTGTTTTAATGTTACATATTTATCTTACATTACTTGTAATTTTGTGCCCAATTTTTTTGTTTCTATTAGTTTTAACCAATGTTTCAGGGTGCAATAATGATGATAATGAATTATTTATAGTCAGAAGTATTATTAAAGTAGATTTAGAGGCTTCATTTCACATAAAGATTTCTATCACAAAAGTCTCATGTCTTGAACTTTTTCTGTTGTAATAGATGATTGTTATTATTATTAAGACGCCTGCTTCCAGCATTCACTAGGACGTCATTGCTGCAGCATACCATATCTGCACATTACATCACACACACACACACACACACACACACACACACACACACACACACACACACACACACACACACACACACACACACACACACACACACACACACACAGTGGAGTGAATTAAATGCTGTGAGTGTATGCAGAGAAACACTAATTTCTAGATTTCTTTAAGCTGTCTAACCTGTATGCTCAAATTTGTGCTGCAGATCATGAAGTTTCTGGTAAAGTCAAAGCATTATATAATTGATTATTTAACTTCATTTTTTATACTAAAGTGTGGACTGTAGCTAGAAATAAATGGCTGAATAGATAGGTAAATAACTCACTATTTGATAAATGCTGAAATTCATCGTTCCTTGGATATTTTAGAGCTTTCATTTTATGAAGGAATGCATTTCCACTAAGCACATGTACAGGTTTCAAATATACAAATATGTGTAACAGTCAAATAATTTTCCTTTTTTTGTGTTGCTTTCAGTTTAGTATATCAATTATTTAAGTTCAAATAACTTTATTCTTTAATATCAGGTCATAATGCCCGAAACCATTCATTAGTTTTTCCACCAAAAGCAGAAGGATTTTAAGTTATAATTCATGTTCAGAAAGACGTCTATATGTATTAGTAGATTGATGGAGACATGATCAACACAAAACTTCTAAACACTTAGTGGAAAGTTACTTGTTTTATCATTGCCATCTTGAATTGCTTTTCTTTATTTTCTCATATTCTGACACGTATGTTGCTTTCCTAATTATCTCACTCCTACATAATGGGTGCTGAGAACTTTCTAAATCCCGATTTTCACATTGCTGAAGATTTACATCTCATAATCATCTCTGCTCTGTCTCTATTAGTAAACCCCGTGTTTCATATTTATCAATTTATCTTCTTTTGTGTACATGAAAGTGGCCTGCGAGACTATCATCCCTTTCCACCACAGTGGCGACAAAGATAAAATTGTGTGAGTGTGTATAGAATAATATGGCTGCTTTATTTTTTTAGGATAACGTGGTCCATAAATGTGAATAAAGGTCCTATTTGGATTTGGCATTTGGAAACCATTACCGATAGTAGTAGGTAGTAGTAATAGTATTGATTGACTGATACATTTATTGTTGAATTGATAAATAATTACAACAAAGGAGGAGGATGGGCCTTGCCACCCACACCCTGGGCAAGGACTTCAGGTTAAAGTATCACAAAAATAACTGGACAGTATACACAGCAAGAATACAGATATTTCAATAAATAAATACACATATTGCACACCTTATTGCCTAAGACATCCTATGTAGTAGTAGTAGTAGTAGTAACTATAGTGGTGGAATTCGAACACGTGCGCCTAAAGGATCCATAACCCAAGCGCGGTCACACATTACACGGCTAAGTACGTTAACATGTATGTATGTATATAATGGATGTAATAAGGAAGTTGAAAATCGAGCATGAACTTCACCCAATTTCTTCCTTTGACCCTGCGATCTCTGGACGCCTCTTTGACGAAGATATTTTGCATTTTATTCAAATTATTTTACTGACGTCCATTGAGAGTTCAATTAAAAGCGTCAATGAAAAAGAGTACTTACAGACATGCGGAAACCCGCATACATTTTCATCCCTTGTATAGCCAACATTACCAGATATATCTCGTAGGTGCTTTATATTTGTTCGTCATGTGGTGCAGAACATACCTGAAATAAAAAATATATAAAGAAAAATAAAAAAAGAATATATATATATATATATATATATATATATATATATATATATATATATATATATATAGATAGATATAGATAGATATATAGATATATAGATAGATAGATAGATAGATAGATAAATAGATAGATAGATAGATAGATACGTAATATTTTCTTGCGAGAAAAGGCATTTGAATATGAGCAACATATTTGCCTACTTACCGTACTGCCTAGATACAAGTTTCACTTTGGCTCAGTTCTGTGAAATGTTATGCATCTCAATGATCAATGATGAAATTATAATTTATTCACCTCAATATGACTTCAAAATGCAGTAACCATCGAGGGCGGAGTAGGTAAGTAATAATAGATAATTTGTATGCAAATCTGCAGTATTGCAGTACAAAGATATTTGAAAATGTAGATTAATGCTTATATGACAAATAAATTAAGTTTATCACACAAAATAAATGTACCTATATTATTATGCAAGTAGAACCAAGGCTAAATAACAAAAAAAATTATACAGTAGTAGTACAATGAAAATAAGTGCCGTAACTATTTGGTGTGGCGAGCACGGGGATTGGGTGAGTGTGGCGTGACTATTAGTGTGTCCGGCACCATGCAGGGGCCTCAGAGGGCGCTGGTGGCTGAAGGCGGCGCGAAAAAGCTCAGTCAGCGTGGCTTTCATTTACTCCGAGGAATTTACCTCTGAAGCACCTCGGCGGTCCATGTGGGGGGACACCATTTGCTGCAGCCATGTGACTCCCACTGACGGCTTTCTTGATGGTAAGAATATGCCTGTAAGATAAGAGGCCTTGCGGTGTTAGGCCTACAGAGACCCACGTGTTCTGCATCAACCCCCCCAAAAATTTCTCTATTAATATTTTTACCCACTATGTCATCCCTCGGCCCAAGTGTTGTTTGGCTTGTTCAACGGCATGGTGGCTTTGGGCACAGCTAGATGGGGAGGCAGGAGGCGGGGACAAGTGTGTGATGGGCAGGTGGTGGCAGTGCAACAGCTGATGGTGGTGGTGGTGGTGGAGGTGGATGAGAGGCCGGCGCCCGCCATACCCACCACCCTGCCCACCCTACCCACGCCGCTGCCCCTGCCCCACGCTCCTGTCCGCTATCCCTGCCTTAAGTCATGTAGGTTATGGGTGTGTTCTTGTCCTCTTATGAGTGTGTGTGGGGCCGGTGCCCCGCCAAACCACTCTGGCAGTGATATAATGGAGGTGGAGGAATGTGGAATCGTTTGCCCTTTCCTGGTGGGTCTGGAGGACATGGGGGATCGTGCCCTCGTGCCGCACGGGTACTTACAAACAATTTTTCACGGTGCATTTATTACTGGTGAATTTAGGAATGTATGTTTATTAGTATTAGGCAAAATTGGTGGGAAAGGGGGTGAGGATGGGTACAAACTGTAGTGTTGCTTTTCCATAAGGCATGAGGAAATAACTTGAATATTTTTAAACTAGAATTGATGCCATAGTGTAGGGCTGCCATTAATTCAAAATTATGGTGGACATTATTGTTTTAAGAAGAGCAAGTTGAATACCAGCTGTGATTGTGTGCTGTTTGATGAGTTGACAACAGCCATTGTGGTATGTGGCATCAGCTGAATGTGCTGACATGGTAGGTCACTAGCACCCCATAGATTTACTGAATATTGCTTGTCTGCACCAAGTAACTGTTTTGTGATAGCTATCTACTAGTTATTCTTATTTATTTCTTTATTTTAATTTAAATGCAGTATTCATTCTGTTTTACATTTGTAGTACAAACTTTCAGGTTAAAATATTTTTATGTAGTTATTTGTTGCATCTTTCTCTTGAAGCAGGTTTGTTACAATGATTTCTTTTGAATATAACTTGCCATAGTTTTTTTTTTTTATCATTGATTGTGTGCTCCCTGCCTTTGATTAGGGAATTATGTAAAAAATAAACTGCAGTGGAATTAAGTTCTTTTTACTGGAAGAGACTACATATTCTTGTGGGAATCTTCAAGGAAAATTGTTGGGGTGGGAAATCAAATACTGAATATCACTAACTAGAAAGTGTTGGCTTCACTCCATCAGTTTCCTGGTCTTTCCAGTCTTTAATATATATGTCTATGCCATGCAGTTGTTATGATCTAAGTTCATCCAAATACCTCAAAGTATTATAATCTATACTTAGAGCATGTTTCCTTGTATGAAGATTAAGATTTATGGTATCAAATACAAAGCTCTTTATTAGTGATGGATACAGGATTGCAGGATGGATCAAATGAGGAGATGAAGGAAAATAAATATATGGCTATCTTAAATCTATGCCGATGAAAAATCCATATTTGAATCTGATATATTTGTCAGTTCCCAAGCTTATATGGTTCAAGAATAACTCTCTCTCTCTCTCTCTCTCTCTCTCTCTCTCTCTCTCTCTCTCTCTCTCTCTCTCTCTCTCTCTCTCTCTCTCTCTCTCTCAATTGTATAAATAATTTGAAAATAATTAAAGCAAAGGGAAAATGTATTATAATACATAATTATTGTGGCTTATGTTGGCTTCTGGAGGATGATATGCAGTGCTACAGTGTGTTCTGCCCATCCATGAACCTCATTTTCCATTTTGCTTTGCTGTTCTTGCTTTAGTATTATATGATTGTCTCTGATTTAATATATATATATATATATATATATATATATATATATATATATATATATATATATATATATATATGTATGTATATAAATGCACATCTATGTAATATTTCTAGAAATAACTAAGTATATACTATTTGTGTGTAAATTTATACCATATTTCACGTTTATTGCTGTTTGTCAATCCCGCTGTTTCTTTTATTGTCTTGTTCATAGTTTGCAAGAAACAGTGTTTTTTTTACGTCCTAGTTAGCATTTTTGGTTCACTTCAAATGAAAAGGTTATAACAAAAGGACAAGTTGTGTTTTGGGCCAAAATACATTGTCTTCATTATCTTTCTGGACATTCCATTATCATGGAATATGATGTGAGTGGATGAGCTGATTTTCCTTTTTGCCCAAATTTTGTCATTTTTACCTCATAATTGTGCAGTTCCACACACATCCATCAGATGGAACTTTATGAAGCATTTGTTCTTGCTCAAATATCAGTTTTGGGTTTTTAATTTTTCAGGTGTGTTCTGGGTGACAGGGAGTAGGCAGCTGAGCCATCATGGCTGGAGGAGTGACTGAATTTGTGCAGGGGTGGAATGTGGCCCAAACCTTGGGTGAAGGAGCCTTTGGAGAGTAAGTTTCCATGAAAAGTAGTTGGAGATTGAAACTAATTTAAAAAAAAATTCAAAAGCAAAATAGACAAAGAAATTTGTAATTGATTAAAGTGGGTCTATTGTGTGTGTGTGTGTGTGTGTGTGTGTGTATATATATATATATATATATATATATATATATATATATATATATATATATATATATATATATATATTATTAATGTTCCTCAGGGATGTGTCCTATCACCCACACTATTACTATTATACATTAGTGATCTAAACCAAACTTCTGGTCCTATCCACTCGTATGCTGATGATACCACCCTACACTTTCCTATATCCTTTCAGAGATGACCAATCTTTCAGGAAGTAGAGATCTTACAGGGATGCCACAGAACACTTGACTTCTGATCTCTAAAATTTCTGATTGGGGTAGAGAAAACTTAGTAGTTTTTAATGCCTCAAATTCAGTTCTTTCATCCATCATCTTGACAACATTCCAGACAACTATACCCTCTACAGTGACACTCAACTTTAACTGTTTTCCTCTTTTACCTTGAATATCCATGGTCTATCCTTTACTTGTAATTTAAACTGAAAATCTCACTTCTCTTCTCTAATTGAAATAACGTTATGTAGTTTGGCTTTCTCAGTCATCTCTTTTTTTTTTTTTTTTTTTTTTTTTTTTTTTTTTTTTTTTTTTTTCCACCACCCCATCCCCAACTGCTAACTCTATTAGAGGCTTACCCACTCATGTTCGAGAGGCTTCCACTAATACTGCTTTTCTATATGAGTGTAATAGAAAACTTTATCTATCAGTTCCTCCCCTCTGACTGTCTTTTGATTCTTTCTCCCCATCACAATGTTGCATCTCTTGCTGTCTTCTGCTGCTATTTTCATGCTAACTGCTTACCTCCCCTCCTTCCACATCCTCACTGCAAAGACTCTTCTTTCTTTCATCCCTATTGTCTATCTATAACTCAACCAGTACTCTCAATTATTCATCCTTTTCTCTGGTAAACTCTGGAACTCCCTTCCTTTTCTATTTCCGTTTACCAATGACCTGAACTCATTCAAGAGGGAGGTTTTAAGACTTGTTTGTTTATTTATTTCATGTTATTTTTTATTTTATTATTTTATTGTATTTTATGGGATGGAGGGGGCCTAATTATATACCCTGTTCAGGGAGTTGCATCTCAGTGGGTCTTTTGGAACCCTCAGCCAGTTTTCCCCCCTTGCTTTATTTATTTATTTATTTATTTTATACTCTCTCTCTCTCTCTCTCTCTCTCTCTCTCTCTCTCTCTCTCTCTCTCTCTCTCTCTCTCTCTCTCTCTCTCTCTCCAGGAGGGATAACTGGCCAAGGGAAACAAAACATGAAAAAAAAAAAAAAAGCCCACTGCGTTGCCAGTTCCCTTAAAAGTCACGCAAGTTATCCGAAATTCAGGGACAAATGTCTTGAGACCTCCATCTTAAAAGAAGTCAAGTCGTAGGAAAATGGAAATACAGAAGCAGGTAAGGAGTTCCAGAGTTTACCAGAGAAAGGTATGAATGATTGAGAATACTTGTTAGCTCTTGCATTAGAGCGTTGGACAAGATAGGGATGAGAGGGAAAAGAAAGCCTTGTGCAGCGAGGCCACAGAAGGGTTGGCACGCAGTTAGCAAGATCAATAGAGCAGTTACCATGAAAATAGTGACAAAAGATAGAAAGAGATGCAACATTTCGGCAGCGAGAAAGAGGCTGAAGACAGTCAGTGTGTGTGTGTGTGTGTTTGTGTGTGTGTATTTATTTACCTAGTTGTATTGTACAGGGTTCAAGCAGGGCTCATAGTGTCCTGTCTCCATTTATCTAATTTTTCCTTCAAGTTATGCACATTATGTGCTGTAACAACTTCATTATCCAGTGCATTCCATTTTTCCACCGTTCTGTGTGGAAAACTATTTTCCAATATCCTTCACACACTGCCTCATCCTGATCTTTTCATGTCCTCTTGTTATTCAATCTTCTGTCAACAGCACCAGGTCGTCTTTGTCGATCTTTTCAATATCATTTACTATCTTATACATTGTTAATAGGTCCCCACGTTCTCTTCTATCATGTAAGGTTGGCAGTCCCATTTCCTTCAGTTGTTCTTCATATGTGAGGTCCTTTAATTCCGGCACCATCTTTGTAGCAATCTTCTGTATCCTTTTTAGAGCTCGGAGACCATACCACTGCTACACATTCCAGCCTTGGGCGTATCATGCTTGTGATGATTTTTTTCATCATATCCTTATCCATGTAATGAAATACCACTCTTATATTAGTCAACATTTTATATGATAGTCCAAATATCTTGCTTACATGTTTTTCAGGGCTCAAATTTTTCTGTATGAGCACTCCCAGATCTTTTTCCTCTTTAGTCTTCATTATTTGTTCCTCTCCCATCAAATAGTTCCATACTGATCTTCTCTTATTCTTTCCTAGTTCCATTATGTGACATTTCTTGGCATTAAACTCCAATTTCCACTTCTTGCTCCACTCATAGATCTTTATATCTTCCTGCAACAGCAGACAGTCCTCTCTGGTTTTGATAACTCTTAGTAGCTTTGCATCATCAGCGAATAAATATATATAACTTATTCCAATGTGAGTCGTTTACATATATCTGAAACATAATGGGGGCTAACACTGACCCTTGTGGCACTCCGCTAATTACTTTACCCCAAGATGGGTATGTATCTGATTACAGTTCTCATTTCCCTATCCTTCAATTAATCTCTTGTCCATTCGAGCAAAGTTCCTCACAGTCCTCCTATGTTCTCTAGTTTCCAAAGTAGTCTTCCTTGTGGGACTTCATCAAAAGCCTTTTTAATATCCAGGTATACTGTGTTACCCATCCGTCTCTGTTTTCAAGTCCTGCAATAACTCGAGTAGATGCTTAATAAGTTTGATACACATGACCGCCCATCCTGAACCCAAATTATCTGTTCGATATGTATTTACCTAGTTATATTGTACAGGGTTTGAGCAGAGCTCATAGTGTCCTGTCTCCATATATCCATATATGTAGTTTTTCTTTAAAGTTATGCACACTTTGTGCTGAAATGTGTGTGTTTGTGTATATATATATATATATATATATATATATATATATATATATATATATATATATATATATATATTGCTAGAGTGAAATTACTTTTCTTGCTCATTATGAGCATTCACACCTTGTGAGGAATCCTGATCTTGCATAACTTGGTGACGTTAAATGTTCTCAATCTACATTCTTTCTTGTTAACTTACCACTCTCCTTCCATCTGGAGGAAGCTCATCCTATAAGAAGGAATTAAGTTGCATATTATTTCTCAAAAACATCATTTCTAATGTTCGTGGCTTTTATCTTCACAACACCATTGTTTTGGGGATATTTGATAAGTTGTTCATGACTTAAATTTTTGCACTTCTGCTTCCACAGTGACCTTGTGGGAACATGTGGCAATGATAAGTGCTATAAAAAAAGGCTGGCAGTATGTTTCTTGTTAGTAATTTCAAGCAAGGTCAATACTACCATCTACATCTTATAAATAAAAAAAAAAAATGCTACCATCCCCTTACAGTTTATATATATATATATATATATATATATATATATATATATATATATATATATATATATATATATATATATATATATATATCCAGTGAAACATCAGTATTTTATCAATTGGTGGTCCTCTTTGTTTTAATCTGCTATATGAGGACATTTTGGCTTAGAATCATACCATTTATTCAAGTAATTATTATCCAGATCATTTAACCATATCTTGAGGGATTATATCAGTCTTTCAACAGACATTGTATCCATGGAATCAAGTTTGTTTAATGTATGGCCAGGTACTTCAGTATTGCTTTGATTACCAGTGTTTATTATGATCAAGCTATTTCATGTTTTATTTTTTGTCATAAAATTAGTGATTATTCAGCACTATTGTTTTAAAGACAAGATTCAAGAAATAGAAAGTGCCTGCTCAGTTTGACATAACATAGTTACAGCATGTGGTGTTCCTGACAGGGTGAAGCTGCTGATTAACCAGGAAACTGGTGAGGCAGTGGCTATGAAGATTGTGGACTTGGCTAAACATCCAGATGCCATTGATGCTGTCAGGAAAGAGATGTGCCTCCACCGCATGCTGAAGAACCCACACATTATTAAATTCTATGGTATGAACAAACTTTGGAATATTTCAGTGTATTGAGACTTAAACTTCATTCATGTTAACTGTCTTGGTCAAACTTATCTTGAACTTGTATATATTTTCTACCATCCTTTTTCCTCCTCACTATTGCAGGTACCATTTCATTCCAATTACAGAAATCATATTTCCATTAGTATGTAATCTCTTCCAGGTAGCCGACGAGAGAACACCATGCAGTACATGTTCCTTGAGTATGCTGCTGGAGGGGAGTTGTTTGATCGCATAGAGCCGGACATTGGGATGCCACCTCACCAGGCCCAAACATACTTCAAGGAACTTATTGCTGGAGTGGTTAGTAAGACCTTTGTCATTTTATGAATGTGCATTGATTCTTGTTGCTTTGTGTTGCCTCTTAGGATATTTGGATGTTATTTGTTTGTTAAGCTTTTAGAATTTTATTTTATTTTATTTATTTTTTTCATGGTGGCTCTTTAGAGCTAGTGTTTTGATCTCCATTTTCTGGTGACTGCCATCTTGAACTTTGAACAATCAGTAACATTGCTCACAAGAGCCAAGTTATTGTCAGGTGGCATTTTGGGCCATTAATCATGATAGTTTTTATTGAACAATTTCATTAAGTAGTAATATCTTTCATTTCTGATGCTTCTCTTTTCAAGTATCTGGCAGAGCATAGTTGACATGACATTCCACACTAGCCTACCAGCTGCCTCTATGTTCTCTTTATGCTTTGTCTGTAAAATTGCTCAGTTTGCAAGCTGTGATATGCATTGATTGTTCTCTTAAATATTGGTGTTTAATTAACATAAGTACGATTAGCGCTAAGAGGAGCCTCACTTTTATCATTCCCTTTATAAATGACATGTCATTGCCTTGTTAATTTTGTAAGAATTAAGACTTATTGTGGGTACTCAAAATGTTTAACATTTTGTTTCCCTCAATTGTTAGTTGAAGAATGCAGGTGATCACAAGTGTTAGAACCTGTTAGAAACTGTATAGATGAACAGCTTTTTTGATACAGCATCATTGGGATGTTGGATTAGATGAGAACCTGCATGTATCTTTTGTTGGTTTTTATTTATTGACCACATTTGTGTTTTACCTATTGAAAATTATTGCTAATAGTACTGTACTATCAGTGATGTGCTATAGGAATTAAATAATGAAATGAAAGGAATTTTATACATAAGTTTAAAATAGAATGAGTAAGCTGTTTTGCAAAATGGTAAGAGAAGCCTAAAGCATTGTGCACTGTATGATTATTTAATGTTTAATAATTTAGGAAGTACTTCATGAGTAGGTTTGTTTTGACATTTCAACTTTAAAGATCAGGTGCAAGAAATATATTACTACTATCTTTGGTGTAAGTTGGAACCCTGTGGTAGTTGGTATATGCTTGTCAACATTGTTGAGATAAGAAAATGCTATACTGATTACTGCATAAGGAAATTCATGCTATATTGACTGGTTATTCCTGTGGTGCTATGTAGACTTGGTGTGGGTTGGGTTCTTTGGTATTACCAGGATGCATGGAGAATAGTCATGCACCAGGTGTACCAATGCTCCCCAGCTAGACACAGATGCTGCAACCCCTTACATGGACCAGGTGTACCAATGCTCCCCAGCTAGACACAGACGCTGCAACCCCTTACATGGACCAAAGCTTCTTCCATCATACAGGCCTTTATTTTATTTATTTATTTATTTTATTTTATTTTATATTTTTTATTTATTTATTTATTTTTTTATTTATTTATTTATTTATTTATTTATTTTTTTTTTTCAACTGAAATGTTTGTTGTCCAGCGATGGTAAAATGATCACCTTATATTTTAATTGGCAAATGTGGTCTTCATACAAGTTCAAGGGAGTCAAGTATTGTCATTTTATTTTTACAATAATTTTTTTAGTATTAATAAGAATTGGTATAGAAAACTGTGTGAAGAGACCTGTTATATTAACTGACAGATAATGAAGCTTGAACTCTTACATATATGTATTTGGAGAAAAATCATTGTTTTAGGTTCTTGTAGTGCTGCTGTTTTTTTTTTTTTTTTTTTTTTTTTTTTATTTCTTTTGCTATATGGTGTCATGCATGCTGATTGAATTTCAAGTAGCCTTCTATTGGAAGATGGATTTTTAAGTCTGAATGTGTCTGTTTTAGTACCATTGTCCATCTCGTGAGTCTGTCTGTTTTAGTACCATTGTCCATCTCTGAGTGTGTCTGTTTTAGTACCATTGTCCATCTCTGAGTGTGTCTGTTTTAGTACCATTGTCCATCTCTGAGTGTGTCTGTTTTAGTACCATTGTCCATCTCTGAGTGTGTCTGTTTTAGTTAAAACATTGTCCATCTCTGAGTGTGTGTGTTTTAGTACCATTGTTCATCTGAGTGTCTGTTTTAGTACCATTGTCCATCTCTGAGTGTGTCTGTTTTAGTACCATTGTCCATCTCTGAGTGTGTCTGTTTTAGTACCATTGTCCATCTCTGAGTATGTCTGTTTTAGTACCATTGTCCATCTCTGAGTCTTACTTTGTAATGCTAATAATCATACATTTACAGCATCAGCCTTTAGAGTAGTGCATTATTGTGGAAGGATCCTGCTTGATTTGTATTAGATATAACACTAAAATTTGAGCATGCCATAGTGGGAAATGAGCTTTAAAGATTTCAATATTTCCCAGTGGAAGCTGGAAATATTTCTCATTGGCTGAAATAGGTACTATGATAAAATTGGTGCTAAATACAGGCTGTCCCATCCCTCCTAGGAGTATCTGCATAGCCGTGGTGTGTCCCATAGAGATCTGAAACCAGAAAATCTATTGCTGGATGAAAATGACCGTCTTAAAATCACTGATTTTGGAATGGCAACTCTATTTAGACACCAAGGAAAGGCAAGTACCTGTGAATGCATTGGTTATTACTCAAGTTTTTACATATTGTATTCATGATACTTAGTAATATGTTACAACTATTTATTATTCTCAGTAAAGTTGCTGTGATCATCAGTGATGGTAATGGGAAGTGGAGAGAGAGAGAGAGAGAGAGAGATGAGAAATACAGTAAAAAATTAATGGAATTATCTATACATACATCATGAGACAGTGAGAAATATCTTTGTTTTTATTATATATGTAATCTGGGAGAGGTTGAGAGAGTTGTGCCTCATATTACAGCTCTCCACTAGACTCCCAGAGAAAAAATTCCAAGGCTGAATATAGCACAATACAAATCTTGTTGCTGAGCAGCTTCTATGGAGACAATATTGTATTATTAAGAAACTTATTTCATTTAGACTTTGTAATATATGTAGGAAATAGAGAAGTGTTGACTAACGAGCTTAGTGCAGGACATGTTATCTCTCAGATTGATTAGTCTTGACAATGAAAAACTGCTATAATTTACTTTCCCTTTTAGGAGAGGAACTTGGATCGGCAGTGTGGCACCAAGCCATACATGGCTCCAGAAGTGTTATTACGACCCTACAGTGCTGAACCTGCGGACATTTGGTCATGTGGCATTGTGCTCGTGGCTCTCCTGGCTGGAGGTGAGTTGACATTGAGGATTGAGTTGAACTAGTGCTCTTATCAGCTACACAAGTGGAGGAGGCAGTGGCATAGTGGATAAGTGGTGAGCGTGGGATTGGGTAGACGTCCACGAGTAGGTTCAAATCCCACCACATATCACTTTGAAGCTATTCCATTTTTCAAGTTGTTTAAAGTTACTTACATGTCACCATGATACCCAGGTTCTATGTGGTTACACCAAAGATGCATTTGGGTGGTGATACGAGCCCTAATATGGGTACCACTATAAATAAAATTGCCTGTGCTACTATTAGGCGGAAGCTGAACACCGCTTCCCAAATATACTCTTCAAGTATGCCTACAGGTGCTGTAGGCCATAACATAAAAAAAATAATAATAATAATAAAAATTGGATTATAGATTTATGTAGCTCTCTCTCTCTCTCTCTCTCTCTCTCTCTCTCTCTCTCTCTCTCTCTCTCTCTCTCTCTCTCTCTCTCTCTCTCTCTCTCTCTCTCTCTCTCTCATTAGGCATGGGAAATTAGGCCTAGGAAACTTCTTGAATGTCACTGTATATAAGAGGAAGTGCATAATTTTGTGTGAAATAAGAAAAGAGTGAATGTAAATGTAGGCTACCAGATTTGCCATATAAAACCCACCACACCTCACCAACTGGAAATTCTCGTCCCACTTGCAATATTCCAGTTTTTGTCTGTTTTCCAATTGAATTTTTATCAAAATTTCATTGTCAATGCTTTTTTACTTTATTACAATCATGCAATGTTGTTTATATCTTGCCATTATAGTAGAAGAAACTTACTTTGTATTGTAATACGTAGAAATAGTGCAGCTAATGTAGCTGTACAGATAAAAATAGGTGACCACAACAACTACTTGTTTATCAGCTACCTCACCATCACAACAACCATTTACCAGCTCACTGAAATGCTTACTTAGTGCTCACTGCCCATGAGCTCCAGTAATTAATTGATATTTGGTTTTCTTGTAGTTTTTCATGCTATCTTTCATCTTGTATAAGTATTTTTTTTTTTTTTTTTTTTTTTTTTTTTTTTAACTATGCTGATAATTGCACACCACAGGTATGACTGCTGGAACCATATTGTTCAGTTTACAGGTTAATAGTGACAATAAATAAGCATTTTAGTGGTGATGTCAATGTAATAGATTTTAGTTCTTCCTTTAGTGCCTTTAGAACATAGCCCTATATTAAGCTAGGTTTTTTCTGTAGTATACTTTTGTTTGCAAGTCCAGTGAAGCAGCAAAATTTATTATACTTATTTTGTTTATTTATTTTTTGTAATTGGTATACATTGTGCAGTCTTGATTCTTAGGCTGAGCTGAAGACAGTTTCTGCCTCGTCTTTGGTGATCTAGCTGTGTGAGAGAGGAAAGACGTCATAAAGCTAGATTACCAAAGTCAGGGCTGAAACTCAACACTCCACGGAATTTTACTCCAAGACCCAAGGTGAAGTGTGATGAAGTATCATGTTGTGAAGTTGTTTGGCGTGAAGATCTATTTACAATATAGAATTAAATTCGAAGTTTGAATTTTTTATGCTTTTGTATTCATTTATTTGTAATTTTATTTACTTATTTATTTATTTATTTATTTGTTTGTTTATATATTTGTGGAATCTAGTATATTCTTAATTCCTCTGTAGTTTACCTGCTTGGAATCCTGGACATGAACATGCCTTCAGGAGCCACTATAAATTGATGTAGACATGAGCTTCCTTAGTTTAAAGAAAGGTTTGCAGCTTTGGCTAGTGTTAATCATTTAAGGTGTGTGTGATTAACATTGAACTAGCTAATGTTTTCAAGTTTTTTTAGATGGTATGCATTACTGAAGCTGTATAGATCTTGATTTTTTAGATGATATTATTCAGCTTATACCCTTAAGGGGACCATCCGGTGGCCATGGTACCAAAAAATCTGAAAAATAAAAAAATCCCCAAAACACCACCAGAGCATTCCGGAACATATGGCAACAAAGTTATGGAGTATTTTGGGGAAATACACTAAAATACGTGGGGTATTTAAACCTTAAAAGGATCCCTGCCATGCCCATCACAGCCCGGGGCTTCCCTCCACCCGACACTGTACCATAAATGATGATGATAAACACGGAAAAAGCCATGGAAAGTGGTTTCTTTGGTAAGGAAAGGTGGGCGCTAGCAACTCAGTACTATAGTGTACACAGGAACACACCCTCTTCCCTTCCATTTCAGTGTCCATGTGACTGTGATAGGGGGATGATATATTGAGTATCTCGCCCATTGTTTCACGCCTTGCAAGCCATAATCCAGCCTATTTTACCTGCTTTTTTTGCCTTACAATGTCTAAACAAATGATGCAAGGGGAAATTACAACTTGTACTGACCATGCACGGATGGGAGACACCCTTGCCTTCGAGCGACTAATACCTACAGTCATTGTATGGGGGGTGCCAGGTGCCATATAAATCTTAGAATATTTTAAACATGCCTAAAAAACATATATGATGCACATGGTGGTGTATGAGCATGAAATATCCAACCCAAATAAATACACAGGATCATAGAGGACTAAATTGACATCTCTGGGGTTTTTTGCCTTTTTCTCAATTTCCACTTCATCATTCAGATTGTATCTTCCACATTTCTCAACGGATTTTCAATTTTGAGGTATCATTTGGAGCTCAATGAAGCTGCTACATTTCCATCTCAGAATTTGGAAAAATTTATTTTTGCCGCAATGTAATCTTATTAAAAAAAAAAAAAAAATTTATGAGATGGAAAGTTTTGTTACACCACATACTTCATATATGTACCAGCAGAGTTGAAATCTGCCTTCCGGTGACAAAGTTTATGGGAAAAATGTTCTTTTAAAAAAATGCTTTTTTATTTTTCATGGAGCTACTTATGCTTCGACTCGCTTGTAACTACTAAACTAACGTCGTGTAATAGTCATCTATCAGTCAGAAAAATATTATCCATGTACCTCTTTATTTTCTATTTTTTTTAAACCTAATCGGACGGTCCCCGTAAAAATTATTGTTCAGCTTATACTCAATGAAGCATGGACTTCAGCTTTACTGAATTTGAAATGAAACATTATATCCATGTTATTTATTCATTGATTTAAGTGGTATTTAACTGCCAACATTAGGAAGAGAGTTTGTGGTTAATTTGTAAAAGGAGCATTTCACTGTAGCCATGTAATCAAGTCTGTGCTAAATTCAGGTGGTTCTTTGCCCTACAAATAATATTTAGTGTGGTATTTACATCAGATAAATATCCAAAATACAGTCAATTCGATTAATGCTAGGTTTACATTTTTGGAGACGTCACGTTATTCAAAATCGCTCTATTCAAACATAATTTTCCCTTAGAAGACAGTGGTAATGGGGGATTATGTTCCCTGGCCACTGTTAAAGTTTGCCTATTTTGGGGATTCTGTTACTCAAAAAAAAGATACATCACTTGGTCACAAAGAAGATGTTCTTGTTTTATTAGCTGTGATGGTATGCAATGTGCTCTACCCTAGTCACATCGCATGGACAATCATCGAGGTCTTCTCTCCTCTAGCATAGCAATCTAATACAGGTAACTCGAGTTACTCGATAGAATCATTCCAAGAGGCATCGCGTATATCAGAATTCGCGTAAAACTAACTTGCAATTCCCATAAGAAACAATAGATAATTGGGGGATGTGGGATGTGGTCCCCCAAAATTTGCACAAAATACTTTATTTGGCTAAATTAACATGTTTTTATTATTTACGATTCTAAATACTAGAAGTGTATTTAAAGTAAAGGGAAAAGCAAAAAATAATAAGAGAAAACAACAAAACAAAGAATACGTAAACGCAACACTCACTGCGTCACTGCCTTCACCACTCAAACCACAGTCAGTCACCATCTTCCTCTGAGCTTTTCCACTTTATCAAAAATCCACTTATCAAAGATAACCCCACAGTATAAAAGTAAACACTAGTAAAAAAAAAAAAAATGCAGGACGCCAATGTCTTCACCCCTCACAAGCACTCGCCGTAGCTGTTCACTTTCTGGCGCGCAGTTTGAAATTGCATCTGGCGATCAGTTTGAAAATGTGTTTGGGCCAAATTGCATACAAGCAAACCGATTGCGCAAATTTAATTAATTATAATGTTTTTTTCAGTCCCGTATTAACAAAAACGCATAAATTAAATACACATAAATCAAGGGTTACCTGTACTTCTTTTCAGTGATTACAGTCTTCTCGATTTGTTTAAATCACTCCTCTGTGGAGATTGAAGGAAACTTGGATGCTGTTATTCCAGACCATATATACACACCAGAGCAAACTATTGTTACATAACTGGATGGGTTTTCAACACTGCCAATACCAACCCCATTCTAGCCCAGTCTAACTTAACTACATTTCTTGGCAATGTAAAACAAACCTGTTCCTGCATTTAGGTCAAGAAATTAAATAATATCCATACAAAATATATATGGAAGTCCAGAGCATCTTATTGCAGTTCTCGTCAGAAGCAGTGTGGGTGCGCATGACATCGTTGTGTTAAACCACGTTAAATTAAATAAATCACATTATTTAATTGTATCTCCTTAAGTATCAAATCGTGTTATTCAAACTTGCACTAATGGAAAGTTGACTATATTCATTATAGCACTATTTGGCATAATGATAGTCCAGCAGAGTAGCAGTGAGGGTATCCTTCAAGATGGATGTATTCCATTAATATAGTGTGTATTTTGAGGGATATGGTACTAGATAAACCATTAGTGATTTTTCTTGATGTTCTAATGTGCTTTAATAGGTATGGTGTGATATTTGCATGGCTTATATTACTTGTAGATATGCTCTGGATTTGATATTTGATTGTGGGAGTAGTTTTAAGGTGTATGTGAAGTACATATGCTCCTTACTAGGCTCCCATAGATTAATACCCAAGCAAGATGAAGTATGTTGGAAGGTGCATACTTTTACTAAGATTGGGAATAGGTGTGTGTGTGTCTGTCTCATTCCATTTGATTGTGTCATGGTCTTATTTCATTAACCTGAATTGTGTCTTGTACATGATTTAGCAACTAGTGAAAAGACAGTGTTCAGTTGCCCATGTCTTGAAAGTTTAACAATCATTGGATTTGTAATTTAGTAGTAATGTGTGTTCCATAAGTTATGAGAGACTAGCTCTTTTTAGTATTCCTGTGTTATGTTTAATTATTCAGACACTAATAGTGCATTGGTATCAAATTTTGGATTTTCATCATTAGATCTAATAGAAAAAACCTTGGTTTTTCCCTCTAGGAAAGATGTTTGTCAGCTCTGTACTGTTATACATTATATGATAACGATGTGGTGGACAGTAATGCACACATACTGTTTATTCAAATGACACTTGTTTGGAGCAAGATTTAGAAAAAGTGCTATTAGAAATGGGTTGATGCAGTGTTGATATTTTTTAATCTTATTAATATGATTGCAAATGTTTTAACAGAAGTGGAAGAGTATAGGTAAAAGTCAGACCAAATGGTGGGGAAGGCCAGTCCAAGTTATCCACAAATCTGACTTACATTGGTAAATGTGTAATTTCAGCTTTCATATTCATTCCAAGTGTCTTAAAAGTACTTTGACAGAACATCATTCACTTGTGTTAGAAGGTATATTCACATGTTTGCTTATTAACTCTCTCTTACCAGAAATTACTGTAGCTGTATTTTATTTCAGATTTTACTTATATTCTTTATTTTCAGAACTACCTTGGGATGAACCTACATTTTCATGTACCGAGTATACTGCCTGGAAAGACAAGGACTGTAGGTTGTTTACTACAACCCCATGGACCAAGATTGATAACTTGGCTCTTTCACTTTTAAGGAAGGTGGGTATCAAGTATACATTACAAATGCTTAATTATAGATGTTTCTCATTGTATACAAGATATCAGACTAACAAGATTTCTCTCCCACAGGTTTTAAATACAGTACCAAAGCACAGAGCTACAATAAACCAAATCAAATCTCATCAGTGGGTCACAAAGAACTTCAACAAAAATACAGGTATTTGTCTAGTTTTACTTATTTTTAAGATAGCAAAAGCCAATGAAGGTAAACTTTAGCATCTTAATAGTACATAACTTTTGAAAAATAAGCTTTACCATTGGATTGGAGGCTAGTAGTTCAGCATCAATTTGTAAATATCTGTTTGTAGAGTCTATGGTGTGTTACTGTATACTATGGCAGGAATAGGAAGATAGCAGTCTTTGAATAATATCTTTAGCATCATGCAGGAGCAAAGAGCTAACATTTCTGCCCACTTTCTGTGAGATAGTAGTGGTCTACACCTACAATTTAGAAAAAGGAAGTGATTCATAAAAGGAAATGGCCAAATGGATAATCCAGTGTGTGTACTTGTATGTCACCTATGGTTTTTTATTTGTTTAGTACTGAGATCACTCACAACCACACACTGCAAGAGCAAGACAAGCCTTACTGTGCTTGGGACTCAAACCTAAGGCCTTCTGAGTTGTGAGCCAAATATGCTAATTTGTACAATGTGTGTGGGTGGAGGTGTGTGCACATGCTGCCACAGATAAGAAGTGGTTTGCACAACCCAAAGTTCTCATTTATGTAATAATTTACCAAGTTGGCAGGTTAAAGTGGATTCTTCTGATATAAACTTATGAGCTAAGGTTTCAGGTACTATGTGACTCTGCATGTAGTTTATAGTGCAGAGTCTCCGAGTGTCTGTGATCTTTCTCATAGTCACCTCTTAATGTTAGAAGTGTTAATCCATGTACAAGAGGTGTTGATTTTTATCACCCCATGTCTTCTGAAACACATGGGTTGGGGAAATTTAGAATATCATCTGTTTGCCAATATTAAAGTTCTAAATCATTATATCATTATGTATTATATACTGAAGTTGTAAATCATTATAACAGTTTTCCTTCTTTAATGTTGAAAATTATATTCCTATGACCACTGTATGCACATTCAAGTTGCAGTGGTCCACACAGTATTTTAATGCAAGTATCCTGTTTAGTGCTTTGAATCTTAGTTGTAGAGTTTTACTCTCTTCCTCTTTTCTCCTTTCCTACATGTTCTCACCTTTTACTCTCTTTTTCCCCTTTCTTGGTGCCTCATGAATTTGTTGTTCTCAATATCCCTCCCTCACATGACATTGCTGTTGGTCATTGTCTCCCTCCAGACTCCTTGCCTCTTGATTGGTTCCCTCCAGACTCCTTGCCTTTTGATTGGTTCCCCCTGCCCTTTTTTAACTCTATAATTCAGATCTTATTTAAAGCATCACTTGTTCCTCCTGCACATTGTTATTGTGCCCACACATCTCTCGTGCTCTACATGCTGTGTTTCCTTTTGGCTAACAAGGTTGATTCCTTCAAGAATGTTTGGAACCTTGCACATTGATGAGAGTAAACTCTGTTCTTGTTTCTTCTGTGCAGATGTTTATTCTACAGGACTCAGGTCTTGATAAGTGTAGAAAATGTATTTGTTGGTCTACAGCTTTGCTTTGGTGGTTTAGCATTATGATGGGAGTTATGAATCCATAAAGCTAGATTACCAAAGCAGAGAGGTAGATTATCTGCTACGTAGTCTACAAAGAAATTGTCAGTGGAAAGTCTATCCAAGCTTGGATTCATATTATTGGTTTAAGAATGGCAGTCTCTTTGGTGATCTAGCTGTATGAGAGAATTAGAATGTCATATAGCTGGAACACCATGGGGCATTGCTACTCATCCACTCATCTGTTGCAAAGGAAATGATGTTCATCAACCTCAAGTAAGTAATGACACTCCTCTGCTATATAGAAACAGAAGATGCTGATCTCCAAAGAATTGAAAATAGCATTAATTCTTTGAAGCAGTCATATTTGGTGCTCATATACTATAACAGAATTAGTGCAATTGTGCTTCAATTTTGGAGTGTGGGAAAATAACAAGTTTTTACATTATCTGGGTTGAAGCCATACTCCTGTTTTTGTCTGCTGCATGCATGCATAGCAAATAAATGGATTAGGAATTTTAGAAATCTTAGCTTTATTCTCCTTCTATGGGATCTCGGCCAAATATACTTTGTGGTTAAATATTATAATTTAAAATGTTATTTTGACATCTGTTACAGAGCTGATGCAAAATGCGACATCTGAAAGCATGACTCCTAGCCACAAACGAATCTGCAGTGAGGTTGAGCAAGCCAACTCTGCCTTTTCAGTTGATGATATGTCTACTCGGTGGACATGTTCACAACCAGAACCTCCTAGTGCTCCAGTGTTAAATGCCCTGCTTGTAAGTAGATACTGCTGAGTTTAGAAAGTTTACTTTTTTTATGGGTACTTCAATGCACTTATAAGGATGAAAACATGAAGCTAATCAAGACTTTGTTTGTGGTATAGTTTTATGTGTATATTTTGCAAGAGTTAGGGCAGCCACACTTTTTGGTTTTAATGTGTATCTTTAAATAGTCCTCCTTATTTATTTTAGGATGGTGGCAACCTAGAACCAGGTGTGGTAAGTTTCTCTCAGCCTGCCAAACCTGAGCAGTTGCTACTTTCCTCACAAATGACCCAAGGAACTCAGGCCAGCCAGACACCGCTACAACGACTGGTGAAACGCATGACAAGGATGTTGGTTAGGACATCTTTAGAAGACACTGTGACACATCTTGAAGCAGTGTTTAACAAGTTGAATTATTCACATCGGTGTCATGCTGCTAATGTTGTAAGTACGATAGTTTTGTGTTGATGTTTTCACTATGCACTCTAAAAATTACAAATATACATTTTGACTAAGTTTGTGTGTTGCTGGCACAATGCTTTATGCATCATCATGAAAGAAAAACCTTGTGTGATAAAATACGTGCTTACCTTCCTGTTTCAGATAACTGTCACAACAGTAGATCGCCGTGGGGCACAACTAGTACTCAAGGCAAGCATCTTGGACATGGCACAGTACATTCTTCTGGACTTCAGATTATCCAAGGGCTGTGGGTTGGATTTCAAGCGTCATTTCCTACGAATTAAGGAAGGTTTATCTCATATAATAGTGAAAGGACCAGTCACCTGGAATATGGCAATGGCCACCAACATGCTTCCTGCTTAAATGTATCAGCTCCCAGTCATATTTACCCAAAGATTGGTTGGGATCTTGCTGGTATTTCTCATGCAGAGGTAATTGCCTGCCCTTCAGTATTATGTGTTAGGCTAACATTCATTTGCTTTCTCAAACCTTAATGCTTTTTTTTTTGTATAATTTGTATTATTATTATTATTATTATTATTATTATTATTGTTGTTGTCATTTCTATTTTTGTTCTATGAAATTCATGTATAAAATCTTACTTGGAATATGGCAGTGGCCACCAGCATGCTTCCTGCTAGAATTTCTTGTTCTTAGTATAGTGATGGAAAGGTTATTAATATCCCAGTATTTGCCTTCATTCAGTGGTAAACAATACTTCAGTATTATAGCTATGGTGAACATTTAGTTAACTTTTTAAACTATGTAGTTTCTTTAACAATTAAAAAAAACTTAAAGGATTCCATAATATTTAGTATATATGCAGCAGGTCTTTCTCTCATATAATATGGATAATTTTGTTCTGTTAGAAGTCTTTTCTTTTAGTTGTAGGTTAGCCAATTCCAAGGCTTTAAAAAGGTGATTGTATAAGGAGTAGAATGTTCAAGTTATTTTGGTGATTGTGAATGGAGTAGAATGTACAAGTAGTTCAGGTTATGATTTTTCAATCATAGTTACCTTGTTAAGGTTACAAACATTAGCAATTTATTATCTTTGTTACCTATGTAATGTAATGTGTAGGTGCCCATCACTACTGTGTGCTGCAGTTGTAAGAGTGTCCTTGTATAATCTAGGTTACTCTGTACCCTTGCAGGCAGAATTCTAGTCTTTCAATGATGGGTGCTTGCACAGATTCTGAACAATTTACAAATCTCATAATTCATTTGTATTTCTAAAATATTTCTTTATTTATCTAAGGATGAAAACTAATAAACATTACTTTTCATTGTTAGTGTATATATTATGGAGCATTTCTTTACTATATAGAGTTTGGAGAGAAAAGAATCAGTAAGGTAGTGCTGTAGATTTCACTAGCATGATGCTTTTCTTTCACTAATGATTGAAAATCACTTCTCAATCTGTGAAATACAATTTCTACTTGGTTCCATGTCACTGTTGGAATCAAATGTTTTGATCAGCTCGAGTTGTAGTTTTTATGCTGCTTTTGCTGTGCAAAAGGTTATTGTAAGAATCTTCGTTACTATTCCATTCTCTCTCTGCAGTAAATAATTCAGTCATTCCTCCATCTGAACCAAGAACATTAGAAATGTACAATATTTGAAATGAACGTCCTCTGAACATTTATCTCCCTCAACTGTAAAATTTAAGGATGTGCCTTCTGTATCGTATGAATATAACAGACATTACAATTAAAATGAATTTTGCACATAGCACATTATATAGACTTCATAGAGTGAAGTCTGAAGGAAACCATAAGGTAAACCTAAGTATGAAATGCAGTCATTATGGAAGCAAATCAAAGCTGCAACAGTGCATCAGCTAGTGGACATAAGCAAAATAGAATCATCATTCAGGTACACTACATAAAGAAAGAAGAATAATAAGAAAAATGTATAGTACCTATGGTACAGTACAAAGCACCAAGCAGCATTATACTGGTGTGCTGCAATCTATCGTAATGTGTCATTGGCGCCTCAACCATTCATACATATTGAGAAAAATATTCGTGCACTATTTTAATTAACTCATTTTCATACGTTAACATTTATACACAAAAAATACATAATTTTTCCGTGAAGGTCATGGTAGCCTCATATTTTCCCAATATAAACTTGTATTGTCAGGAAATGTAAGGTGTGTGAAGTTGATTTCACTTAGTGTTAACCAAGGAGGTTAGATACCTCTTTGGTGTTAACCGTTCAGTGGGATTGGTTAGTCTCCAGTGACCACAGTTGTGGACCGTAGATACAAGCTATAGTCTTGAGTCTTGCTTAATGGCGGTTTCACACGTGCCAAGTTGCGACTGAAGTTTTACATACGTAAAGCTTCCGAACTCAAAATTGGTGCTTAGCGACTGGAGAAAGCAGTCGCAAAACAAGACCAACATGCTGGTCTTATTGGTCGGTTTGCGACTTTATTTACGTCGTGATGTCACGGGAGTAAAGGCGGGTTCACACGTGCCAATTTGAGACCGATATTTTACATACGTAGAGTTTACGGCTCACCCTTTCTATAGTCGGAAAGTGTCGCCTAGATGTCTTCCTCCAGTGACGATGCTGAAGCGGCGGTTGCTCTTCTTTTGGCGTACCGGAAGACTCAATAGAAAAGAAAATGGCTGTTGATATGTCCCTGGCTAAGATTGATTTATACATTTACTGCTGCATTAATAATGAAATAAAACAAAGGAGGAGGATGGACCTTGCCCACCCCCTGACCAAAAGTAGAAGGAAAGAAAAGTGTCTAACACACTCTATATTAGCCAACATTTCTTATAACAAAATTGTTAATCTAAAGACAATGCACAATAGCAGTCAAATTAAATCCTGACAAGTCTCCACTCCTCACCTCCAACAACACCCTGCATTGAGGGAAACTGTTCCTGTAGAGTGACAGCTATTTCATCGAACGACGATTTGCGCAATTTTTTTTTTTTTTTTTTTTATACTTTTTTTTCATAAAAAAAAATATGTTTCTCTTGAAATCCTTCGTGTGTCTATCTATATACAAGGATATTTTCTACAATATTTTTTGCTAACTTAATATAATAATTTTCTGTCCCGTTGACAAGAGCAAGAGTGATCCAGCTGATGAGTACCTACGTAAAGGAAGACTGTACCAGGCGTGTTAGTGTTTGTGTAACAGTAAGCCTGTTACTGTGACCCACTGAGGCTGAGCATTAGACCATGAATACAGCATGATGCCGGTTAGAGTTTGGATTGGTCTCATAAACAGACTTCAATCACCGTGTGGAGCCAAGGGGACGACATGAACCTGGTTATCCGTGGAAGGGCGAGGAGCTCTTCCAAAATGTGGCTGCGGCGGTACAGTGTTTATGAAATACTATCGGTACGGGATGAACGGCGGTGCAGACTGCTGTTCCGAGCTGCCCTTGCCGCGGTACACCAGCAACAGGTCGTCCACGCCTCTCGGGTTAGATCCACCCTGGAGAACCGTCAGCGAAATTATTATGATGTGCTTAAAATTACTCCCAAGGCCACTCAAGCTCAGGTACCTTACAAGCTTCTTCAGATGTAATGACTATGCTCTGGTACACCGCTATTGCTATTACTACTACTACTACTACTACTACTACTACTACTACTACTACTGTGATCTTTAGGGTACATATTGGGAAGTTATGTATGACATAACCCTGATATCACACAGTATGGAAAAACTTTATCTTAGATTATGCTCTTTGAAATTGAATTTATACTTCAGGAGAATCGCAGATATTAGTTTGAAGACAAATACCTTTTAGGTCTGTTGTAGGTGATAAAGAAATCCAGGACAGTATACTCATGATGATGCCTAGATGTGGGTGGCTGTAGAGTAAGGTGACAGCTGGTGTGAAAACTGATAACTTTATTACTTGAGGCGTCTCAGTCCACTGACCAATGTGGTACTTTTGTAATCACTGTTGAAATATGGACTTCTCTTTCTCTTATAAAAGTATGCATATGAGTCATGGTTTTGTGACTGTCTCCTCATGATTATATAGCTTTCTTGTTTTTATGCTTATATTTTCCTGTTTTACTATTTATAATGTCAATTACAGCTACAATTAGAAAAGGTTTGTGCTTTTTTACTTACCGTTTTTGTTATATATTTCAGATAAAGAATGCATATTACAAGCTTTCAAAAAAGTATCATCCTGATCAGTACAAAGGTGATGAAGATCCTGCAAAGAAATTTCGGGAAATAAAGGAGGCTTATGAGATCTTAGGGAACTTCAGTCAGAGAAAAATGTATGACAGGGGTCTGCTGGGAATGTCTACAGCAGCAACACCAGGTGAGGCAGAGGAATATTCATCCAAGTTTTATGAATCAAGAAGAAAAAGAGGTGCAGTGCCTACAACTTCAGGAAGAACTCCAATATATAACTTTGATGAGTGGACTAAGGTGCATTACCAGTCAAGTTGGGAACGCAAACAAGATGCCAAGATAAGGTATGAAGACGTTTTGAGACAGAGAAGCACTGAAGTTGAGGAGAAGAAAACTCAGTCTGCTATTAGTGTTTTAATGCTTTTAATTATTGCATTTTTAATTCATATATGTATGTCAAGCAGTTATGATTCAGAAAAGCCCAAAAGTAAACAGAAGTAGAAAATAATAAAGTGAAATAAAAAAAACTGCAGTGAAATCTACTTTATCTGGACTAATGTTTGGGTTTTGGAAAGGTCTCTCCTTAGACATTACATACGACCATTTTTTTTTTTTCTTCCATCTTGGAGGCTTGAAGTATTCGAGTATTACTGTGATTTCTTTTATTTGAAAGTAAAATTTATCATCAGTTTTTTATTGCTTTTAAGTTAATTATATATGGGTAATGATTTTTTTTTTAGGTTAGATGGGATTGTTGTTCACTCACCCATGGTGATGCAAGCATTGTAGGTCATACTGCTCCCTAGTACATTTGTGACAGGATTGGTGGGAGGGTGTGGGTGATCTGTGGCCAATAGATGATTGGAAAAAAAATTGCCCAATTCATAAGGAACTACTGCAGGAGTTTACCAATTGCGCATGCTTGCCATTCAGTTACCAACTCCCAGTACTGATTGTGTTGCATTACTTATCACTCATGTCCTTTGTAAGATATATTGATTTTGAATCTACCTGATTCCAGGTGCATGCTAGGATGGTAGATGGCTATGATAGAGTTTTGCATTTCACTGCAAACAAAAGAAAAGATGTTTGACAAGAAAATATGCACTATCTGCGACAAACCTGTTATACAGGTTAGAGTTGTTGTGAGAAAGTTCTCCAAATGTTTGCTTTTATTCATTTTTATTTTCCTTTTAAGCAATGTCCAAAAAGATAGATTTCAGGGGGATTTTCTGGTAATATATATGGAGATTCTGTAATTAGTTGATCCAGTAGAAATTGGCTTCTTGGTGTGGAGATAACTTATAATGTATATATTGTATAAACAGATACTGTATCTACTGTAGTTTTAATTTAGTAACTAATTAATAATGTCACCAGGGTATATACTATATATTATATATACATGTACAGGGAGTCCTTAATGTGCACAATAAATGTGTTCCAGAAGGGACCGTGCAAAGTAAATTCTGTGCTATGTAAGGATGATTACCCACAGTTGTGGAGTAAACTGAACATACACTATGTTAAAGGATTGGAGTTGTTTGAAATAAAACAAACAATTACTGTATTGAGTAAACATGTTTTATTAATACTCATGTTTTCTTGAAATCGTGTTATTTTAAGGAATCTGTATAATATGAGAAAAAATCCTATTTTTTGACACCATGCTATTTTGAATTCATGCAATCTAAAGTTGTGCAAATGTAGGACTCCCTGTATTTTTATTTATTTATTTATTTATTATTTTTTTTTTTCTTCCAAAATCTTCTTAGCTCTATGTTTTATTATCAAGACATGTTGCCCTTACGAACCTTGTCAGGATCAGAGTTTAACATGATGTCTTGGATCTGCAACTTTGCATTTTAAATTTGAGATGAAACAAGTAATGTCACCAGTTACATTAATAGATTTGGACTGATCACACGTTTTACAGTCATCCTATATTTTGTAAAGAAAGAAAAATTGACAAAATATTTTACAATATTCAAAGAACTAAAGTTGTTAATGACTGATCAAATAATAACGATAATTATAATAATCTTTTCTTCATCATCCATACAATGAGTACTCCCTTTATCAGTTCCATTAAGACTCCATCTGTTTGCTGCACTGGCAAGGGTGAAGTGTCCAGAATGTTATCCCTACTGTAGTGTCTGCTGAGGAGAGTAATGAAGTATGTACTCTCTCTCTCTCTCTCTCTCTCTCTCTCTCTCTCTCTCTCTCTCTCTCTCTCTCTCTCTCTCTCTCTCTCTCTCTCTCTCTCTCTCTCTATATATATATATATATATATATATATATATATATATATATGTATATATATATATATATATATATATATATATATATATATATATATATATATATATATATATATATATATATATATATATATATATATTTTTTTTTTCTATTATTCTTTTTATATGCTGTGGCCTATAGAGCTTGTAGATATACTTGAAGAGTATGTATAGGAACCGCTGTTCAGCTTCCACCCATTAGTGGCGCAGGCAGTTTAATTTATGGTGGTATCCATATTAGGACCCATATCACCACCCAAATGCGTCTTTGGTGTAACCGCCTAGAACCTGGGTATCATGATGACGTGTGTAACTTTAAACCACTCGACAAATGGTATAGTTTCAAAGCGATACGTGGTGGGATTCGAACACACACACATTAGGAGAGGGAATATCAACAGAGGAGTAATTATTCAAGATATGTTACTTTAAGCTAAGGTAGATGATGGGCAGTGTCAGCAAAGAGGCAACCTGTATGGGAAGCGACGAAGGCTGGGCGAGCACAGGCACTGAAGGTGGGTGGGAAGCACTCTGTGTGTGTGTGTGTGTATTTACCTAGTTGTAGTTTTACAGGGCCTGGGCTTTATGCTCGTGTGGCCCCGTCTCCATATCTACACTTGTCCAATTTTTCCTTAAAACTATGCACACTCGTTGCTGACACCACTTCCTCACTCAAACTGTTCTAAGTCTCAACACATCTTTGCGGGAAACTATATTTTTTAACATCTCTCAGACATCTTCCTTTCCTCAGTTTCTTACTATGTGATCTTGTGCTTCTAATGTCATATTCTTCTCTCAGGATTAGTTTCTCATTATCCACTTGATCCATTCCGTTAATCAATTTATAAACTTGTATCAGATCCCTCTCTCTTCTCTGTTCCAGGGTTGGTAGATCCATAGCTTTTAGTCTCTCCTCATATGTCATCCCTTTAAATTCTGGAACCATTCTTGTAGCCATTTTTGTAGTCTCCAATTTCTTATGTGTTTCTTTTATGGGGTCCACACAACTCCTGCATATTCCAATCTGGGTCTTATTTTAGTACTTATCAATTTCTTCATCATTTCTTTGTCCATATAGTGAAATGCTAATCCAATATTCCTTAGCAAATTATATGTCTCTCTGAAAATTCTATCAATATGGCTTACCGGTTGATTGTTTTCTTCCATCGTCACTCCCAAGTCCTTTTCCTTTTTACTTTTTCTAGTTCTACTCCATCTCCCATCTTATAGATTCCCACTGGTCGTCTTTCACTTTTTCCCATTTCCATGACATGGCTTTTGTCCACATTGAATTCCATCTCCCATTTTTTACTCCATTTCCAGATCTTGTTTAAGTCTTCCTGCAGTATTTCACAATCCTCTTTTTGTTTTATGACTGCACAGTTTCACATCGTCCACAAACAGATTTATGTAGCTGTTCACTCCCTCTGGCATGTCGTTTATATATACGAGAAAAAGTATTGGCGCCAATACTAACCCCTGTGGCACTCCGCTGTTTACTGCTCTCCACTTGGACTTCATATCTTTAACTGCCGTGTGTGTGTGTTTATATATATATATATATATATATATATATATATATATATATATATATATATATATATATATATATATATATATATATATATATATATATATACACACACACACACACACACCGCGTAGTGTTGTGGTTCGCACGCTCGACTCACACTCGAGAGGGTCCGGGTTCGAATCCCGGAGGCGGCGAGGCAAATGGGCAAGCCTCAATGTGTAGCCCCTGTTCACCTAGCAGTAAATAGGTACGGGATGTAACTCGAGGGGTTGTGGCCTCGCTCTCCCGGTGTGTGTAGTGTGTTATGTGGTCTCAGTCCTACCCGAAGATCGGTCTATGAGCTCTGAGCTCGCTCCGTAATGAGGAAGACTGGCTGGGTGACCAGCAGGCGACCGAGGAGGTGAATTACACACACACACACACAGTGCTTCCCACCCACCTACAGTGCCTGTGCTCGCCCAACCTTCGTCGCTTCCCATGCTGGTTGCCTTCTCGCCGACGGCGACACCGCCCATCATCTACCTTAGCTTAAAGTAACGTATCCTGAATAATTACTCCTCTGTTGATATTCCCTCTCCTAATGTATAGATGTGGAATCTGACATCGTTAATAGATGAGAAGGGCACTGAGTTAGGTGTGTTGCTGTTTCTAATGTCACTGGAACACTGCCTTTGACTGGAAAATTTAACTTTTCAACCATCATAATCTTTATTTTTATTAATTACGCAGAGTTTATAAAGGCATGTTTCGATGAGACAAAAATTGTTACAGTTGATGACAGTACTTTCCCACGTTTTTATCCTCAGTTCTGCCCATAGTGAATAACATGGTTGTCAGCTCCTAAAAGTCCCGAAGAGTAAGAAGTAGGGTTCAGGGTGTGCACCCCCTAGTCAGGTAAGGCAACGCCTTGTTGGAGCGGGGGAGTAGGGAGATTAAAGACCCCAGGGACAGTTATTATCACCAAGGAATATCCTAGAATCCTTGGTTAGCACCCACGGCCTGTGGCTGTTGGGGGTGTATTTTCCTGGCTCCGTTCTGTATGAACAAAGCCCCTGCGAAGAAGAGAAGCTCCACCTCCTGACTGACGTTTAAATCCTGTCTCAGGCTGTCTGTCCTATGTTTAGGGGGTAGCCGGCATGATCCAACCTCCACTCTTGTTGTATACACTGCTACAAAAATAGTCATCAATCAAGCCCCCAGGGAAATTAGGTATTTTAGGTTTCCAATTACAAATTGAAGGAAAGCGGACGTTTTATAATCGGGAAAATTCGGTTTAACAATTTCTCTCGAAAAAAAAAAAAAGTTAAAAAGAATATTTGGGAAATATTTGTAAAGATACATGAAATTTTTGAGGCGATGCGTGTGAGATTGAGATGGAGGTAAAATACGTGAGTTCACAAATATGGGATAATAAAGTTTGTTGATATTAAAAGATTGAATAACTTTATTTAATTTTTCACAAGCGCACTGTACGCTTGTAAAATGTAAGAAAATATTTTGTGATTGGCTATAAAGCATAATCGACATTACTAACATTAGGCTGAATACAATAAATATATTAGATTAATGTCTTACTTTCTAAGTTTTTGTATCTTTTTTTTTTCTCTCTCAATAATAGATGATGTATCTGTGACAGCTCGTCTCCGGCGGGATTTAAGCAGTTTTACGAATGATCGCCAGAGGAAAGAGAGGCGAGCGGAGACTGTGTCATAAACTTCACGCCCTAGCAGATCTCCTAGATTAATGAATTCATTCCATATGTAAGAGAGAAGGGGAACTTTGGTGGCCTCGTAATGTACAGTGACTGTCTCCATCGTAGGGGCCTTCGTTACCCGCTCAATCGCCAACGGGATACTTGCAGTCGTTTCCCTCAGAGTCTCTTGTTCTTCCTCATCCACATCCTCGATTAGGTGAACCAGGTGAGGATCAGCCACAAAGCGGGCCATCTTCATCGGATTATAGGAATTAATGTGGCCTCTAAAACTTTCTCCGTGAAGAATTTCTACGCTTTCTGCATTTTCTGTCTCAGTGTGACGGATGCCCTCCCGGCCGACCTGAGCAGCACCTACGGATGAAGTTGATAATCGTCTTCGCATGTCATTATTGTTAGACGCACGATGGTCGGGAGAGTTCTCACTTTTAGTGTATTGGTACCAGTCACGTGTATTTCCGTGTTGTTGCTGCTTCAAAGCCAAGGTGACGCCCAGCAGCAGCATAAACACTATATGATTAGTCATGATGCTTCACCGTTTTGGTAGTTAATTGTTCCCAAATTTTTTATTATTTCCAAGTGTTTTATCACTGAGGTTGCTAACAGTTTCAGAAATGCAATACTTTTGTCACCGCTAACAACAGATTTAAGTAATTTCAGTTTTGGTGACGTACGGTTCACTGTATACTTCTATGCGTTTGGGTTTCTTTGTCTGTCAGAAGCCCATTAAGCACAGGTCTAACTTCACCAGAAGCCAATGCCGGTCTGAGGCAAGGAAGTATCCGACAAACTCGGGTACGGCAGCGGTGGTGCGTCTCAGCTACCGTTACGATGAGTTTCTCTCGTACGAACATGAAACGTAACGGGGCTTAACCGCCGATTACAAGCAATGACTGACGCTCATAAATCTCCCACTCACCCATGACGGTGAAAATGTATGCATTTCTTTGATGTTGAAACTAGGTTTTCATATCTGCCATCCTCATGTTTCCACTAAAGACTAAACAAATGAACAGATGTAATGATATAGATTTTCCTTTTATAATAGTGAAAACCGGAGGATGACTCTGTAAAAGTTTCGGGCCTGCAGAACGGGGACACGTGGTGACGTCGGCTTGCACCGGGACATGCGTACGTGGTCTGTGTGCTACTGTGCTTCTGAGGTTACGGTGAGCAGGTTGAAGGAGGAACCTATTTTAGAAAGCTCGATGAATTGCGGGTGAAAATATCACACACACACACACACACACACACACACCGGGTGTGTGTGTGGAGTGTGTTGTGGTCTCAGTCCTACCCGAATATCGGTCTATGAGCTCTGAGGTCGCTCCGTAATGGGGAAGACTGGCTGGGTGACCAGCAGACGACCGTGGTGAATTACACACACACACACACACACACACACACACACACACACACACGCATAGTGTAGTGGTATAGTGGTTAGCACGCTCGGCTCACAACCGAGAGGGTCCGGGTTCGAGTCCCAGGAAGCGACGAGGTAAATGTGTAGCCCCTGTTCACCTATCAGTAAATAGGTACGGGATGTAACCTAACCTGTTGTGGCCTCGCTTTCCCGGTATGTGTGGTGTGTGATGTGGTCTCGGTCCTACGGTCCTACCCGAAGATCGGTCGGTCAGTATGAGCTCTGAGCTCTGTCCGTAGGGGAAACTTGGAAAGGCTGGCTGGGTGACCAGCAGACGACCGTGGTGAATAACACACTCTAAACTATATAATATGCATGGTCAGCAGGGCCCACTTGTAACATAACAGCAAACGAGAGAGAGAGAGAGAGAGAGACTGGGGAGGTGGCGGTGAAACAACAAACCGTAAGGAATTTGGGAACTGCATTATATTTGCACAATGCCATGAGCATTCTCTTCCCCCCCCTCCGCCAATCTCTCTCTCTCTCTCTCTCTCTCTCTCTCTCATGCAGCAGTAGAACCTTTGAGAGTTATGTGATGTGAATCATGAATGTAAGGAATTACAGATGGTATGAGCGTAGTAAAGTGTTCAAGATGTGTGGCATGGGAGAGGAACATCTATGGTACATGATCTGGAGCGTATGAGAGCTATGGAAGAGACTGGAGTTAAATTATGCAAGTGATTCTGTATGATTTAGGGTATCATAAGAATGAAGAAGTGAAGAATGTAGAAAGGGAATGGATAGTAAATTTAGTATTGCTGGGATTGTTTATCTGTAGATTGTACCACCTATAGGTAGGTAGGGAGACAATGAAACAATACTGAGACAAGAAGTTCCTGGAGAATAGTGGTACGCTAGATATAGGGAAAATTAAGCTAAATTTACAGAATAGGACCTCCCCCTTTCCTCCATCCCACTCACCCAACCTGCCCCAAAAAGCTTGGGGGACTGTGGTGAATCGGGGGTTTTTTTTAGAGAGGGAGCCAAGAGGCGAGATATGGCGAACCGGGGGAAATCTAAGGACAAAAACACCCGTTTTTAAGGAAAATCTGGAAAATGTAAAAATTCATGGATAATTTTCGCTGAAATTATCCTAACCTAACATAATAACCTGCTAGCCGGGGACTGCAGGTTATTATTATTTCAACCTAACCGTCCTAACCTAACCTAACCTAACCTAACCCAGCCTAACCAAAACGCAGACACTAACCAAAAAAAAAAAAAAAAAAAAAAAAAAAAAAAAAATAGATAAATAAAATAATAATAAATAATTGTGGACTTAGATTCCGCATGCACCGGAATATTCATTTCATCACTATGGCCTTACAAAAACCGTTCCCACATTAAAACATCACAGACATGTTATATAGTAAGTATTCTGTCACCTTGTATGGTTGTTTCAATGATTAGAAAGGAGGTGCCATTCTTTACTTTTTTTCCAAAATTAGTGTGGCTAATACTGTAAATTTAGCCTGCAGGAGTTACCGTATCCCTATACACCTGTAACATTGAGATCAAGATCATCTGGCATCTGCTCATGAATCATCGTCAGCAGCTGTAACCTACAGTTGACAAGTTGCGGCTGGACGAACTTCAGTGCTGAAATTTTGTACAATGGGTGACGAGGAGGAACATGTTGACCCAAAGAAGCTGACGTCTTTAAGTGACATAAAGAGGGCATACGAGAAGCTTTGTGATGAAGAGGTGAGCCATCTGGGTGTGGTGGGCGAGACGATGAAGGCTGGGAACACTGCCACGTTGATCTTTTGGGAAGAGGGAGGAGTACCGAAACATCATATTGGTTTATACTTTCTATTCATTAAACGGTAGTGCTCTTTTTCACAGCCTCGTCAAATACAAGCACAAAACTCATGTCATGCAAAAAACGTCGATGACCTTAGCATAAACGTAGAAAGATTTGTAAGGCACGGGTGTAGTATGAATGTAATAATCTCAAGAGTCAGGCGTTCTGCTAAACTTTAGCAGAACGCCTGACTCTTGACTGAGCCTTTAGCAGCTAAAGGCTCAGTCATTTCTTTCTGTGGCTACCCAGTGGAGCGAGGTGAAGCAAACAGTGCTATTGTTTAGCAGTAAAAATAATAATAATAATAAAAATAACTACATGGGATATTTAGCAACACCAGTATTTGAGATATGATATACAGACATTAAAGGCGGCTTCACACGTGCCAATTTGCGACTAAAATTTTATGTACGTGGAGTTTCCGACAAAATCGGTGCCTAGCGACTAGAGAAAGCAGTCGCAAAACAATGACATGTTGGTCTTGTTAGTCGATTTCCAACTTTATTTACGTTTTAAAGTCACGGAGTAAGCTTTAAAAATGTGGTCTCCAGGTATAGAGAAGATGTTAGAGTTGGTGAGGGAAGAAGAACACATCTAGCATCCCAGAAATGAATTATACAGGGAAGAAAAACTTGCACAAACCGCAAACCGTCGTTTGACGAAATAGCTGCCACTCCACAATAACTGTTTCCCTCAATGCAAGGTGTTGTTGGAGGTGAGGATTGAAGACTTGTCAGGATATAATCTGATTGCAATTGTGCATAGTCTTCTTAAGATTAACAATTTTCTTATGAGAAGTGTAGGCTAATTTAGAGTGTGGTAGACACTCCTTTCTTTCCTTCTACTTAGTCGGGGACGTTTCCACGGGCATTTTCTTTTCTGTTGACTCCTCTGGTACACCAAGAGAAGAGCAATCACAGCTTCAGCATTGTCACTGAAGGAAGACATCGTGGCAATTAGCTGTTTGTTTACATTCACTTCTCGTCAAGGCACCAACTAGTCGATACTTTCCAAGCCCTACATGTGACACTTCCCATCTAGAAAGGATGAGTCAGAAACTCTATGTGCGTAAATTTTCAGTTGCAAATTGGCACATGTGAACCCACCTTAAGAAGAGGTTCTGTGTATTTATTACGAAGCTGCAAAACTATGCATATCCCTATTGCTTCACCACCAGTAAGACATAACGGTACAATTTTTGATGTCTCACGTTAGTTTAGGTTAGGTTGTGCTTGGTTAGGTTAATGTTCCAGCTGGTCGGGGAGGAGTCCAGGAAGAGCACAGGCCCCCTGGATTAGGTTAGATTTTGTTATGCTTAGTTCGTAGCACAGTGTCCTCCCAACCGCCACCCACGGTTAGGTTAGAAAAGTTAAATATCATGAGAATATCTCCTTGACCGTTGAAGACTGATATTTCACTTATTTTTTCTCCCACCAAGAACTCCTGATTCCCTACAGCTTATTTGGGTAGGATGGAGAGGGTTCCAGTGTTAGGGGCACAGACTTATTATCTAGAAATAACTAGGAAATATCTTCAGCCCCCTTCCTGTACTCTCATTATGCTATCCTAACCTTTTGGTATCACTAACCTTGGTAATTAGGGAGGAAATTAGTTTAAGTGAGCAAAAATGTTGGGAGGAAATTGTATATAATGAATTATATATAATAAGTAACAGTGAAAGGAGAAATCTACATGATACCTTTGGCTCAACAAAGTAGGTTAACTTTCATATTAAGCAAACTGATAATCATTGCAATTTGTTACAGTTTTAAGCAGGATAATAAAATATCAGGTATTAGTCTCATTTCTAAAATACATCAAATTTATTAAGAATATTCTCAAGTGCATGAAAATATGGAATGTTATGTTAGATGTTCGTGAGTGGTATCAAATTGTTTGCACTGTAGGACAGAACTCCGTGTGTATATATATATATATATATATATATATATATATATATATATATATATATATATATATATATATATATATATATATATATATATATATATATATATATATATATATATATATATATATATATATATATATATATATATATATATATATATATATATATATATATATATATATATATATATATATATATATATATATAGAATAGACAGTTGTAAAAAACTATTAAAAGTGTATTCAAGAAGTTCATAAAATTTCATGAAGGGAAAAGAAAAGAGAAAATTTAAATCTAGGTGAAATCAGTGTGTTACCTGTGGTCATACTCTGTACATATTATTGAATACAGTATAATGTCACAGATTGCTGTTGCTGAACGACTCGAGTGGAGTGTAGGAAACCGTCACCATCTTGAGGCCCGATTGTCCCAACTTGCCCGCCTTGTCCCTACCTTACAGTTGGTTCAGGCTGATGCAAGACAGCTGGAGAACACCATATCTTTCACACATCAGCTGGCCAATAATGTCTCAGCCAAAGTACGGCAGCTGGACTTGGCAAAGGTAGGTTTTATTGTGTTATAATGAAAGCATGGATATTATGATGTGTAACTGGTAAGTTGCTTGAAACAAGTATGTGTGTGTGTGTGTGTGTGTGTGTGTGTGTGTGCGTGCGTGCGTGCGTGCGTGTGTGTGTGTGTGTTTCACTGTTTGATCTGCTGCAGTCTCTGACGAGACAGCCAGACGTTACCCTACGGAACGAGCTCAGAGCTCATTATTTCCGATCTTCGGATAGGCCTGAGACCAGGCACATACCACACACCGGGACAACAAGGTCACGACTCCTCGATTTACATCCCGTACCTACTCACTGCTAGGTGAACAGGGACTACACGTGAAAGGAGACACACCCAAATATCTCCACCCGGCCGGGGAATTGAACCCCGGTCCTCTGGCTTGTGAAGCCAGCGCTCTAACCACTGAGCTACCGGGTGTGTGTGTGTGTGTGTGTGTGTGTGTGTGTGTGTGTGTGTGTGTGTGTGTGTGTGTGTGTGTGTGTGTGTACAGAATAGGACCTAGCCTCATACTGTCTGATATTTGCTTACTATTTGAATGAAAAAATAATGAATAGAGTTAGAATAGAATTGTTGGATTAATATGTCTTAGACTTGAATATTCAGCATTAGTTTGGCCATCTCATGAATAAAAGTGTATCAGGATAATAAAAGATGGAATATGGAAAGCAGAAATCAAAATAGCACATAATTTGAGAGACTTGTCATATGAAGAGATTTTTTTTTTTTTTTCCGTTTAGAAATAGATTTGCAATTGTAAGGGAAAAAAAATTCTGAGAGAATGAGTAATATACAACTTTAAGAGTAAAATCTTATGGTTACTTGGAGGATCATTGTGATTATTGGGACTACTGAGTTAGGTATATAGAATAGTTTGCTTTAACCTAATGTGTTTATAATGGAGTGTTCCTGTTGTTGATGATAGAGCCGAGTTGTGGAGACACAGGCAAGGGTTGGAGATCTGCTGGACTTGGAAGGCTGTAGTGGAGGAGTGGCCACTGCATTAGCACAGGAAGGTAGGTCTTGTTATAACAGCTTCATGATACTTAAGTTCTGCATAATTTAATAAAAAAAAATGGAAGGCTTGTTTGATGTTTTCCCACATTGAATTATGAAGGGTTTCTTAAAAGTATATGTTTGTTTATAATCAGTAGTACTTTTGTATTGATAAGAATGATTACTAATTCATTGCCTTATATAGATGATTATTTTTAATGGTCATTTTGAAAACGCCTCCATTTTTTATATCGTAATACTAGAACTCCATTCTTGAGTGGTAAACTCATTATGATGACAAGTTCGTTTGTTACAAAAAAATAATATTACGTATTATGTTTATTGTATCAATAGTACAAAAACTCTTGAACTTTTTAAAGATATATAAATATGTATCCCAAATGATAAATTCATTTCTTTGTATTAACTTTGGCAGACTATGAGACAGCTGCTGCCCACATTCATAGGTTCCTGGCCATGGACGAGACACTACTCCTGCACACCACTGATTCTGCCAGTAAAGGTATTAAGGATGAGGTTAAGATTGTTCTATGAATCCTGAAAGACTAACCCAGCCTGGTAATATTGGATATTACATTACTTACATATTTATTTTTCAAAGCTGAAAATGTGGAGACTTGGTTTGACCGGCTGCGGCAAGCAGAGAAGGAGTTGAGCTCATTGATAACCCATAAGTTCGATGAAGCAGTTAAGAGAGAGGACATGGCTAGTGTGGACAGGTTTTTCAAGCTCTTTCCTTTACTAAACAAACACGAAGAAGGTTTGAAGAAATTCACTACTTATTTATGTGCAAAGGTAAGAAATTTATCAAGTGGCATCCTATTTCTTTGTGAATGAAATTACTTTCCCACATTAGGTAAGCATTTATTTAGTTTGTTGGAACAAATCATTCAGGAGAATAGCAATAAAGGCTTTCTTACTTGGAATGACTTTTAAAAGATTAAGTTGATTGGATAGTTGATAAATGCAGGAAAATGTTGTTTGGATGGAGAAAATTTTAGGATTGGTGTAAAGACCAGGAATTTGAGGAATGATGTTTTCTATAATTGTATCTTTAGGAGTTAGTTTTATTTATTTGTTTTTTATTTCATTTTATTTTATTTTATTTATTATCATTATTTATTTATTTATTATTTATTTTTTTTAATGTCTGTTATCTCCTTGTTGTACAGGTTCAGGAGTCCACTGCCCAAAATCTGGCAGCAGCTCAGAATCTTGGTCCGAGAGAGAAGCGGTCCCATGTTATTTGGGCAGACACTTTTACACTTTTGTTTGAGGGAATTGCCAGAACTATTGAAGTCCGACAACCTATTATTGAAACATATTACGGTAAGTTTCCTTCTCTTATGTATGAAGGTTTATTGACAATATTGTTTTCCTATGTGTTGCATCATATGAGGCACATAATGTAAACAGGACAACCTAACAAAAACAAAGAAATGGCAGGTATATTCATTTAACCCTTATGTTCCGGCAATCGTATATGAACGATTGCATCAGTGCGTCCATAGCGACGGCGATCGTTCCCGTAATAAACAATTTTTGCCCTTCATGTTTGAGCTCCACGCGTGGTTTCTCGAGTCAGATGGCGAGTGGAAGTATCTGGCTTCTTTTACCACCTTTAGTGTTGCCACTAGCTCTGTATATTTAGGGGTAACGAAGCTATTCTCCCATTCTGAGGGTGACACTTGGCAACCCCAGCAACCCGCCGTGTCGAAAGCACCCTGATAAGAGCGAAGGGACGTCTCAGTTCATAACTCACTATGGAACAAGACAGATAATTTTTATTTGGCAGTGCTTCTGAGCCTGACTACAATGACAGTGATTATGAGGAAGAAACTGAAGAAAGCGAAGACAGCAGTAGTGAATACTCGGAAAATGATTCAGAGGATCCACCTGTTTTCTCAGAACAGAGAGAAGACAGAGATAGTGGTGATGGAGAACAGACTCCAAACATCGTATTGAGAACGTAGATTGGCTCACAGAGACGCAGGCGTGCCTCTCGTGTTCTGGGAAGACGATCAAGGGTGTGTGTGTGTGTGTGTGTGAGAGAGAGAGAGAGAGAGAGAGAGAGAGAGAGAGAGAGAGATGATACCTACATGTTATTTGCTTGAAACTTGATATGAAAAGGGGTGAAAGAATACTCTCTCTCTCTCTCTCTCTCTCTCTCTCTCTCTCTCTCTCTCTCTCTCTCTCTCTCTCTCTCTCATTGGAAGTGTACAATTTCTCTTCCAAGATGAGAGAGAGAGAGAGAGTGTGTGTGTGTGTGTGTGTGTGTGTGTGTGTGTGTGTGTGTGTGTGTGTGTGTGTTTGTGCAGTGTCATTGCTCACCGAGCTGTTTCTGCTTGACGGGTCACACAGCAGGCAGAGGAGGAATCCTTGATAAGGCAATAACTAAACTTACAGAGGTCACATCGAGCTAGAAAGTACATCATTGTATTCAGAATAACAAAGATAAAATAATTATTAGTATTCAAACAGTCTTCTGACAATTTCTAGGTTTACCATTTTTACCCATCATGGGATATTGGAAAATAGTTTAATAACCGGAACATAAGGGTTAACACTGTATCTCATATGTATTATATGATTATGCACCTTTGTGACACGACTGAAAAAAAAAATCATTAGAATGAGCTGCACAACTTGAGCTGGTGTGGCATCTTTGAGTTCAACATCACTACTCAGTAATAACTAGTATTTGTTTTTAGTTATATAAGAAAGGAAATTTATTTCTATAAAACTGTACAGGTCCTGGCCATCTTTCTCTGGTGGTGGAGATGCTGCAACGTGAGTGTGACCGGCAAGCTGGTCGCATCAGCTCTGAGATGAGGAAGCACAGGCGACTTGATGCTGTTGTGTCAGCTGTGCGAAGCTCTCTTAGGTAATTTTCTTGATCTATATCTTTTCTACCAAGAGGAACATGTAACACCAGGAGGAACTTAGATAGGCTTAAGATAATAATAAGTATATGCAGTAGTTCATTACAATTCATTGAAATACTTGGGGTACTTGATTGCTCATTGAAATCTTTAATTCTAAAAAGTGTCAGGTTATGCATTTAGGTAAAGACAACACAAACTTTAACTATGAGATGGAGGGATGTTGGCTAGAGGCAGTAGAGGAAGGAAAGGATTTAGGAGTAGTGATAGACAGGACTATGAAATTTTTAAAGCAATGTTTAGAAGCAAGAAATAGGGCAAATAGGATCCTGGGTTTTATAAATAGAAATGTTAGTTATAAAAGTAAGGAAGTGGTGCGTAGCTTATATAATTCCTATGTTAGGCCCCATTTAGAGTATTGCATACAGGCCTGGTCACCCCACTATAGGCAGGATATCAACATGTTAGAAGCAGTTCAGAGAAGAGCAACTAGGATGATACCAGCATTAAAGCGCCTGGAGTATAGAGATAGATTAAAGGAATTAAACATGTTTTCATTTGAGAGGAGATGTATAAGAGGGATATGATAGAGTTATTTAAAATGTTCTCAGATACAAACTACATAGATGTGAGATCTTTCTTTACCTTAGAGGAGGAAATAGGACTAGAAATCATGGCAGGAAGATTAGAAAGCAAGGCTGCAGGTTAGATATAAGAAAATATTTCTTTAGTCATAGGGTGGTAGACTTCTGGAATGCATTGCCAGAGATGGTTGTAAATAGCACTAGTTTGACAATGTTTAAAAACAGATTAGATAAGCACTTAAATTTATTAGATTTATAATTATGTATAGCACTGCATGATAGTTTTTATAAGAAATTTACTATAGTTAAACAAGACATGATCCCCATGTATGGGGACCACAAATTGTAGAGGATTTCGCTGCAGGACTTAGCCCTGTTAATGGGCCAAATATTTAGAATTAGTATATAATGTATTGTGTACTTGTAAGTGTATCTTTAAGTACTGATGACGAGGTCGCTGTGCGACTGATACAGGATAACCTAGATGGGCCCTGGTGGCCCTTTGTTATCCTATTATTTATGTTATGTTATGTTATGTTATGTTATGTTATGTTATGAAATATTCTGTCAGAATATGTGTCAATTCCATGAATTTTTTCCTTTTAGAATTTCATAGTAAGGACAATTATGGTGATGATAGTAATAAGATGATAATTATAAGGTTGGTAATGATAATGATAACAATGGTAATAATAACAGTAACAAAAATAATCATAATAATAATAATAATGTATTTGCTGTCACAGATTTGGGGCAGGGAGGGAACCCCGGGCAGACCAGCCAGATCCCAGGGACCTGGACACCTTGCTGGGAGAGCTCACCCTCATCAATGCCCGAGCAGAACTTTATTTACGCTTTATCCGCAGGCGGGTTACTGTAAGTATTTCTTTTCTTGTTTCTTGCTATTCTATTTAGCTTCATTTATCCAGTTTGTTGTAGGACTCTCTCTCTCTCTCTCTCTCTCTCTCTCTCTCTCTCTCTCTCTCTCTCTCTCTCTCTCTCTCTCTCTCTCTCTCTCTCTCTCTCTCTCTCTCTCTCTCTCTCTCTCTCTCTCTCTCTACTCTATCTCTTTCTACTATATCTATTGGAACATATAATTGTTTCACCTGTCTACTTTTTAACATTTGTTACAGGCTGACTTTGAAGCATCTCTTCCTGAAGCAGCAGAAAGGGAAAAGAAAGAAGCTGAGTTTGAGGGACGCCTATCACATTCGCAGTTGGTGTGTGACATGGCTGTCATTGTGGGTGACTACACCATACTAGAACAGTTTTATCTTAATGAGTCCTTCAAAAAGGCATTAATCATGGACACTGTTGAAGATGCAGCCCATACATCTTCAATAGTAGATGATGCCTTTTACATAATCAAAAAGAGTGTAAGGTATGTCAATGAAATTTTCTTGCATTTCTTAGCTTTGGCATTAATGCATCAGTCAATTCTCTTTGAAATACTGTTCTGTGGAATAGATTTGTGAGATAAGGAAGTCTTTCATTGACTCTAATGGGATATTTGGTTCTTTGACTTACTGTTTTTTTGCTACTTTACAGTAATATTGTATCTGTTCCATTATGGAAGAGGTTGCAGTAAAGTTAGATACTGAAATAGCTAAAACACTGAATCAGGCATAGACAGTGCAAACAAAAACATTTCTTTTATTATCTTGAGATTGTTTACATGTGACTGTCATGCACATTCATGTGATCATAAACAAATGAAAAATTTAATTGGGAATGTTTCCTGATCATAATGTATTGTTTGCATTCATTAGATGGCATCCACCACCTACTCATTATAAATTACAGTCACTATCTCCCAATTATGTATGTGGCAGATCAGATACAATTTTTTTTTTTTTTTTTTTTTTTAATTATTTATTTATTTATTTTTTTTATTATTATTATTTTTTTTTTTTTTCAAGTCTCTTCTCGCCCTTGAGATGCATAGATGAATAACAAAATTTCAAATTTCATTGTGTTCTTGGACAGGCGATCCATTGCCTCAAGCAGCGTTGATGGAGTGTGCGCAATGCTGAACCATGCAGTCACCCTGGTAGAGACCCAACTGGCAGAAGGCTTCAGACAGACATTGAGGAAAGGCTTTCCTGCCCAAGGCTATCTTGATCTCAACCAGGTTGGTTATTAATTATTTCTATTAAAATAGTTAATAGACATATCAAATGTTGTGAAGTAGCTATTTTTTGAAAAGTGAGTGGAGAGTAAGGAAAGGAAGCAAATGATTAAGTGAATAGGTAAATATGACTGAAGCTGAAAAGAGAAAATGAGACTGCAAAGAGGGTGTATTGTGATCTTTCATTGCATCCCATACACCTTCCAACTTCTCATAGTCTACAATTTTTTTGCATTCTTTTCTTTAATCATACTTAATTACTTTGTTGTACACTCAACTTGCATTGCTTCCACCCTTCTCAAATTTACTGTTAATTTATCAAATTTTCTCTTAGATTTTGATGTTTCCTTATTTAGTTAGGGCGTACAAATTAATGTGCTTGTATTTGCAGGCGTACACCGTTTTGCAGTCTTCTTTACAGTCAACACTCCAAGCTGGAAAGATCAATTCTACCACAACAGACTCAGATGCTTTGAGACAAGCATTTCTGGTATATATGTGCATTTCATAAAAGTTTCCTTGAAATATAAATGAAGATTTTTTATTATTTGCAATAGTTTTCATTATGTATTGAGTGCAGCAGCTGTGGTCTTACTGTGTGCTGGTTTCATTGCTATGCTTTGGTGATTTTTGACTAATATAATTTAAAGTGAATAAGTATTTATTTTCTTAGAGGTAGTTAATACAGTGTGGCAATCCCAGACTGTTTCTTAAAGCCACTGAATAATTTATTGAAGGTTTTGCACTCAACAGACTGCCCTCAACAACACTGAGACTAGCATGCGTCACATCAGAAGCTTGCATGCCTCACTAGAAGACAGCATTAACAGTGCCATGGTTGGTCTCAGCAACACTGCCCGGGCAAAGCTTGACTCCTGTCTCAGTGAGTGGTGCTATTAATGTTCAGATAATGTTGGTTTTATGTTGAAATTACCAATATAGCACTAACTCATGGATTTTTTTTTTTTTTTATCAAATTATTGCATTTAAGTATGTGGGAGATTATACAGAATTAACTTTAATGAACTATATAGTAACCTTATGCACACTTGATTTGAGAGTGAATGGTATACTGCTTATTATAAAAGGTATTGATAACAGTGAATGTTGGCTATAGTCTGTATCTTTATTTACTTGAACATTGCCAGATGATTTAAAAGCAACCACAGGCAAGCTTGCATTAGTTGTGGAATTTGGAATATCCCAGCTGCGAGCAACAGCTGTCAAGCCTCGAGTCAAGCCATGGGTGGACATCTTCAACACAACCTCTCATGACATCAAAGAGGTAGACTATTCTTCCACCTTTCCTCAGATATTGTTTATTGTTTCACGATTTCATAAAGTTCATATTTATTTTCCCACATGATGTTGGTAATATAGGGATTATTTTTAAAAAGTTTATTAGCTGTTCTTACATTTAGATTTCATTCTTTGAGAGATAACGTAGGAATGTAGTCTGTGTCAGAAGCCTCCATAGCTTCTGATACATGAGTCATAAGTATGATGAAGGTGATGGATGATGGATGGCAATTTGCTATGGTGAGTTTGGGGAGACATGCTAAATGAATTCTTTCAGTATAATGAAGGATGATCCATATAAATATGAAACCTGGTTTTAAAAATGGTTAATTCTTATAACGTGTGTGTGTGTGTTCCACATGTTATAGCAAAATAACAAATTTATATAATAACCTGTTCAGTCACTATCTCAGTATGTTGTTCAGTGTTTTCTTTATTTCAGGAAGAATTTGCTTCATATGAGGCAAATGATCCTTTTAGCCAGACTCTGATGGTGCAAGTAGATGGATTGCTTGGATCTTTTACATCTTTGTTGACTGAAGAAAACTACAAGGCTCTGGTGGGAGTGCTTGTGAGTGAGGTGGCAGAACAACTTGAAAAAGCAGTCTTCAAGTCCTCTTTTAATCGGGTGAGCTTCATGAATAATTCAAGAATAAAAACAACAAAGATAAGGATAGTGATTGTCTGTGATCTATTTTAATAATCTATTCCCAAGTAAACTAATAATCTCTCAAAGCAAGGACTAGTGAGAAGAGACACTTCCCCCCGGTACACCTATTTTTTAGAACGAAATATATCACCTTTCACTCCTTTTACCCACACTGATGCTAATATCCCCACAGTGGAAGTAGCTGACAAACTCACATGCACACATACAAACATACACACATTCAAGTTATAAATGACATAAATCAGGAAGAAAATTATGAATGGATAGTACTTAAGGATACACCTGTCTGTAACACTTGCAAATGGTCAAAACTAAATTGCAGTTCTATTTCTCTCAGACATTTTCTTAAAAAAATTTCAAAAATCCTTGTTGTTCCATTGTGTTTATATAATAGACTATAATAAGAAATTTTAATCATTGGCTCTGTTCTATTATACAGCTAGGTGGCTTGCAGTTTGACCGAGAAGTGCGAGCAATAGTTGGCTATTTGTCCCAAGTGTCTGAATGGGGAGTTCGAGAACACCTCACCAGACTCACGCAGATGGCAACGTTGCTCAACTTGGAAAACCTTGCAGAGGTAGGACTGTTTGTTATTTCTACACTTCTAAAATTTATTTGACTGATGTTGCAGCACATCAATGATAATAATGTATGTAATTGCTTTGAATTAACTGCTTGTCTCACTTGATTATCGAAAAGGAATTTTCAGATATTTTCCAACTGCTACACTTATGTGCTGTAGTTCATTTCAATTTTTTCTGACTTACTGACAAACACACTGATGATAATGAATATGAATTAACTGCAATCTATTCAGAATTACCTGTCAGTTTTTTCCCTTTTTTTGCTCGATAATGAGCATTCTCCTTTGAGAGAAAAGATAAAGTAGTTCAGACGACTTGTTTTATTTGTAAAATTTTTGTCACTATTATTACTTACAGGTTTCTGAATATTCGTCTACCACTACCTGGAGATTAACCCCATCAGAAATGAGGAAAGTTCTGCAACTTAGGTAAAGTTTTAGTTATTCAATTAAAATTTACCTTATTGTAGTGTTTGTAGCTGTACACAAGTAGCACAAGCTACCTGGTAATCAAGATACTACTAATCATTATGTACACAAGTAGCACAAGCTACCTGGTAATCAAGATTCTAATTATTATGAGTATGGAGTATTTCAATCTTTTATAAAGCACATTGGAACCATCCTTCCAGTATCAGTTTCCTTAAGTTAATGGTAATGATTCTTTTTCAGAGTTGACTTCAAAGCTGATGAAATCAAGAGATTAAAACTTTAAGTAATACTTACACCCTCGGCAAGTTTTACATAAAACTTGTGGAATGCTTGAGGACTACAGTCATCATGGCTGCTGTGGTGGTAAGCTGTCCTGGTTTTACAAATTTTATTTCTTGTGTGCAGTGTCTACACATTTATAGGCAATGAAGCTTGATAGAAAATTATACTGAGAAGCAGGCACTCATCTTGGTTGTGCTCAGCTTCAGTGCCTGATGCTATTGTTAAAGTACTTACTTTATAATACTGTATAATACTGAGAGAGAGAGAGAAAGAGAAAGGGGGGGAATGATTGTGGGTTCTTAATCATTGTGTGTGTGTGTGTGTGTGTGTGTGTGTGTGTGTGTGTGTGTAATTCACCACCACCACGGTTGCCTGCTGGTCACCCAGCCAGTTTTCCCCATTACAGAGCAATCTCAGAGCTCATAGACAAATTTTCGGGTAGGACAGAGACCACAACACACTCCACACACCGAGAAAGCGAGGCCACAACCTCTCGAGTCACATCCCCCTATTTACTGCTAGGTGAACAAGGGCTACACATTAAGAGGCTTGCCCATTTGCCTCGCCACGCCGGGACTCTAACCTGGCCCTCTCGATTGTGAGTCAAGCGTGTTCACCACTACATTACGCGGTGTGTGTGTTTGTGTAATTCACCTTGGTTGCTTGCTGGTCACCCAGCCAGTCTTCTCCATTACAGAGTGAGCTCAGAGCTCATAGGGCGATCTTTGGGTAGGACTGGGTAGGACCACATCACACACAAGACACACCGGAAAAGCGAGGCCACAACCCCTCAAGTTACATCCCGTACCTATTTACTGCTAGGTGAACAGGGGCCACACATTAAGAGGCTTGCCCATTTGCCTTGCCACTTCTCGGGACTCGAACCCGGCCCTCCCGATTGTGAGTTGAGCGTGCTAACCTCTACACTACGTGTGTGTGTGTGTTTATCTGAGTTTATGTTATATGTGTGTGTGTGTTTCACTGTTTGATCTGCTGCAGTCTCTGACGAGACAGCCAGACGTTACCCTACGGAACGAGCTCAGAGCTCATTATTTTGGATCTTCTGATAGGCCTGATACCAGGCACACACCACACACTGGGACAACAAGGTCACAACTCCTCGATTTACATCCCATACCTGCTCACTGCTAGGTGAACAGGGGCTACACGTGAAAGGAGACACACCCAAATATCTCCACTCGGCCTGGGAATCGAACCCCGGTTTTCTAGCTTGTGAAGCCAGCGCTCTAACCACTGAGCTACCAGGCGTGTGTGTGTTTATCTGTGTTTGTGCACGGTTGCTTGCTGGTCACCCAGCCAGTCTTCCCCATTACGGAGTGAGCTCAGAGCTCATATACCGATCTTCCGGGAGGACTGAGACCACAACGCACACTCCACACACCGGGAAAGCGAGGCCACAACCCCTCGTGTTACATCCCGTACCTATTTACTGCTAGGTGAACAGGGGCTACATATTAAGAGGCTTGCCCATTTGCCTCGCTGCTCCAGGACTTGAATGTTGAGTGTGCTAACCACTACACTATGCTGTGTGTATGTATGTGTGTGTGTGTGAGAGAGAGAGAGAGAGAGAGAGAGAGAGAGAGAGAGAGAGAGAGAGAGAGAGAGAGAGAGAGAGAGAGAGAGAGAGAGAGAGAGAGAGAGAGAGAGAGATTGCCACCAGAACCGTCATCCGTGCCCATGGGGAGCTGCTCCAGCCCAGGTGCAGAATGTGGCACCAACAAAGGCAGTTCCTCAACACGTATATCGGCTTGTGGAACGCTTTTGTTGCTGTGCAAGCGAGTGTAGAGAGCTGCTGGTCCAGCCAGCAGTTGAAGTGTACAGTGAATGAGTGGCTGCTACAGACAGACAGACAGAGGCAGGCTTTCGGATAGAAGGCATTAACTCTGACTTCTTTAGCCTAATATTGTACGAAAGTATGTAATGTATAATGTACAAAACTCTGTATATCTATGTAAATTGGTATAAAAAAAAAAAAAAAAATATATATATATATATATATAAATAAATAAGTCTAGAGTGAAAAGCGAAAGGGGCGTGTATATCTCTGAAAGTCTAGAGTGAAAAGTGAAAGAGTCTAGAGTGAAAAGTGAAAGGGGCGTGTATATCTCTGAAAGTCTAGAGTGAAAAGTGAAAGGGGCATGTATATCCCAGAGAGAGAGAGAGAGAGAGAGAGAGAGAGAGAGAGAGAGAGAGAGAGAGAGAGAGAAGAGAGAGAGAGAGAAAGAGAAGAAAGAAAGAGAAAGAAAGAGAGAGAGATAAAGAAAGAGAAAGAGAGAGAAAGAAAGAAAGAGAGAGAGAAAGAAAGAGAGAAAGAGAGAAAGAAAGAAAGAGAGAGAGAAGAGAGAAAGAAAGAAAGAGAGAGAGAGAAAGAAGAGAGAGAGAAGAAAGAAAGAAAGAGAAGAAAGAGAGAGAAAGAAATAAATAAAGAAAGAGAGAAATAAAGAAAGAGAAGAGAAAGAAAGAAAGAGAGAGAAATAAAGAAAGAAAGAGAGAGAAAAAAAAGAGAGAGAGAAGAAAGAAAGAAAGAGAGAAATAAAGAAAGAGAGAGAAATAAAGAAAGAAAGAGAAATAAAGAAAGAGAGAGAAATAAAGAAAGAGAAATAAAGAAAGAGATAAAGAAAAAAGAGAGAGAAATAAAGAAAAGAGAGAGAAATAAAGAAAGAAAGAGAGAGAAATAAAGAAAGAAAGAGAGAAAAAAGAAAGAGAAAATAAAGAAAGAGAGAAAATAAAGAAGAGAGAAATAAAGAAAGAGAGAGAGAAAGAAAGAAAGAGAGAGAAAAGAAAGAGAGAGAAATAAAGAAAGAGAGAGAGAAATAAAGAAAGAAAGAGAGAGAAAATAAAGAAAGAGAGAAAGAAAGAAAGAAAGAGAAAGAAATAAAGAGAGAGAGAAGAAAGAAAGAGAGAGAGAGAGAAAACACTCATCACTCCACAAGTCTTGGGTTGAGAGAGAGAGAGAGAGAGAGAGAGAGAGAGAGAGAGAGAGAGAGAAAAACACTCATCACTCCACAAGTCTTGGTTTCTTTTCTCATCCCTCGTACTACCAGGACGAAACTCAATCCATGCTATCCAACATAATACATCCTTAACCTCCCTAAAATAGTAGAATTGTACAAATTGGTAATGATGATACTCGTACATAGAAAACCATCCATTAACTTGTTTTGTTTTCTTACAGGTGGCCTGCATCATGGCAGCAGTAGTCCTGTGCCTTGGTTCTTGGTATTGTGCAACACAGATTGTTTATTCCAGAGATATATACAATATAAATTTTGTAGATAAAGTTACCATGATTTCCATTATCCTGCTGTCTTCAAAACTCAAACATTATGATGTTGGGCAATAAAGGCTGCAAAACAATAAAAATATTTTAACATCAAGCAATAAAGATCATCTCACACTAAAAACCACATGATGCTAAGCAACAAAAAACCACCTGACACTTATGAACATTCAAAAACATTATATCACTAGAAAGAGACCTACCATACAAAAACAATGGTGTGAGACAATGCATTATGACAGGCAACAGCTAATTAAATGAACAGTGAAGATTAACTGACAGAGTGGCTTCTCAGTGTACATTTACCTTTAGAACTTAAACATTTGGGCTGATCTTCACACACTGCTGAATCCCAATAGCATGAAGGTCCATGTCATCAAAAGCTGCATTTCTTTCTTTACTCTAGTTCTGTATATCATCTATGACTGATTTTATAGAAAACATCTAACTTCTATGTTTTATTAGTATTTTGACAGCAAGAAAACATCTTGACCTTATCACCTAAACATATTGACATACTCATCTTCTAATGGATGAGTTTCTCCAACAATAACCAGACAGTGAAGGGGGGCACCAAGGTTTTCAAGGGCAAGATCCTCCAGTGTGCATGTCTTCAACATCTGTGACTTGGTTCCTACCCTTGCCACACCTATCACTAGTTGCTCAGGAGTGAGAGGAGTGGGTCTGCCTTCTGATGCCCTCCTTTTAATGACCTCCACAATCTGTGCAGCTCCATCTGCTGCAGTCATGAACCTTGGAGGTTCGTAAACTTTCAAACCTTTAATTAGGTTTTCAGGTTTTTGCTCTTTAACTTTGATATCAAGCAGGCAGAGGGTATGCCAGCCATTCTCCATATTGCTGCAGATTTTATCATAGTAGCTATCTGGACACCAACCATCTTCCCAAAATGGAAGAGAAACCGTCTCCCCAAAGGAATACAACTGTAGACCACAACAACCAACAGCATTTAAGATAGAAGCATTATGAATAATATTGAGAAGAATATTTTTATCTAAGGCACGGATCACAAGATCTATGTGAGTTGTGGCACTTAGAGGATCACCAATAACCAGGAAAGCAACATCACCAGTTTTTGTACACTGCAAGATTTCCTCTGAGCTTTGCTCAACCATTTCTCTGTCTACAACTGTTATTTCTTTGTCAAACAAAGTCTGCATTGCTTCAATACCACCCTCCATGACAGATGTGTAGTTTTCAAGGAACACTTTTGAAGATTTCTTGATGGCATCCAGGCCTTTCACTGTTACATCCCCTGCAAGAAAAATCATGCATTAAAAAAACAGTACAATCCAAAATTTCCTCCTCCTCTATTTTTGATGCAAGGTTGTGTTGAATCAAATCTTAAGTACCTTAGCTATAAAACCACCACAATAGAGACTTAGAGAGCTGAAATTCTATAATAACATACACAGCTTTCTAAAAGTTATAGCATGCCAAATGCCAAAGTACACTGCAGATACTACAAATTTATACCAGATGCAATTGAAAGTCTAAGACAATCCAAGCTTCACAGAAATTCTTAGACAAGATAATCTAGACTCAGGCAGGTGATCAATGGATTATTCTTTACAAAACCTATTCTGAGGACCTGTAAAAGATACTGGAATCAATATGTGCCTAAGAATCTTTCTTCTTCTTCTTCCTCAGCTTATATCCCATCTTCATATGGGGTCACTGTTCCTCGCTAGTCTCTTCCAGATATTCTTTTCAGCCACCTGATTTTCTAGCAGTCCTTTTTCACTCATATCTTCTCTAAGCTTGTCCTTCCATCTCAGCTTTGGTCTACCTCTTCTTCTTCTTCTTCCCTCCACCTCCATAGTCATTGCTCTTCTTCCTACATAGTTTTCATCTCTTCTCATTACATGCCCATACCAATTTAACCTTCTTTCTTGCATCTTTGAACTTATCTCTGCAACTTTCCTTGTGCCTCTTATCAACTCCTTCTGGATCTTATCTTTTCTTGTCACACTGCACATCCATCTTAACATTCTCATTTCTGCTATATCAACCTTCTTTTCATGTACCTTCTTCATAGCCCAAGTTTCACTTCCATACATCATTGCAGGCCTTACTGTTGCTTTGTAAACTTTACCTTTCAGTCTTGCACTTAATTTTGTCACATAGAACCCGACATTTTTTGCCAGGAATTCCATCCACACTGAATCCGATGGTTTATTTCTACATCTAGTTCACCGTCCATAGTTACATGCGATCCAAGATATCGGTAGGCAGTAACTCTCTTAACCCTAAACAGACGACATTGACGATTTAGTTATGATTGAAATGCCTTGAATTATATGCAGAAAATACGGAAAGTATGGAACAACAACCGAATGTAACTTTATCGTTACAATCTACTGAGAGTACTCATGGGATCTAAACCCCGCTGGTTAGTCCGATCTGGAAACACTGGCTTCTTGTTAACCAGAAGTCAGCTGGTGGTGAAGGGAAGCAACGCTTGATGTTTTGCTACCTATTACCACATATCCAGGTGAGATACATGCCAAATATAATTATTCATTGACAATAACCTCTTACTGATTGTATAGGTATCATTATTGATTACATAACTGGAATATAGGCCTATTTACTCTCAATGTTTTAAATGTAACTATTTAGTTAACTTCGTCCGTGATTCCAAAGAAATTGCTTTGCAACAGGTACTGTACTCAATTTTACGGCCATAGAGGTGCTTCCCTGCCTCAAGAAAGAGATGTGGAGTAGATGGTATCATGTATGACTTTTTGATATATACTGGCAAAATCCTTCCAGTTGAAGGTGAACTAGATTTAGGAGCCAGTTCCAATGCAGTTAACCACTTGGCAAAATGCATTCCTGAGGGTATCAATCACTTGTTATATTTTGATAACTGGTTCTCCTCACTTCAACTGATGACCTATCTAGCTAAAAGACAAATCGACTTCCAGGTATTTCCTTTGATAGTGACAAAGAACTTTTGAAGAAGGGAAGAGGTTCATATCAAGAAAAGTGAGCCCTGGTAGAAGATGTTGAGGTCCGATAAGTGAAATGGATGGACAATAGATCTGTCCACCTGCTATCAGCATTTACCTCAGCACAACCACTAGATGAATGCAAGCGTTATGAGAAAAAGCACAAGAACGTCATCACAATCCCATGTCCTGCACCTGTGAAGGAGTATGATAAGTTTATGGGTGGGGTAGACTTGATGGACTCACTCTTAGGACTCTATAGAATCCACATCAGATCCAAAAACTACTACCATAAGCTATTCTTCCATTTTCTGGACGTTAGTCTTGTGAACTCCTGGTTGTTATACCAGAGAGACCGTGCAGACTTTGCTGTTCCAAAGAAGAACATGATGCTGCTCCAGGAGTTCAAGATGTCTGTAGCAGAATCACTTCTACTAGAAGGTAAGAATCCTGTTGCTTCAGCCATTGCTACAGAATTCACAAAGAAAAAGAAACGTTCCCCTACCACAAAATCCATTCCTGAAGATGTCATCAGAACTGACAGCTACAACCACTTTCCAGTGGTAATGGAAAGAGGCAGATGCAAAAACCCAAACTGCAAAGCTGCTCCAGTGTACTATTGTAACAAATACAAAGTGCATCTGTGCATCACTAAACACAAAAACTGTTTCCTTGTTTTCCATACAAAGTAAAAAGAAAATTGAAGCTATGACAATCACCATAACCTGTGTTACCACTATGATTATCACTACTTTACCTCCTAGGAATCTATTTAGTTATATGTATATGCATTTGATTTCATGTCCACACATTTTCAACTGATGAATTCAGGATGATGAAGGAACATTTTCACACTGCATTCATAAAATATTGCTTTTAGTTTTGGTGCTTGTGATATATTTTTTTTTCATTTAGATTTCCTGAATACAACACTACACTAGTTTGTATCAGTTCAATGGTGAAATAAAAAGTTTTTACTTTCTTTAATGTCTTCTTATTGAAAAACATACGTATTTTATCATAAAGAGCTTGAAAACATGAGAAAATTTAATATCATTGAAAAGTAGTATTTTATCTAATGACGGAGGAATGTAACTATTTAGTAACACTTACGTAAAATCTATATGAAATACTTTTAGCAAAAATAAATATCCAAAATATGTCAACAGCATCAATTTTGATAAAAAGAAACCATAATATGTTTTTTACAAAGATGGGAAAAGAATTCAGGCGTTATAGGGTTAATGGCTTCCTCATCTATACTCATATCATCTCCACCATCTACCGCATTAAAGGGTAGGTACTCGGTCTTGCTTCTACTAATCTTCAAACCTCTATCCTTTAATGCACCTTTCCATCTCGAAAGTTCCCCCTGCAGATCAGCTTTTGTCTCACTCACCAGAACGATATCATCAGCAAATAGCATTTTCCATGGTGCTTCTCTTCTCACGTCTTCCCTTAAGACATCCATAATTAGATAAAAAAGATAAGGGCTAAGAGCCGATCCCTGATGTAGTCCAACTCTGATGGTAAATCCTTCCGTAGCCCCAACGCAGCTAGCAACATGCAATGTCACATCCCTGTACATATCTTGCACCAGCCTCACATATTTTTCACTAACACCTTTCTCCCTCATACATCTCCAAACCTCTGACCTTGGGACACGATCATATGCTTTCTCAAGGTCTATGAAAGCAATATGTAGTTCCCGCTGGTTCTCTCTGTATTTTTCCATGGTCTGTTTCAGGGCAAATATTGCATCTGACGTCTGTCTACCTTAGATAAAGCCAAACTCATTTTCACTCACTTCTGTTTCAACTGCAATCCTTCTTCCTATAATCCTTTCATATAATTTCATTGTATGTGACAGGAGCTTGATTCCTCTGTAGTTTGAGCACTCCTGGATATCTCCTTTTTCTTTGTAAATGGGGATGATGACACTCTTCCTCCATTGAGATGGGATCTTCTCCTGCTCATAGATCTTTTTCATGAGGTCCCATATAATATCAATCCCCAGTTCACTGAGGCATTGCCACACTTCTATCGGGATGTTATTTGGCCCTACCCGCTTTATTCTTTTTCATAATTTTCAATGCTTGTCCCACTTCAGCTCGGTTGATACTTTCAGTCACTCTTTCAGTTGGTGTTCCCTCACCCACAAGTATTCTGCCTAAGAATCTTTCTACAAAGGATATATAGAAGTGCCTGTTAAAACTGGTAATCACCAGTTTCAGAATTTGAAATAATCACCTAGCTTTTGAATTAATTGAAAACAAAGGCAAACATTTTTTCCTGGCAAAAGTAGGAATCCTTACCAGGTTGGCCAAGACCAAGTCCAATCATGTGGAAGATCCTTTGTTACTTGTGGGTTTATGCTTCAAATTGTCTTCATGCCCCATAAAATAAGCTGCCAATTTTTCTAAGGCTTCCTCCTCCACTGGATGACATTCACCACATACAATAAGTGAGTGAAGAGGCTCCCCAAGGTCACAGTCAACCAGTTCTGTTAATAGAAAATTTGAACAAATATGAATTTCAATTTAATCTGACCAAGTCATAAGACCAAAAAACAGAAATTAGTGGGATATATCCAACCTCTTGATGGGCAGACAGTATGTAAGATCTAGAGAAGTACTTGACAAAATCCTAGTTGGAAGGCCATTGTAAAAATAATATCATGAAGAACAGGGACAATCAAGAGCTGGATATAATACCACTTAAGTAGGGAGAAAATAAAGATAAAATGTAAGAAATAAAAATTTGGGTAGAGAAGTAACATGTGTACTAAATTTAAAAGTTTTGGCACAAATGATCTTCACAAGTAAATTATATGCCAGTAAATACAATCACACTTTGTATGTTATGCAAAAACCATTAACAAAGGAGAAGTTTTCCTCCTGAGCCTAAGAAAACTCTAGCAAACCCCATACAACTTTTGTGGAGGGCATGAAAACTGTCAGACGACAATGGTTTAAATATTTCTTCTATTCACCTTTTAATTTTCCTTTAATAATCTGCTGGGATGGGGTGCCAACTCTTGCAAGTCCAACACAAAGAGAGTCTTCTGTCAGCAGCCAGTCTCTGTCTTCCCCTTTGGAGGAGCTTTGGTGCCGCTCAATCACAGCCAACAGCTGTTGCACTGCCTGAGCCACACGCATGTACCGAGGAGGCTCAAAGATTTTTCTTCCTCGGAGCAGGTTTTCTAAACTCTGTTCCTTCACCTTTATATCTGAAAACAGTAATCCATCAAAAGACACCTATAAAACTATATCTTGTAAGATAATTGATGTATCACTGTAGGTGTGCATTGGTAAGAGGGATACTGGCCAAGAATAATAAAATTATGTTGAAAAGGCCTATACACGTGGCAGTCAATACATGGCATTAATTTCTTGCACATTACAACAATCTTACATCTGCTCCTCTGTAGACCATAATAATTTTTTTCTCACACTAAAAAAGATAACCAATTCTCATGTGCTCCATATATCACTCCCAAACATTTCTTTCAGCACTCTTTCATCTTATAATATTCAATCTTACCAAATACCATTTTTATTCTTCCTGGCATTCCATTAGCATTCCAGTATGTCCACAAACAAACTTACACTTGTCAGTGAGGATCTTATTTCATCATCTTTACAACTTCTTCAACAAACATGAAGACTAAAAGACCAAGGGGCCTTCAAGCAATTCTGTACATACACAAATCTCAAAATCAACGCTGGTAGATAAAGAGCCGGAGTCTGGTAGAGCAACCAACATTTAATCATCATTATTTTTTTTTTAATGTAAGACGGAAGACTGGCTAAGGGCAACAACAAAAAAAAAAAAAAAGTACTGATTTTTTTTCTTCTTTTGCATGAAGAATGTGTGAGTAGTTAGATACATGTAGTTTTGTGTGAAGAAATAGAGTTGTCTTTAGAGGACAGGCTGTGACTGCCCCCTTTAGCTAGGCGGATATATGACTAAATTGTTCATTTTGGGTTAAAAGCATGACATTTGGCAGAAAGTTAGGCTAGGCCTATATGATGATTTTCAGATATGGGGCCATCATGAACTCTGCCCAGGAGGCGAATGGCAGCCATTTTCCAATATGGCCGCCAGTAAAATGTACATAACCTAATTCAGGGTAATTTTGTCAGCATAACGTGTTTAAAAGTGGATTAAATGCTTTCAGATTAATAAGATATTTATTATGACGTTCTGAGGGTAACTACATATTTGACCTATGATGACCTATGATGACCTTGGTTGACCTTAAAATGACAATTTTTGCGAAAATAGGGGAAATACCCCTTTTTTACCCAAAACATCATATTTTTTCGGATTTTTGTCCTCGGTAAGTTTTATTACCATAGTATCGCTCGGTCGAGTCAATCTCCGACCGTCATCAGGCGGTTGCTGACCCTGAGAAAGGCCTAATAATATGTTGAATATGGACAACCTACTTCAAAAATACGTAAACAAAGCTGAACCGTTACGCGAACTTGAGCCCTATATGTAGGTAATACATAGTGGTACACAATACACTCGTACAATACACTCAATACACAAAGAGTGGGGTACAAAATGTCATTACTACACAAACTATACACTGACGGTCCAGTACCGTACACACCGAGCCTCAGCCGATAGCCCCAGTGAGTGTCACTGTTAGTTTTCACAGTCACCTCCACACTGGCAGAGAGCAGTACACCTCAAGGCCGCCTTGTTGCACTTGCAGTGACCTCTGCAACCTTTTCTGCAGCCACAGCACAGCAGCTCTCGAGAGGAGATGCTGGCCTCAGGAAGGGTAGTCCACAGTGGCTTCCAGTCTGGTGGCTCTGTCCAACCCCAGTCTCCTGGAGATGGAAGGGCAGGAGCGGCAGTAAAGGCTTGCCCCCAGATGTGGCCAGCCTGGTAGACTGCCCTCTTGGCATGCTGCACCAGTGCAGCTCTCGTTGGCGGCAGCGATTCCATTGGCATGCCCGCTTGGTGAAGAGATGCTGGCGCACTTCGTCAATGCTGTCCAGGTCACTGGTGCGGTCATACAGGAAGACTGTGAAGTGCTCCAGCATGGTCATAGCTTCATCATCTATCTCTCCAGGAGCATCGCACAGGAGACCAAACGTGGCTGTTACATCATCAAAGGCATTCCAGGTCTGCCATGCTAGCTTCTTCCCTCTTCTGGTGAAGGATGAGACGACATCACACCCTGTGTAAGCATGGAACATAGGTAGAGCAGTGGCTCTTTCAGGACCAATGCGAGATGCTATTTCGTCGGCAGGTATGTATTTGAAGTTCTGGCCAGTCCCAAAAGCAATCCACAGGTGCTTTAAGTGTAGCCTTGGCACTGCAGCGACTGACAGGACCACCACATCGGTATCAACTGTACGCAGGACAATCTTCTGGCATCCTTGTCGGACAGCATCAGCAGTGTGCAGCAGCATTCTTGTGTCGGCTTCTTCCTGAGTACAGGGGCTCAGTGCTGCAGTGATGCTTTCATCTGGTGGATTGCAAAGAACACCATCACCTAGGGTGGCAACAAGCTGCTTTCCATCTGGTCGGTGCTGCATTTTCATTGTGCATCTAGCCAGGAATGTGAACAGTTCCTGCTTGTTTGCATCAAGTCTCAGAAACTGCTGCCAGTTGCCAGGTAAGTTGTTGTTCCCTTGAACCCGGCGTCTGATCCCCTTTCCGCGGCGCTTTCTGGTTTCAGACTTCAAGCTGTTCTCAAGGTACTGGTCCCACACTATATCCACCCTGTCTGCTCGCTCCAGCTGCTTTTCAATGTAAGGCAAGAAGACTTTGTCTGCATAGTCATTGAATGTTGTGCAAACAACTGGCTTCAGCATGTTCACAAGCGCAGCACCATCGAGGATGATCGCATCAGAATCGGGAGCATCAATGCTACACTCAACACTGCTAGTGAGGCAGTCAAGAAGATCTGACTTCTTGCCCTGGCGTAACTTGCCATCCTGAGACAGAGACGGTGGGCACCTCTGATTTTCGTGTCTGAAGAATTCATTTAGATCACCGTCTCGTGATTGACACGCAATGTACAGTCGCGAAAATAGTGAGCAGTCACTCTTAAGAGACTGTAACTTGGACGTGGACTGGGACTTGCCTCTTGCTGGAGGTTGTCCGAACAGTTGGAGTTTGTTCTTCGTGATCCTGTCACTGAGAGGCTTGCTGCCATTCACGAGGCGCTCTTCAACAAAGGACTGATACTGCTGTACTCCAAGTTCTTCAGCCTGACGAACGGACTTGGCAGCTTCTTCATCCATGATGTCATGGGTGTCAAGACATATCAACTCCTGGCTCTCCTCGATGAATGGATTCCCCATGTCAGTTATGACCTCAACCAGGGAACACACCTGTGTGACAAACGTCTTCTGAATGCTTGCAGTCTGTTCAAGGTGCCTCATCTCTTTGCTCTGCTTGCTCTCCATAGCCTCCACTGAAGACTCAAATTCAGCAATCATCCTTGCCATCCTTGAAAAACCGTAGGGAGGGGGCATATAATATTCTACTGGCGGCCATATTGGAAAATGGCTGCCATTCGCTTCCTGGGCAGAATTCATGATGGCCCCATATCTGAAAATCTTCATAAGGGTCTAGACTAACTTTGTGCCAAATGCCATGCTTTTAACCCAAAGTGAACAATTCGGCCATTTTTTGTCATATATCCGCCTAGCTACTTGTGCTGTGTGACAAAAAGGAAATGTTCACAGTGAGATCACATCTGGCTGTAATGACAAGTTCACAGCACCCCCTGAACCCTGGTATTAGACCTCACTAGGAGTAACTATCGTTTCGACAGATGAACAACTCTCTCACTCCCCCACCACCCAACATGGAACATGACCTCATAAAAACACATAATGCTGATGAACCTAATCTAGCATATCATAAGAGGGGAGTGTAATTGTTAGAACAGAACAATAAACTAATTACCTAAAAGACAAAGTGTGTGGAGCCTTTTCCGTAGATTTTTGTTGATCTTATCACAGAAGCTGACTGGCTCCCATCCATCTTGCCAGAAAGGAATGGACACAGTTTCTCCAAAATGATACAGCTGCAACCCACATGAACCAACAGCATTCAAAATTGATGCATTGCTAATTATCTGAAAAATTGTAAAGGAGATGCTGCAGCTGTCCATAAATAATTTGTACATTTGCAAACTATCATCTGAAAAATTCATGAGTATTCACTTATTTACTATCCTAAATCTACTGTTCACACTGTTTATGGCTGGATAAATGTAAAAGCCATAGACACCAGGTTAATATCTAATAACACTTAAAAACTACAGTAAGTCCTCCTTATACGGTACTTCGTTATCCGGTAAATTCACAGTTACAGTGTTAGGTAATTACTACCCTGGATTCTATTTACGGTAAGAAAAATTAACAGATAAGGTATCCGCTCGTGTTTTGTTTACACCGTACAGTAGCGCCACCACGCCATACGCCCACCACAACAACCAGTCTTCTCCTGTGTTTCCCACTGAACACAGGTGAAATCCTTACGGCGTGTTTTTTGTAGATATCACAACGCACAGTGATGCACCCATAATGGCCCCAAAACATTCTGCAGACACAGTTGGAGTTGAAAATGCAAAGCGAAAGAGGAGTAGTCTGAAATTGGAGGTAAAATTAGATATTTTGAAGAGGAAGGAGCAGGGAGAAGGTATGTCTGCCATAAGTTGAAACTTAGGCCTAGCCTAGTCAACAGTCTGAACGGTGTTAAAGAATCGTGAGGCTATAAAAAAAAAGCTGGGGAGAATACATAGAATCTGAAGAGCAGAGCCTCATCTGCCTACTCAGCGGAAGATGAGTAAGGGCTGAAATCCCTACTGTCCCTTAGCCTCGGAAGGGACATCATCTGATAGAGTACATGGCGAGTGAAAGGTAAATAAAAACATTTTCTGTTTGTTTCTTTTGCCCAGTACTTTACATTATTTTATATGACTATTTTCATGTATTTTCATGTCTGTAGGGGTGACTTTCGAAGTGCTGGAACACATTCCCTATTATTACATGTTATAAGGGGTTCGGTATATGGTAATTTCGATTTGCGGTAAGGTTTTCAGGGACGCATATGTACCGTATAACAAGGAGTTACTGTACAAGATAACTGTGGCCATAGTGAGTATAGATCATCATAACATGCAATAAAGTCTGTTCAGGTGTGATAGAACCTGGTGTTTGATGGCTGCCTTGATACCACCATACCCCCTATCAGTCCAAAAGCAGCTATTATACCAGTTACTAGCTTAAACTATGGTTTCTTTCCTGCATTGTATTTAAAAAGCCTAAAATAGTAAAATGAAACATGAGGAGAGAAGTAGCAGCAATCATATCAACTCTTCGTTTGAACCATGTGCTCTTTTCTGTTCTATAACAAAGGAAAACAAATAATCTTTGTAATGCACCACAAGCACCTCTGTAGCAGCCACTCACCTCCACAGGGACGCCCAACTGGTGAGCCCGTAGTTTAAGGTCAGTGTGGGTTGTAGCACCAAGAGGGTCCCCCACCACCAGCAGGGCCACATCTTTGGATTTGGCTCCCACAAACAGCTCATCTGAGGCCTGCTCTACCTGTTCTCTGTCAGCTAATATCACTTTGCGACCATAAAACTTCTCCTGAAACATTAACATGGCAAATCATTACAGTATCTTCAAAATTGTCATAATCCACAGTAAATACTATATATAAAAAAATTAAAGAGATTACATGTTACCACAATCAGTAAACACACTGGATATGTGACAATCATTAAAAAAAATAGGATTTACTATAGATACATCAAAATACATGATCACAGCACGCACTAGCTATAGAATGGTGACCCACCAGAGCTTCCTTGCCTCCACTAAGGATGGAGGTGTATGCCTCAAGGTAGACACGCTCACAGTTCTTGATCACCTCCAGGCCTCTCACTGTCACATCTCGTGGGTCTCCCAAGCCCAACCCAATGAGATAGAACACCATAATTGAGGCTCATTAATCCTGAAAAATAGAAATGCAATTCATCCATCAAATTACAAAAGCAGTGTTTAATATGGTGACTGCATCATGCTAATATTTATTATGTCAATCTCTATTCCTGCCGCCCTTCAAACTCGGAAATTTTTTTTTCATGAAATTAGGACTTATGTAGTAGTAGTAGTAGTAGTATATATATATATATATATATATATATATATATATATATATATATATATATATATATATATATTAGGGATCAACCGATTATCACCGCTGATATTAAGCATTTTGACGCATGTCGTCATCCACCTTTTTTATTTTTTCAATTCGACGGCCAATAAGAGATCAATTTAAAACTGGGTTATTTTGGCTCTGATGCAGCCACGCCTCTCTGTCTGCTGTCACTACTCTGTCTCCAGTATTGTCCTACCCACAGCACCATCCGATTGGTTACAAGCAGAGCCACAATAACAGCCAAACTTTATTTACTGTAGAAAACTATAGGGAGCTATTTATTTGTTTAAGTTTTCATTTAACTTTATAAGACATGCTGCTGAGCCTGGAAGCTCCCTCCACTTTTTGTAAAAAAAAAAAAAAAAAGACTAACATGTTGCAAATCTGAAAAGCTGTTAAATAAACATATGCTTAAAGGCATTTAAAAAAAGTTAAGTGGAGTTTGTATTATTCAAAATTTTGATGCCAATGTTTTCCCTTTTACTGCAAATGAATATCAGCTCCAAATATTGGTTATCTGCCTCCTTGACTACTAATAATCGGTATTGGTATCGGCCCTGAAAAAAACATATCGGTTGATCTCTAATATATATATATATATATATATATATATATATATATATATATATATATATATATATATAATGCTATCTGATTTTTTCTTTATTATTGTTCAAATCAGGTTTTCAACCTGATATTTGAAAACCCTCTGTGGTTCACAATAAGATTTCCAGGGGTACTTAAATGGCTGATCTAATAATATCCTTTGCAGTAGCACTGCATACTGAGTTACTGTCAGTCACTAAATTAATATTCAGTTTGATATCAGATAACTGGGGGTTCAGGTAGATGGTCTCATAACTCAGAATTCTTAACGAGAAAAAGCTTGAGATTATAGACTTGTAATATGTAATATTAAAATAGTGTTTGTAGTATTACCAGATAATCACATAAAATATTTGTTTTGACCAATCTCTCAAAAATATCATTACATGATATTTTGAAGTAGAAACAATTCTTACAACATTATGATCAATGTTCTACACATCTGTATGCACATGGGATTTATAACAATATTTTACTTTGTGTCACTAGGGAGCATGCAGTAGTAACAACATCTGATAGTTTAGTTCTGAAGATTCCCCATTGCTCCTTCATATGTAGTACTCCCTCTACAAGTAGGAATAAATGCACAGAAAAAAGCTATGAGGAATCTAAAAATAAGAATTGTGATCAGATTATGAGAACCACAATAGTAAAGTTGCAGTTAGCCCTAATATATCTTATCCTCATTCTCTCCTCTATCCTTAAAAAATTGGGGGACCTCATGGGAAAAGTTTTAGGATAGGGAATACCAAACTGAGGTTTTACCCTCAATGAACCCTTTGCCCTACATAATTTAATGTACCCTAATATAATTGAGGGCGAGGGTTATCTCAAGTGATCCCTAACATTTGGCCACTAACCTAACCTGACTTAAGAGTATATCTTCACGGGAAGCAAAAGGTCCAGGGTGTGCTTGGTTAACATCTTAATAAGAATACTGGCGCTACTGTGTGTTCAGTATTCGATCAGAGAAACTAATTCAGAAAGTTGAGGCCCTATGGTAAAAAAAAAAATCTCCAAAAAAGTGACAAGAAATAACAACCAAAAGCAAACACGGACAAGTTTGTTTTCTTGCATTCGTGAGGATACAATACAATGACATGTTCTCAGCTTGCACTAGTGCTGTGAGTAAAATTATGGGATGTGACAACGACATTACGGGTTATTTATTACCACTCTGAAGCTAGTCGGTGGCTTGGTGCTCCTGTCTTACCCACAAACTGTCTCGGTCCTTGGACAGTCTAGCGAGTGGCGTCTGCTGCGAGTGAGAGGCAGTGTTGCCGCCTCAAGCCACGTGTCTCCCTGACACTAGCAACGAGGCACGCCTTGGCAATTCCTGACAGGGTGACACCTTTTGTTTTTCATACCACACACATAAACTTATTTATTTCACACTCCACACTACCAATAAAGAACAACAATGCAATTGCTGCTCTAACTAGAGGCCATTTTTAGTAGAAGACAATGCCGTCCAGACGTGGAAACAAGGCCTAACACCCACGCTGCCATGACCTTTCCTGACCTTCCGTGGCAGGTGTGCCCATGCCCGCAGCAGAGCAACGCCTGCTGCTGCCCGCTGTTGCTCACCGACTAAACTATATCTCATGCTGAACTTAACAATGAGTGACTGCCCGCGCCACTACTTACCTTCAAGAGCTCCTTCAATTGTTGATTAAGCCGCCGTGCACTGCGTATTATCTGAAAAGGCATCAACACTGAGCATTTCTTCTGACACGTGCCCGCGCCGACACCTGTGCCTGTCTACCTTGCTCCGCCTCAACATGGCGGCCCAGGCGGCAGGCGGGCGTCTATGCTTCCTGACAGTCCTGCACTAATTCTACCCTCTGATTGTACTGACTTCTTCCTCCTGAATATACATTGATTCAAAATTAAGCTTCATTTCTTATCATCATGTATCACTCAGTTGATAATATGAACTATATATATGAAAGAAGCAAGGCAATTAGCACTTTTAAATATCCCGCATCACTGTCATACCTCGGGGCACTAGTGCTAGGTGTTTTACGGCATTACTTTTCTTGTAGCAAACACCTATAACTATGAAAAGTCAAATACTTACTGATAGATATGAAGGCGTGTTAATATTACTAAAAAAAAATAAGACAATCTATACAAATAACTGAGATTTGGCACAAATATGCCAGGGATGCAGCTGAACAGCGGCAGTCTCATCACAGCGAAATGACTATTTTTACCTGCACTGGGCTCCTACAGTCATCACCAATTCTACGGGTTCACAAAAATTTATCTACGTTTCCCTACTTTCACTGATATGATTCTCCTCCCCTCTCTCTCTCTCTCTCTCTCTCTCTCTCTCTCTCTCTCTCTCTCTCTCTCTCTCTCTCTCTCTCTCTCTCTCTCCTTGGTCTTATTTTGTACCATTCTTGTCATGAAGTTATCAGTGAAAATTGTTTCAATAAGACTTCTCGTTTATCTTTTGCTATTTCCTTAGTTAGCGGCGGTTTCTTCAGTAGTGACACGGGCTGATCCTTGTCGCTCCACATTTTTCTTTCCTTTTTTTTTTTTTCATGCATTTAGAAATTGTTAACGAATTTCTATAGTTGAGTACCCTCTCGTTTCAACAAGAAGGATGTAGATTAGCTTAGTCTGAAAGGAACTACAAAGCTAACTGGTTCAGGTTTGATATATGAGTGATAAATAAATAAATAGATAAATAAATAAATAAATAAATAAATATATATATATATATATATATATATATATATATATATATATATATATATATATATATATATATATATATATACAAAGAGAGAGAGAGAGAGAGAGAGAGAGAGAGAGAGAGAGAGAGAGAGAGAGAGAGAGAGAGAGAGAGAGAGAGAGAGAGAGAGAAATATTCCTTTTCTATGGTGATGCATAAGTGGCGGAGGGATTATATGGACATGCACCTACTCAACAATATTATGTTTGTGATTTCTTAGGGTATATAAATATCCAGATATTCTTTTTATGGACAGTATCAATGTATCTATGAAATGCTGTATAAAATGAAAATATGTAAGAGTAAATAACTCCATTAACACAGTAATTGTGTTTTAGTGAAGGCGTACATTCCTCCCATTGTATGTAAGCTAACTGGCCACTACTAGTTAGAGGAAATTTTTCGATAGTCTTTTGAGTTATCTGGCATTTGCAGCTTTTATTCCAACCTTTCATTCTAAGCAATCGAGATACACCTGAGTATACGATTGGAAGGGTAGATCGAGTCCTTCCTTTCACTCTAATCCGCTGGTGGCGTGAAGGCGTCGTGGCAACATCCTGCTGGGTGGAGTCCTCACGGAAGCCACCAGACCACGGAGCCCTACCTCCCTCCCTACGGGGCTGCATCAGTGCCACTACGAACCTTGAACGCTGCTGTCATCCACTAGTGTACATGGCTTCGAAAATTCTAGAAGAGAAAGTGAAAAGAGGAAATATTACATCAAGACCTTGTATGTATTCAAGAAATGTATGGCTGTAAGATAACAATAAGAATAAGAATTGAAGCACAAACGCTGGTTGTGGTTACTAACGCGTGTTCGTGAAGTAGCTAGTGTGTAACAGGTATGCGCTGCATGGGATGTGCCAGTGACACCTCTGTACGCTACTCATCACTAGCACACAGGTAAGTGGCGACAGCGATAGCAATCCGAACAATATCCAAATGATCCACGTACCTCATGTCGAGGGTAAGAATATATGAGAATCATGTTCACATCGCGTAAACTTCAACCCTTCTAAGACTCAGCAGGCTTGTACATTCGTCATGCCTCCCCGCCATCCGCAGCTGCTACTGTCAATAGCACGTAACTCATCAACGACGACTTCTGAGACGCTGAAAAAAGCTACCCCATCATCCACCCCTCACCTGCCGTCATAAGTAATATTTAGAGGGCTGCCCGAAGGTGGGTCCCTCGTAATGGGCGACACGGGAAAGGGGTGTAGATGAGCTTGCCCATATGTGTGTGTGTGTGTGTGTGTGTGTGTGTGTGTGTGTGTGTGTGTGTGATACACATAGCCACACCTGCCTGCCCCTTAATGCATTTCGATAGACGTGTTGTTTGAGTCACACGACGGTGCAGTATATCCAAAAACCACTACTTCACTAACCGATCCCCACTGGACATAAGGACATAAGTTTACGAAGAGAAATTGCTGGACTAATCTCGAACTAAAACAACGAGTATAAAAATATAACCTCATAATAAAGTATGGAGGGAAGGTACAAAAAAAAAAAAAAAAAAAACACAGAAAAAGAGAGGAAAAACAACCTCTGCTTAGAGTGGATGCGAGAGGGAATGTTGCGCCAGCTGGGTGCAGGTGGAATGGGCGACGTATGACAACACCGGAAGACACCCTCGTATTTCCTGCCTTCCCCTCCCTTCCCTCTCCTTCCTGACCCTTCGAGGTGAAACGGTGAGGCTCTTATAGACGGCCCAACTGTGGCACATCCTTCCCCTGCCGCCCTCAGCCAGACGACAGATATGAGGAACCCTGTTAACTGAAATGACGCCCGGGGTAGAGGTCTCTCTCTCTCTCTCTCTCTCTCTCTCTCTCTCTAAATCTTTCGAGCGTCATATATCTTTTTTACGCACGGCATATGCTAATAAGTTTGTCAAGAGAGAGAGAGAGAGAGAGAGAGAGAGAGAGAGAGAGAGAGAGAGAGAGAGAGAGAGAGAGAGAGAGCGGAAGCTAGGTGAGTTGGCAGGGTATTTTAATGGTTTCACGTTACTTAATCTCCCTCTCCCTCAATCAACGTCACTTCTGCCTTCCATCATAAATCAGAGAGAGAGAGAGAGAGAGAGAGAGAGAGAGAGAGAGAGAGAGAGAGAGAGAGAGAGAGATGTATGCGTCATAGCTAATCGAAGTCAATCACAATTCAACCAATAGAATGATCATTAGTACTTTCACTATCACCACTGCATTTCAACTCAAGAGAACAGTTTTATAATAGTATTATTATTTTCCCCTCCTTCCTCTATCTTGAGCCTCGTCTTCCATTTTCTTCTCCTTCCTCTTCCTATTTCATCTTAATCAAGCCCCTGGCGAGATGAAGAGGGTCACTAGGGAATATATAGCACTCTTTCCCCTTCTTTTCTCCTCCCTTTCCTCTCAGCCTCATCCATCTCGGCCCCTTTCCTCCTTTACTGCCCTTCGCTCGTGGATCTTTCCCTCCGAGCACTTTTCTTCACCACCTCTCTCCGCTCCAGCCTGGCAGTATTCACGCAAGCACTGGCGGTGGTCTCTGTTGTGGTGTCATAATTATATTTTGAAACACTTCTATGCAGTACCCCGATTACTTTCAAAAGGCTCTAGTCGAAGTTTCACGGTTTCCCAAGAGTGTTTTTAAGGTTCTAGTGACAAATTATGATCATTTTTCAACTATTAATTGGAAAAACACTCTTAAGAAACCGGCTAATCTTATTCGTGGTGTTTGAAAATAGTCGTGATGGTGAGAGAGTCAAGTATATTAGAATATGGTTTTGAGAAAGTCCATCCCTCAGCCACTCCTTTATTCTGCTCCTGATAATGCTCTCTCTCTCTCTCTCTCTCTCTCTCTCTCTCTCTCTCTCTCTCTCTCTCTCTCTCTCTCTCTCTCTCAGAAGTCACTCATCTTCAGTTAATCACTCTTAAGATTAAAATTTCTCCTCCTCCTCTTCCCCCTCCTCCTACTGCTGTTGCTGCTGCTGCTGCTGTCTTGGTAATAGATGCGTACTGATGACGGAGAGCCTGAAATATTTCTCTACTGAAATGATTTTTTTTTTTTTACTCACATTTAAAGCTGGTGAGGAAATCTGAACGCTATGAGAGAGAGAGAGAGAGAGAGAGAGAGAGAGAGAGAGAGAGAGAGAGAGAGAGAGAGAGAGAGAGATCACTGATATTAGTAATGCTTTTCATATAGTATGCAAACAGAGGGACATATAAATAAGCATACAACGCTTACGACTTTCAAAACAACTACTATGAGAGGCTATAAAGATGAATAATAAAGTTTTCATGATGTTTTAACCATTGCTAACATATATTCCTTGTTAAGCGATCACTAGAATCATGGAAACACTCTGCAAAACCTTCATAGCACCTATTAAGTACACGTTCTGTTGTAAAAAGAAAGATAAGACGCCGTAAGGTTTGGTTTGAAAGTGTAGTCCATTAATTCCACAAGAACGCATCGCTGGCTTTGTTTACATGATGTGGCTATACTGAGCTGGGCGGTCTCACAGAAGCATCTCTCATGAATATGCAAAAGGGAATAATTTCTGAACGCTTTCTCTTCCTCTTTTCATGTTATAGTAGTATAGCAGAAGTAGTAGTAGTAGTAGTAGTAGTAGTAGTAGTAGTAGTAGTAGTAGTAGTAGTAGTAATTCTCTTCTTTACTTATCTTCATTGTCTTCCCATAATTTTTCTTTCCGTTTTCTCAGTTTTTTATCCTCATTTTCATTATTTCCAATGCTCCAATACGTTTTTTTTTTTTGTTTCTTGCTCTTCATTTCTACCTCTTTTCCGTTCCTTTTCCTTCTAATTCTCATCTATTTTCATCTCAACCTTTGAGCTTCGGCTTCTTAAAGAGTGTGGTGCGGTGCTTTACAATCTCCCCAGCCTGACTCAGCTGGTGGCCTGGGGAAGCTCTCATCCTCTCTCCCGTGCCCGGATGACCCTCCTATGCTTGGCAGGGTATCTCATTTCTTGGCTATGGCTCACGCTCCTCATAACTGTTTGCTTTAACGCTAAGAGGCTATTTTTCCTTTTGTTACTAAAGTATTTCTTATTTCAATGGTCTCAGCGCTTACCCATTACAGAAGATAAATTGTTTATAGATGTAGCTTTCACATTATTTATATTATTCATACGTGTATGTACTTAATAAGATCAGTTTCGAGGACGTAGCTATTTACTGTATGTGGGAGTATTACAAACAAGGAAAGTTTCATTGGCAGAAGGGAAGTCCTGTTTGTGCCGCTTCCTGCATGTAGAATGGTGAGCCCCACCATGAACAAACTCCGTCGACAGGGCTGCTTCTCTCCCAGCTCTCATGATGTCGAGTGGTGTGATAATCGTATTGTTATTATGAATGGCTTCAACAACTATACTGTTCGTATCAATAACATGTCTTTTTTTATATAATAGTTCAGAATCAAGGATACGCCCTTCTATATATGTACATTTCTTATACTGCTATGCCATTACTTCCTTTCTCATCCTAGGCAACGCCCTCTTCCTTACCCTTCCTTTATAGGAGGGACGGCCACCCGCATGTGTGGAGACCGAGTTTATAAGTTTTATTGGTCTGAGAACTGATGACGCCTCCACCATCAACCTCCCTCATGGTGGGGCTTGTGTTGGGAGGGAAAAGTCTCTGTTAAGCCTCGCATCATGGAGTGGAGAAGTGTACCTACTAAAATACACACTATGGAAGTTGACGTCGAGGTGGCAAATTAAATGAAATAGTTGTACCTCTCATGCTACAAGAAAATGAGTACAAGTATAGGTGTAACTACGATATCTTTTACTTGCTACACGGGTATACGTGTATGTGTAGGATGTCGTCTTCTGTTGTTATCTAGTAAATATGAAATGAACGCATCTATTATTTCGCCACATTAGAAGATTGTTGCTTTGTTGAACATGTCCACGGGTGCGCCATTGTTGCTCTTTCATTAAGTCTTCCTCCTCCCGTGTTTTTCGTGGAGCTTATCGTTATGGATATAGTCCCATGGTGGTGTGACTGTTTATAAATAAAGTCCTTTAAATTGAATTTATCCATGTACTTTCTATGGAGTCAACTGTACGTCAGAGGTGGTGTTGGTGTGTGCAGGGCGGGGTGGGGCGGGACGCAGGCCTCACGCTGGGTTGTTTCTAGTCACTTTTGATTTGAAGAGCATCCTGACTGAGTTTAGATATTATTAAGGCGTTTTAGTAATGGCATTCAGCATCATAATAAATGAAGGCTATGCTGTTATCTTGATACTGAGATATTAGTTGTTAGCGAAACCAGTGTCTTGGGATAGCATTGCATATACATATGATATCAGAGGCCTAATCATGGAGAGAGGTGAGTGAACTGCATCAGGACAACACAGAACACATGTACAATAAAGTCACATGACATCCTTGTTATTCATAGGTCTTATATCTTCACCCATTTATCTTGTGTCACGCTTGCTCTGCGCACCCCCTCCAGCAGCTCCCCCCACCCGCCGGTCACGCAAGCAGGTCAGGTGGGTCTTATCATCTCTACCATTAGATACTGTCATACTGACTCCTGCTTGGCACCCTGAACTCGACTTCAGTCTGAGAAACAGCTTGTACCATATTGGCGGCGTGACGCAACATGTTACTGTGTGGGTCATACTGAATATAATGAGTTTCTGTTTGATTTTGTAAAACTCCTGCGATAAGAGACGCCAGCCAGTCATATCAACCCATGTCTACATGTTCCTTCTCAGTGTTCAGCTGTAAAAGTCATTTGGTCAGTGGCGCACTGTTAATAATGTTTGTTTACTTTCTGTCTCAATTCACTAGTTAAGAAAGCGAAGAACATTTGCTCATCTTCTTTTTAGATTCCTAAATGAAGCTCTTAGAACCTACAAAATAGAGATAGAGAAAAAAAAATCTGTTTAGCAACAGGACAACGACCCGCACCGAATCCCGCTACCTGCAACCTGGCAAATCAGCCTTTTCCAATGCACGGTAACATGGCAATGAACACGAGCCCTATGACTGTGAGTGCCGTAACATAGCGTTACGTTGTAAGCTTGCTGGTGTTACAGAGTAGGCACATGTATAGGAGTGAAGAACACCACACATGTGTGAGCTGGAATGAGCATGCAGCCGCGGCGCTGGTCTCCTTCCTCCAGCTCGAGGCAAGAGAGATTCCTCAAGCCAAGGTTCCTCGACTATTTTTAGAGATGACCACCTACAGCATGTCTCAAGCAACTATAGGACCTTAAGATCAAATTAGATAAGCTGCTGTAGCACAAAATTTTGGTGAAATTCTAGTAGAGCTAGTCTGTTCGATGCGACTCGAAAAGGGGACGTCCCCTTTTCAGCTCAGAGACTCTTTATATTTAGTTTTTCTAAGCAAACGAGGCAACAAGAAACTTTTGCTTCTGGATCACCCTGTAAAGGGACACCTCTTTAGTAAGAACAACATTCACTCTGGTACCTTGAGTGCTTGGTAATCGTGATATTTTGCATGCTACGTGAACTTCCGTACGGGCGATTCCCGTAGACCACAGCAAAACTCCCGGGACACACCAGGGATACCTATTGCATGGGGTGTTATATGATGTTGAGGTGTGGTGGGCATGGAGACGCATTCGCATCCTACACACTGTCGTTCCTCCCACAGCGAAAAGGAGCCAGATTCACATTATGTTCTCTAAAATTGTCCACGTTGGGGCTTTGTGTAGATTGGGATTAGTCTCTAGGCGCTTGGATATTATGTTCTTAGAGTGAATTACGGATTTGATTACCGTTATACTTGATCATAATAATATTTTATAACGTTCTAGATTAAAGTTTTGGCATCTACGGACTCGACAAAGGTTGCGTTGTCAGGTGGTCGCCGTGCCTGCAGTGCCGCACCGGAGACTGAACTCTACTGTGAGGCTGTGAAGGGCCCTCATTCCCGTATCGCACAAACACCAGCGTGGTCTCAGTAGTAAACGAAATGCATCACTACAGCACTAGGCCATAGAGGTGTTACATCGAGGTGTCATAGTGCAGACTACCTGTTCAAGAATTTCTCCATCCACCTGTGAGTCACCTGCGTTGTGTGGAGGATGAGGTTCCTCTTAAAGGGACGTTCAGCATTTCTCATCAACTTCAGTGAACATGGCAGTCTCTTCACTACGCAGATGAGCCACACAGGAGCCTACAGTATATAAAAAGATCACTTTAGCTGCTCATTTTAACCTATAGATTTGCTCATAAACTTTCACCTGGCGGCAGCTGTTCGTATTGTCTATAAAGTTCTGAGCTAATTCACCTTGACGAATATTTGGCAGGAAGCGTCTTGGATACAGCACCGTCCTCATTCAAGCATGGCGCTGTTAAGGATGTCAGTGAATAAAGGGGACTAACTCTTAATATAACCCGCACTTCTATCATGAAGCATCTAAATCTATAGAGTTTTATTAAGCAAAGTAAGAGCTAGACATGATATCTTTACATGCGCACATAAACCTAAATAATACGAGGAGTCAAGCCCAGTGGTTCATGTGTTTTAGAACGTGTGGCACAGAAGAAGTCCCTACAACATACTCCTCAGAAGGCGTCCCGCTAAAAAACAGGCACCACTGCTACACAAACACCACCCAGACCACACCCTCACGAACAATAACACACACACACACACACACACACACACACACACACACACACACACACACACACACACACACACACACACACACAATCCCCATATATACATCTTCATGTAATGCTATCCCTCCCATGGTGCGAACCATAAATAACCATAAACAGCTAAGTTAAGGTTCTAATCTTAAGTCTCCCTCAATCCCCATAGGTACATTTTCAGTATGTACTGCAATTACGAATAAACCGTATTATTATTATCATTATCATTATTACTATTATTATTATTATTATTATTGTTACACACACACACACACACACACACACACACACACACACACACACATGGCACTGGAGATAAATAAAAAAAAAGTAAGAGAAGCTTTAAAACCCCAGTAGTTCTGTACGTATTCTAATCCATATATGAGTTTAGTCTTCTCTCAGAATTCTCCAACATAATAACTTGGGTCTATTCTAGTTATCTAACAAATGTGATTGATAACCATTTACTCTCTTTTTTAAGTTAATGAAGAAGAAAAAAAAAAAACAACATCCCGCACCAACACCCTCGAATCTGAATGCTCATTAACCCCCACGTCAATGTACCGTCGCCTTGTTCCCCTCCCTTAGTTTTCAGCCGCCCCCGCCCCAGCACCGTGGCCTCGTGATCTCTGTGTGACTTACCGACCCCGACCCCTTGTGACCTCCGGAGGGGTGTTGGCGTCACGACCTCCGCTCCGCTACATCCTCTACTTTCCACGGAAGGTGACGTGATCGTGAGGGGGAGGATGAATGGTTTACAAAGTGTTCAGTTCTCATTATTTTGGTCTTTCTGTTCTTCTACCTTTTTCTTTCTATTCCTTCGTTTCCATTCGTTTCATATTCCTGTGGGGGGAGAAAGAATAGTTTACAATGTACTCAGTTCTCGTTCTCCTCTTTCTCTTTTTTGTTTTTCCTTTCTCCTAATTATCATTCGCTTTGTATTCTACTTGTAAACTCAGCAAAGCGCATAATCACAATGTAAAGATCTAACCCCAAAGCGAACCTGCAATAAAAGAATGGAGAGAATACAAAGTCAGCACACCTGATATGCAAAGACAGGAAACTAGAAAAAGAAGGGGGAAAAAAAAGGCTAAACACACTAGAGTTACATTATTGACTGACACGTAACGATGCACACACACACACACACACACACACACACACACACACACACACATGCACACACGTCAGTAAGCCCTAGTACAAATATATTACAATTACGACACGTAAGTAAACACGGGTCTCCGCCACGCTGTACGTACAACTCTGGGCGGGGGCGAGGGGTGACAATCAAACAAACACAGAAAGAACGAATATTTTTTTTTCCGGATCAGTTTGGAAATGTATAGAACACTGGTTGTATACGAGCTGTGTCACGGGTCAGAGAGAGAGAGAGAGAGAGAGAGAGAGAGAGAGAGAGAGAGAGAGAGAGAGAGAGAGTACATATGCACTGCTAAAAGGGCGGGAGGAGCATAAGAGCAGCAGAAAGATGGTTAGGTCTGGGATTGGGGGTGGAGGTGGTGGCTTGAGTGAAGCGTGTGCAAGTCGAGAAGTAGTGCACAGTGCAACAGCTAACAGTGCACAACGTGAGTCTGTCCTCCTCCTTCTCCTTCTCCTCTTTCTGTTCCTCTTCGATCGCGTATGTCTCCTCCTCCCCCTCCTTCTCTTCTACTCTCCTCCTTCTCCTCCTCATTACATCATACTTTTTGATGTATTTACCACACTCTCTCTCTCTCTCTCTCTCTCTCTCTCTCTCTCTCTCTCTCTCTCTCTTCAGCCTCATTAACCTTCATTATTTTTTTCCAGCGTGATGGATTCCTACCTTTTTTTTTTTATTTCTTTCAGTTTTAGACTATTTGCTTTTCTTGTTCTTCCTTTTCTTCCTCCTCCTCCTCCATTCTCCTCCTCCTCCTCCCATCGCCGGCGCTGTTCCTCGCTGTCCCTCCCTTTCCCTTCGTATAACACGCCTAGTTGGTTTCATGTTTTGATCTCGTCATGGCTGGCTTCTCTCCTCCTTCATCCACTCCTGTTTAGTTAACATTTCTCTCTCTCTCTCTCTCTCTCTCTCTCTCTCTCTCTCTCTCTCTCTCTCTCTCTCTCTCATGGTGATGGTAATAGAAAGCTAACAAGGCTCTGTCCTATCTGATTTTCTCCCCTCTCTTCCTCTAATTTCCTCCTCCTCCTCTTCCCTCTCCTCCTCCTCCCCCTCTCACCGTCTCGATGAGATTGGATGATAACCGCGGGTCTCTTCCCTTTATCAGAAATGTTTGTTTGAGTATGAGTAACATTTCCTTTCTTCCCCTCACCCTGCTCCTCTGCGACCCTGGGTGTGTATAAGAACGAGAGGGGGTGGGGAGGCAGCAGGGGGATCAGGTGTGTTGACAGAACCCACACCCTCAACCCTTAATTAGTTTGGCTCCTGATAATTAGATTAGCGGGATGTTATATGTTATTGCACCGTGACGATGGCAATATTCCAAAATGATTAGTACATCTTCACCAGCACTGATGCGTGGCACTGCTATTGGCATTATTACGTTAATTTATTCTTTCCTTCGCATTGGTTAAGGGATTATCTGAGATTTATCATTGGAAACTCTTCGATTTTGTGCAAAAGGAGGAGTAAACACCATCCGGCCCTACGAGGCAGAGGCGCGGCCCTCTGCGGAGGAGCAGGAGGCGAGGTGTGCGGCAGGGAGGAGGTGAGGCACGAGCGAGGTGGATCAGTCAGGCTGCGGCGCTACACGGTGAAGGAGCACCGTGCCCGCGTCTCGGAGCGGTGGGTCGTAGGTCTCGGGGCATTGGTGGGTGGAGTGATGGATGTCATGGGTGACTTTTTGAGGAAGACTTTTTTTTTTAATTGTATGTGAGTTTGTGCTTGTGAAAACATCTGTGGCTCTGAAAGGTGTCTGTGCATAACATCTGTTGGGGAAAATATTTTGCAGTGAAGGTCACGACCCACCATGCCTGATTAAGATCCTTCGTAGGTGTTTTTGAAAAGATAAGAATAATGTATTGGTGAGGTGAAAGGACAGTGGGGAGTGACGGTCCCAGGTATGGAGGACACCTGGGGAGGGTGTTGGAATGGCCGCGACATTCTTTTGTTACTCATGCGCCGTTGCTGTGCACCAAAGAAAATATTGTATTTCATTATTACCTTCATTAAACCGTTAGTTTGAAATTTGCATTTTAGAGAGAAAAATAGAAGAATCTTATTATTTGCTATGTGAAACTTAACAGATTATTTGATTTCGATTCATTGCAAAAAATGTGATGTTTTATCGGTTCTTACCAAAACGCATAGTTAAAATGACCAATGAATTAATTTTTGGTCTTTTTCTGTATGACCAGTGAGTGAGCAGTGGGTGTGACGACCAGCGACGCAGCACCACCAGCATCAAGCACCAGCAAGTGGCGACGCTGACAGCTCGGCAGTGAAACCTAACATGGCCGGCTACCTCGCTCTCAGGTCCATGGAAGAGAACGGTAAGTCTCGATATTTTTGCTTCCTCGGCTTTGTTATCCTGCAGGCTGTGCATAACAACACTGCCTCGTCAATTGGAGCACCTGAGTAATGTGAGGTTCATGTCTAGGCCAAGAGTAAATCAGAAATGAGTGCTAATTGCAAAGTGAAGTCTGCCACGTCACTAGACGACTTTTTAACCAGTATGTCAGTAGATTCTGCAGTTCTTTCCCTTGAAAAATCCTTTATGAGTCCTGGGTGAGTGTCACAATACACATATAAGTCGGATTAGTGAAGTGACTCTCATTCATAGAAAAAATCAAACACAAACAAATTATCGACCAGCAACGCATGTGACTTCCATTAAAGATGAACGCAGCAGATTTTTCGCTTGGTGCTACGTTGCTAATTTGCGTGAGAACAATCAGAGGTGTCACGGCTCGCTAGAACATGCAGAACAGTAAGGAGACAGTGATGAGGAGAGAGTATGGCTTAAAACAAAGACATTTTGCTTGACGAGGACTGTCACACATTCCTTCACATCGTGCTTGGGAATCATTGGGCTGTGGCTTAGCTTTGGGCAGTGATACTATTAGTGAAGAAAAATTATCCCTTAGTGCAGTGAGTACCATTAACCATTGTCACAGATCTCCCTGCCATGCCCAGTGTCTTCCTCCACTCATTCCATTTGCTTGGTTCGAGTTTTCTGTCAGTGTAATAATAGTCTACGGGTTTCACACATCACTGTACGGGTACAGTACCACCACCACCAGCACTAGCACACCGCTACTACCTTAAATGGACAGTGGATGTTGCCTATTCGTGTAGCTTTTATAACACACACACACACACACACACACACACACACACACACACACACACACACACACACACACACACACACACATGGGGGAATAAAAAGTGCTACAGCCTTCAGAAATAGAAGCAATTAAGTATTTTGGTCTCGAGATGGAAGAAAATATTTTGTAGGTAAAAGTGTTGTCATCCCGTGTGTGTATGTGTGTGTGTGTGTGTGTGTGTGTGTGTGTGTGTGAGAGAACTAGAGAGAGAGAGAGAGAGAGAGAGAGAGAGAGAGAGAGAGAGAGAGAGAGAGAGAGAGAGAGAGAGAGAGAGAGAGAGAGAGAGAGATTTTGGTTTGGCTTTAAACTATGACTCTAACGATAATGATAACATTAATAACAATACATCAATATCATCATTATCATCATCATCAGCAGCAGCATCATCCCCACTTTTGTTTCTTTTTGATACTATGAATTATGCACTAACACGGGTATCGCCATTTTTTACATAATCATCATTAATATATTTGCTTATTTCCCTGTCACATTGCAGCATGTATTCGTATAGTGAACAAAAGAGAGAAAAAACCCAGCAGCAATTTTGGTGTCCAGCCTCTAGGTACTACTTAGCATTACAGGGACTGCCACGTGTAGGACTGATGGCTTTTTGTAGCTTCTCTTATTTTCTTATGTTTTTATGTTATCAATAGTGATAATGATGATCCGGAGAACTGGTAAACTGGAGAGAGGAGAGAAAAAAAAGAAACCCAATTATTCAGTTCGATACAGGCAATTAGAAGGAATTTTCAAGATAAGATGTACTTTATTTAGTCTATATGCTGAACACTTCTGTGACACACCTCTGCTATATTCAAAAGGATGTAGTTGAAGCTGCACAAGTTTCTAAGGTTTTTTTTAAGGCCCTAGTGACAGATGAACGAGACATCTGCATGGTTAATATGAGAAACAGCCTTAGAAATCCGGCTAATCATCTCTGTGGTCTTCGAGAATAGTTTTACGAGAGAGTAAAGCGTTTCTGAAAATTTACCCTATGCTCAGATTTCTTCTAAGTCTGGAGAACGCCAGTTGGTTAGGCTTTCAGTTCGGAACATTACCAAGGAACTGTGAAATCGGGCTTCAGAGTCAGGCAGTGGTGTGGGCATGTGTGTTTACAATTTTACAGCACTAGGATACCACTCAGACGCTCGGCTCCCCACGCTTGCCACAGAGGAAGCAGGATAGTCTAATGAGCCCAGTTTGTTAATGCCGTTCTGGGAAAAGATGCCATGTTTAGAAAATGTACACTGCCTCTCCCACACTACTACCCCTCAAACACACACACACACACACACACACACACACACACACACGACTGCCTGACTGACAAATGGTGGTGGTGGTGATGGAATAGTGACGCGATAACAACACACTGGACGGAATGAGAGCAACAGGAATGTTTTTGTATAGTAAACATGATGAAAGAAAGAGAAGTTTGTTTACACTGAGATGATGACATGAGCATTTACTTTCGCAACAACAACAACAACATTAAAAAAAACGGAATGTAAGCAACGTATAGCAAACACGATGAGAGGAAAGCGGTTAGTTTTCACTGGGATGATAACATGAGCGCTCTCTTTCCGGATAAACAACAGCAACGAGAACTAAGAGTAACAAGGCTCTCGTAATTCTATCCGCCCGTCAACCGTACATCAATTAAGCAGAGTGAATATCTCCTTTCCCTCCCTTGCTGTGCTGTGCCTCTCGCCTTCCTGATGTAAACCTACGTGCGCCTCGACCAGTTTCCTCTCACGAGCTTCCATTAAGACCGCCTAGCCCCGCCTCAGCCCGCCTCCATCTCCACCAATAAAGGCTCCATTAGCAGGGGATGCCGAAATGGAGAGCTGCCGAGGTGGTGAGCGATGGGGTGTGAGGCGACGAGAGAGAGAGAGAGAGAGAGAGAGAGAGAGAGAGAGAGAGAGAGAGAGAGAGAAGTCTACGGGTTTCAGTATAACCTTTCTGTTCTCTGCGTGGCACCTTCATTACTTTCAAAAGGTTCTTCTTCTATTTCTTCCACTACT